>NW_019727786.1:1729326-1774182 GCF_002891405.2 Cryptotermes secundus
ATGACTACATGTCAGGGAGTAGTACCAACAATTGAAAGAACAGAGAATAGATGGTGGCAGCTTGTATGACAGAAGGAAACTCCGATATAGGAGAATCCTAGCTAAGGGTAAGCTAGGATGGTTGCGTTAACGCCTTACAGCATAACCAGTGGAGGCAAGGAGGGGTACCTGCACACCCCCGACGGCGCGACGTTACCAGGAGTACCAGTTTACGACATAACTAGTGGAGGCGAGGAAGGATACCTCCACGGCCCCTACATGCGGAGTTACAGTGGTGACAGAGGCGGGCTGACTCCACGCCCCCCTGTACCACGGCATTACAGCGGCGGCAGCAGCGGGAGGGATACCTCCATGCCCCCCTTGCGCCGCTAGGGCATTAGAATTGTAGTTCTTTAAAACCCAATTTAATATTATCCTCCCATTTATGCTTTGGTCTCTGAAGTGTTCACATCCCTCCAGGCTTATCAACTAAAGTTCTATAGTCATTTCTCACCCTTCGCTGCACGCAATATGTCCCATGCAGATCGTCTTCTTGTTCTACTGGTTACGCACTTGCTCTTAAAGATCCCGCCCCATCAACTGATCGTTCTTTCTCCTTTCTTTTTCCAGTGGGTTTATAATTCAGTCGTAACTCCGACAATCTTGCGTTCATCTGTTTCCGTGATAGTCGCAACGCAGAGGGCCAATATCTTATTTCTAAAACAGACATTTCGAAGCCTGTTTATTTTACAGACACCACAGACTGCATCCAAAGTTATCCGTTATATCGGAGGCAACATATACACAGACTACAACAAAGCTGAATGCCCAAAATAACATACACATGTGCTTCAAGGATGCAAAGGCCACTACTTAACCTTGAGGAGAATTTCAAAGAACCCAGTACTTGTGGAGAAAGAACAGATCCACCATTTATTTTAATCCTTTCCTTGATGAATCGTGTTTAAAATAAAAGCACTATTTTCCTCTGAGCGTATCAATTGAACTTCAACAAAAACTTCAATGCTAAAACGACTGAAATATATAGCACAGGAGTACATGCATTAATTTCCATAAAATCATTATAGTTTAATGTTTTTCCTTCTCCGAGCAGACGACGGGAATGCATATGCGCGACGTGGAAATGGACAAGAACGGGTTTTTCTCACGGATTAAATTAAGACTCAGTACTTTCAGAGTTTGCATGTAAGAGATGAGTATGGATATGAGTTAACTAGATAATGGCACCATCTGCAGGCCATTCCCAGAACCACACACACAGGCAGTTTTACTGCAACTCGCTTGCAGACACGTGGTTCTGCATGCATGTCCTGGGATCATAAGGCGACGTACTGACACCGAAAAAAACTGTTCAACTGTTATACCCAGACTGGAAATCGATTTTAAATCTGCATATAAAATATCGGTTCCTACCTCTCAGAGAGCATACTGCGTCTCCAACGTGAAGATCAACTGGTTAATGATTTTCAGGGAAATATTCTTTGTTCATTCTGACAAAAAAAAAAAAACTACGTGGTTTTAGTCCGTAAGCGAACTATACCGACCGAGCGACCGCCGCTTGTTGGAGAAGTTAGTTACAACTTTAGAGGATAGAGGATTTCACGTGGTCAGCGCAACAGATTCCCACAGCCGTTATTTCGGTTTTCTAGACCAGAGCCGCTATTGCCTTGAAAGAGCTGCTCAATTATCCTCACGAGGCTGAGAGGACCCTGTTCCAGACCCACCACTTCTCAGAAAAGTGGTATCGCCGGGAATCTAACCCGGGACCTCTAGATCTGTAGCCAGTAACTCTGACCACTAGACCAAAGAGACGGTCGTTCAGACAATTATACAAAATCCATAACCACACTGGTTCTGAAAGTCGATGACATACGCAGAAACCGTTTCGTTTTAGAGGTGTAACACAATATTCCAGAGGAAGCACGAAACAGGCTGGCCGAGATTTCCAGCCGGACATCTCCACACTACATGTCGGAAGTTATGGCTCGAGCCAACTTGGTCTGCAGTACATCTGCCATCTAGGCGACTGAACTAGATTTACGACAGAAATAACCTGAAGAAGCAATAAATAAACTTCAGCGACAATAAAGTGAGTAAAATCGCATTTGGAAAACTTGTGCAGGTCTGTTCAAACTGGAGGGGCCTACAGCTCGTCACCAATATCTTCTGTCAATGAGTAAGCTCCCGTCTATTCCAGCTTCTCCGTTCTTTGCTGGATCTCTCGCACCTTCCCGAGACCCTTGTCCATATTTCAGGGATTCTTGCCGCAAATTTTGCCTTCAATTCTTCACAGATAACTACTCTACTTACTGTTCATTCATCCCTTTCTTTGCATTCAGTTGGTAACAGGTTGAGGCACTACGCTACAAGCCGGAAGGTCGCGGGTTCGAGTCCCGATGAGATTTTATTTTCAATTTACCTAATCCTTCCAGCAGCACTATATCCCTGGGGTCACCTCAGCCTCTAACAGAAATGAGTACCAGGAATCTTTCTAAGGGTAAAGGACCGACTATCTAGATAAAATATAAGAACTTTGACGCCTCAAAATCCTGTGGGACTTCACGGCCTCTTACGGGGATAGCTTGACTTTATTTACATTATAGCTCTTCACTTTTCCAATCACTTTTACATTTCAATCTAGCCACATCCTAAGAGCAGAATGGCTCAAATTTGTGGAGACTGTATACCCCTGGTTGGGCAGAACATTTACTTCAGGACGCCTGCTTCTCTTGTTGGTGTTAGCAGGTGGACACCCTTAGAATGAAGTGCCCATCGCACTGCACTCGATCACCCCCCCCCCAGAGGTGAGCTTCAAGTGTTGACAAGGGTTCGAGGGTGAACAGACACGCATTTCTCAATTAACTGGGCAGTATCTGAAAACAAATCGTTCAGCATCATCAATTATGACAAGCGATATATCTGCCATGACGTAGAGGCCTCTGAAAGCAATCCATAATACGCATAACTTGATTGCATGCGTTGATATGGGACACACAGAGCCTTCCTAGATGCGCACGTGAAGTTTCCAGCTTTGAGAGTGACTGCACTTGCAAACCGACCTAACGGAAACAACGAATCACGACTATGATCTTTATAATCAGTTAATTTGGTAGATAGGCACCGACATTTCGAAGAAATCAGCTGCTTCCATATTCACAGTGAAGACGGAGGCAGCAGATGCCTCCCAAACACTGCGAAAATACCTATCAAACCTTACGGGGCTACATCCCAGAAGATCATCTTCATATCTGTCGCTCCGTGATCCTTAAATATCACAAAAGAAGCAATGTTTGTGGCCATAAAAAAGTTCTGTCAGTCTTGGTGTATATTATTAAATGATATCAGAGGCGGTATAACTCAACAAGCTACGGGCTGGATGATTGAGGAATTGCGGTTGAATTCCCGGCACAGGCAAGAGTTTGTTCTCTTCTCCACAGCGTCCAAGGCGGACATGGACAAACAGCTGGTGCCGACGGCAACTTTCCAGCAGGTAAAGTGGAAGAAGCGTGAATCAGGCAACTCGCCTCCATCCTGGGCCCAGGTCAGGAATGGCGGAGCTATGTATCCACTTCCCCCTTCTTCATGGCGTGGCGCTTAAGTAAGTATAGAAGTAACCTTACCTTTTTATTGGACAATTTCGGAAACAACTCGCCTTCACCTTTCACTGCTTCGTTCCCTAACATTCTGTATCTAAAATGTCCTTAAGGGCACTTAGGCCGCGCCATAGCTCAAGCGGTTAGTCGCTGGCTTCCCACCACGGCGGCCCGGGTTCGATCTTGGGTCTGGTCAAGTGGGATTTGTGGTGGACAAAGTGGCGATGGAACAGGTTTTCTCCGAGTACTTCGGTTTCCCCTGCCAATCTTCATTCAACCAATTGCTCCACAGTCACCCTCACCTATCATCTGGGGCTGGTACAATAGGCCAGAAGTGGCCGCAGTACAAGGGACTTAGTCCCACCCCACTAGCAATAAAAAAAATACACACTTGTATCATCAAATGAGGTACCTGACTTTGGCGACAATGTCCCATTTGACAGGTGAAGTTTACCATTACATTAAGATATACCTTCTGAATCTAGCATTGTACGTAAATAAAATCTTCACAAGTACGAATCACCAGCTGATAAGAGGGCTGTGTGGCAGAACTTAAAACAGAACACATTATGGGGAAATTAAGTCTTCTCGGGCGATATATCATACAAATATGGAATATCAGACGTTTCGGAGACTGTCTCCATCTGCATCATCACAGATTGATGTTATGTGTCTGAAGAGAGGAAGAGTTCAGTATAGCACAGTAGAAAAGAACGGTAAGCGAATAGGTGAGAGGAAAACTCGCAAGGGAAGTGAAAACAGTTTAATGTATGGAAAGGAGAAACCTGCTGGATTTCGCCCCGAGAAGTACGAAATGAAGACAAGTTAGGATGGTTAGAAGAACTGGCTTGAGTGAAGGACCGCGGAATTTTTATTTTATGAAATGAATGTCTGATTACATGATGTATAAAAATGATTCGCCAGATCTGACAGCAAATGGGCCTAATTTCGATGAGTTGAAATCGGGACGACTGCATGAGAAGCACGTACTAGCAACAAGGAACTTGGGAACCATCCCAAAAAAGCAAGAATACCAGGGTCGAGGTTGTCGCTCGAATGATCTTCCGCGTGCGTACTGCTTCTAGCCCGCAGACCGGCAGAAAACAAAGAATAGCACAGCATAATATAGCAGCAAATTACCGCTGGGCCTCGCCAGCACAGTCGCTCTTGGTTTCGGGTCCCATATTTATGTTCGTTCCAAGTATGACAAACAGATGAATATAAGCCACGCGTTTCATTTATACCACCAAGTCGGTCTTCCCGCTGCGCACCGCTAAGGGAACAGTAGGCGAAGCAAGACGACCGGGGGACGGGGACGGTGATGGTGACGGTCCCCGAAGCAGCGGATGTTAACATGACACCCACACCGAAGAGTTCGTTATCCACAGTAGCTAAGAAAGCTTGAAGTGGTATGTAATACGTGTATATGAGGGGGGTGGGGTGCAGACACAACAGCTCTGTAATGTGGAAACGCCAAGCTGCCAGTGAATACGTTGTAGGGGTCTGGGTACAGGTGGAAAGACAAGTAGACCTGCGGGTTCCTAGATCTACTATATTATATCAAGAAGACTGTACGATATGCAGTGGCTTGTGTCGTTTCGAAACGGGTCAGAACGGCCCGTACATTACAAATGAGCAGAAACAGGAGACCATGCCATTACTACTTTTCTCATTATCACTGCATTAAACGTTAACCAAATTATATACTAAAGATTTCATTCACTGCACATAACTTACGTCTTTCGAAATTATCGTGTGACGTGCGCGCTCTCTGCATGACGAAGTAATCACCAACCACCTCAGCTTACCTGTAAAAAATGAGAAATATACATGAAATCAGAAGTCACCAAGGAAACTAACATTAAGGTTCCGACAACCTTAAATGTGACCGTGTGTAGTTGGCAGCAGATGACAACGTTTCCAAGGAATTTGCTGCCTCAATCTCCTACCTTGAAGAAAGATTTCTCCGAAACAACGATTCATACGTGGCGTCACATTCTACGAGGATGGACTCACATATATAAATCGATTTCATGCAAACAGCAAGCGCTATTTCGTCTGCACATCGCGCTGCCAGAAGGCGACCTAACTCAAACACAACAAGAATAAATCGGTTTCTTGGGTAGGGTATGACACCGTAGCTCGGTAATCTGAACTAGACGATCAACAGCGCTCTTTAATTAAAATGACGTCGTATCAAAGGAGAACCTGCTTGACAGGGCTGTAATTTATTTAATGACGTTGTTAGCAAGTCAGAGTACAGGTCTATAGAATGATTAGATGAAAAATAATGAATTCGAAGGGATCTGAGAGGAAAATATCTTAATTTAATGTCCTATACTAGCATCTGCGTGCAATGACTAGGGAAAGCACCAGAAACCACACCTGGGACAGTCATATCTCGACCGACAATGGAACCGGGCACCAACATGATGAAAATTACAATTCGATCGAGCCTGTGCCAATATTGGTGAATGATGCAAAGAAATATATAAAGGAAAAAAGGAAACAAAACACGAAGGGGAGGAAAGACGGAAGAATGGAATGAAAGCTGGGAGAAAGGAAGGAAAACGAAGAAACAGGAAACAAAATCGAGAGAAGAAACAGGAAATACGTAACAGCAAGAGAAACCATAAATAAATTATAGACAGCAAGATAAACACGGGAAATAAATTGCAAGTCACTTTATGAATATTGCAATACCATTAAAAGTTCGAAACAAAACACTGTAATAAAACTACCAAACTGTTGAATGCACGTACATTCTCATATTCAGTGGCTAATATTTCGCATACCAATACGATGCAAAGAGACTCACTCCACAAATGCATGTGGTAGTGACTGATTAACTGTATGAACATCACGTTGGGTATAAATGTTCGCATCATGATACAAAGGTGTAAATGCCAGAGTCCGCTCCATAGTGCACTCGCATTCAGTCTGTTCGTAACGTCACACTCAATATCCAAATCAGCCGGAGTATGTGACCGCACTCATTAACTAAATAAGTAACAACATGAAGCTGAGTCCTCCTTGAAAACCTGACTGTGGCTCAGCTACTCAAGAAACTGCTTGGAACGTGAAAGTCCATTACTTGTATCCTTTGTAAAAGTAATCTCAGATCGCATATAATTATCACCGATCCCACATTTTCGCTTTCAGTCGCGTTGAACTGTAACTGTGCGCTTCTACCCTGATTTACCCTAGGGTTACGCAGGAACAAGTTACTGTACTCTAGATATACTTCAGTATATGCCTAATAAGCTGCCACCTCGTTAGTGCAAGACAATCCGCATTACAACATTCTGCTGTTCCCAGCGCCTTCCATTAGCACCAGGGGCTGCTGCAACCGAGTCAAACTCATTTCAGGAAACACTCTCTCAGCTAAGTTATTAAACGCTAACATTTGACTAACAAAGTAAGAACATTTTCGGTGTTCCCCCGCAACAAAGCGACTTCCCATCTCCCTTCATGTCACTGTTGTCAACTTGATCTTATTCTTCGTGGCAGACAACAAAGTCTGACTGGACACTGTACACATCAGTATTATTTACTTACGCAAACTGAATCTCTAAAGTTCGTACCGTTGAGATATTTATCATATACCACATAACAAGAAATTCTGGGAAGAACTAATCCCCTGTTTTCAGAGTCAGAGTCAGAATTACTTTACGATTGGCGGTTCGTCTTGGCGACAAGCCCCTTAAGACTCACAACCAGAAATTATATTTTCCAACTTAACACTTACGTTCGTAGACCTTATGTAACATCCTCTATAACGAGAGGATGGGTCTGTCGTTTACAATTACTGTTGGTCCTCGCCAGCGCAGTCATTCTCAGGTCTGAGTCCCGCGGGACTCACGACCACCTTTTACTGCTTCAGGTTCGACATTCCCACAACCTGGAAGGTCTTATATCCCCCAGGAACAGGGTGGCCAAGTTACACCACCAGGCACTGGGTTCCCTTTGCATCGCCTCTTAGACTCGCAGGTTTACGGTGGAGGTATTCCACCCCGCCACCACAAGGTAAATCGTTACATAAGCTATGAATCAACCAATAGTAGCGCCATGTTTTCCTACATCCCCCACGTTACCTCGGAGTCTCCCTAGTAAATGGTTTCTGTGGCTTTCTTGTTTCCCTGGGCGTTGTACACGTCACTTCCTCAGTTTCAATATCGCTAAGCGATGAGTGCGAATGAGGACGCGAGTAACATGAGTGTTGCAGCTGCCCGGGAGCATTCAGGATGTATTGGTGCATGTTGTCGGTTGGGAGCGGACTACGAGAGGGGACATGCTTTATGGCAGCTACTTGACTGGAAATATAAATTAAGCTTATATAAGTCGCTGTCAAAATCTTTTTATTTCTTATTTTACAAACGGTAAAAAGAGAAGGGTGCAGGTCTCTGCAGTTTCTAGAACGCATAATGGCAAGTTCCGTCTGTGCATGAAGCTCTTAATTATGTAATTCATTTCTCTTGGACCCGTACATTCTACTCGGCATTCATGTTATTTCCTTTGAGTAACAGATGAAGCTTTACACGCAAACAAAATCAGGAAGAACAGCAAGGAACGTCCACATTGAGTTTTGATAAGCAAGCACACGGTTACTAGACTCCATCTTATAACAGTACTGTCATGTATTAGGGGTGCGTGACTTTAGAAGAGGTATTGGATTACTGGATTTATTGAACACTTACGGCTGTTACTACAAACAACTACGTATATAACACTATCGTCAATTCCACAACTAGATAAGATTTGAGGCTTTCACGGCGGTGACTATGAAGAAAGCAGTCTTCTGGGATTTGGCACCGTGTATATGTGGTGTTAACCGACGTTTCGGAGGAACGTATCGCCCCCATCTTCAGGGTTGAAGAAGTATAGGTAAATCTGCAAGCGACAACACCGTGAGACACGGTCAAGCAGANAACGTCGGTTAACACCACATATACACGGTGCCAAATCCCAGAAGACTGCTTTCTCCACAACTAGAGTTCACTGTTACACTGGTGTCCTCAGTCTATTAGACTCCATTATCCGGTTTCTGTCAACGGATTTTAACACAGGAACTATAGCAGTCTCACTGAATCACACGTAAAGCCTTCTCTTCACAGCCCGACTGCCAGGTGAACTCATAGCGCCACCTTCTCTGCCTTGCTAGCAAAGCTCAACTCTGGACTAATTGCTCACTTGGAACTCAGGAACTCGACTGTCGATTCTCAACTCAAATGTTCTTTATAAGCATTTTGCACGGATCGAACAGAAAACATCGCTCCCAACCATTCCCCTATTGTTATTTGCATATCCGTTACCGAAGAAATTTGCTTTCCGAGCCGTTGCCTAGCAATGTAAGTCTCCTCCGGCTACACTATTCCGGCCTCCAGGCGTCATGTCACTGTATAATGTCGAGCGCTACTCGTAGTTGTGTTATTATATGAACATTACAAGTGGAAGCAGTAACAGCTCAGTCGGCATAGTGAATAGGCTAGGGTCCTGACGACTTCCAGCAGGGGCGAGACTTTTCCTCCTCTTCTCAGCGACCAGCCTCCTACCCAGTGGGTACCACCAGCAGATCTTTCCCGAACGATAGAGCGGCTGGGGTGTCGACGTGACATCTTACTCACATCAACTGCCGAATTTGTGGATGCATGGAGCTATGACTACCTTCCCCCTTACATCTTCATTGCGCGGTGCTTAGCTAAGCACAGAGACAACTTTACTTCTTACCTTCTTTCTTCCAGATATACGTCAGCTTCTTTGAATATTTCCATCTCCGACATAAGTTGGGCTTAGCCCTCATTTGGTTCTTGGTCGGCCACGGGCTGTCCTGAGGGTTTCTGAAGACCCTCGATACAAGTTACGTGCACTCGTGAGCACTCTGGTGTCCTCGGAAGGCCACGAAGGTTCTGAAATGCTCAAAGTAGTTTATAAATTGTTCTGTGGCGATCGGAAATCACGACCGCTCTATTAATCTAACCTCTGTTCAGTGTTGATGAGTCCCAAATATTTGGATCGTGTTCAAATGCAGGGCATAAATAACATATGCTGACATTTTCTAAGAAAATTACTTTTCATTCGTTCTGGATTTATGTGAGAAAAGATGCGCCAAAACATTGTCTCGGAAAATATCTTATGTGAGACTACAACGTGCAAAGCCATTCGTAATCTAATTTCCACAGTAAGTAGCTTTCTCTCGGTACGGTGTCCGCTACAAGTTATGAGATTTTCCCTGTCACGCGTCATACAAGAAAGGCTGGCGATCCCTAGCGTGTAGGTTACAGGCCTAAGTAAGCCGATTGGTGCCCTTGTCTTACATTTCCTCAGAAGTCTGCTTGCTTCTGCAGGGCTTCAGTGGGTGAAGCTGTATATAATCCACTTTGAGGTATATATGAACAGCAGAACCTATCGTCTGCTAAGTGCACAGGCCGAGGTCGAGATAAAGATTCTAACAGCATGTCTATCTTTTGAGAACAGCGCATTTCGTTAGACCTTCCTGGCGTCACCCGTCAAGTTCTCTAGTCTGATTAGGAAAAGTAGCTACTGTCAGAGTACGTTAACATCAGACTCGGGCTTGCCAGTCTTCCAGAGATATAGAAACAGGTGGTACGATTTTTTTTCTCTTTGCTCCAACTTTGGATCATAGGGCTGATTTCTCAGTTGCATTGATCATATTTATACACGGTAGGACTCCTTGGACGGGTGATCAGCTACTCGCAATGTCTCTACCTAAACGCAGGACAACACAAACACAGAATAAACGCATACACGCACCAAACATCCATGCCTTATGTGGGATTCGAACCCACGATTCCGGCTTCCGAGCGAAAGAAGACAGCGAATGATTTAGACCGCTCGGCTACCGTGACCGGCAGGTGGTACAATAACATTACAGTATTTAAAAAATCTGTGGCTCTACCGATCTATAAAAACCCTGGTCTCCTTTCTGACAGACGCCCGTTGTTCGCTGTTATATGAATTCAGCCTACCCATCTTCGTTTTCAACTCTCGTAAATCATTCTGTACATCTTCCAGCTATCTAGGTCTTCCCATTTGTCTGCTCCCTTATGGGTTATTACTTTCAAAACTTTCTTAGCCGCCCTTATTTGATCCCATTTAATCACACGCCCCAACCACTCCAGCCTTCTACTTTTAATAACCGCCACCGGACGAGGGGTTTTGATCGTATATGGTTCCTTCTTGGCAACGGATCGCAGAAAATGTGAAATGGAAAGAACAGCTCAGGATAAGGATCAACTATGGGCCTGAGTAAAAAACAATTGCGAAAAGGCGGGTCAACCAAGCTTTCACGGACTTCCTCAGAACAGTCGCTACAATGGCGCTGGCTGACGATTTTATTCCACATACACACCTCAGAGAAGTGAAATTCATGATACCATAACCCTTCGCACCAAGATTATATTATTTACTATATGTTTAAATGACAATATTGTGGCATGTAGTCCCGTTGCTAGGCAACGACAGCGAAATAAGGATCTATATAACAGCCGTTACTAGGTAACGGCTATGTAACCAACGGCCGTTGCTAGGTAATGACAACAACAGATTTGCAACAGGCACCAATGGAGTAACTGAGAATAGGTTTTCTGTATTCGGTCCATGCGAAAGCTATGTGAAGTAGCAATATAACTGTTGGATGTATTTTCTGTGCGGTCCGCGCCGAGATGTTATAAGCAGACGAAATCTAGAGTTTAGTTAGCTGTGAGACAGACGTCAGCCAGTAACGACGTGAACACGGAAGTTGAGGAAGCTACGGCATTGAAAGCCGTTACCAGACAACGACTGGTGAAGACACAGGAGATTGAGAACACTTCATATGTGCTGCAGTGAACTGCAGTGTGAGTGAATTAGCCATAGAGCTATAGTTACTTTTAGCTACGTTCTGTCTACCTAAAAATATATTTTTTCACTAGAAGTGTAACTTTAATACTTTAAAATGTTATTAAATATCATAAAATGTCATTAAGACACTTCAAGTATATCTTATACATTAAATATGACTATAAAAATACTTCAGAATGTCTCTTTTTTTAGTCACTTTTAGTGTATGGGATATGCTTAGAGTGTTTTAATGAAATTTTATGATATTTAATAACATTTTAAAGTATTAAAGTAACGCTTTTAGTGAACAAATATATATTTTAGGTGTCTTTTATATCACTGTTGCATCATTTACGGCGTACTTGAATAAGAAGAATGTACGTGTATATCTTAGATTTGTCTGTGTTTGTGTCATCCTGGCTAGGCAAATGCATTAAGATGGGCCGATCCCCGCCCATGGGGTGCTTACAAATGTCTGTAAGAAAGACTAAAAAACTCGAAGAAACGTGAGGCCTTGAACTCCACTGGTCCCTAGTGCCACACAAGAAGAAGAAGAAGAAGAAGACGATTTAATGGAATGCATCTGAACACGATTCGTGATTAGTGTGATTAGTTTGGAACAATGGCGTTGTATCTATAGTAAATGAACATCGCGGCAAATTAGGTATGTAAAATAGCAAAGAACACATCTGGAAAATACTACAGTGCGCCTCGCCTCGCCTCTCCGCTGATTGAAGCAATTACGGGAACTCCGGCATGTCCCGGGCTCAGTAGGCAACACGCACGTCAAGCCGTTTCGTCACTTCAGCATGGGTGGGGGAGAGAGAAAGCCTGCTCAGTGCAGCTCCCGGGAGCCACTTCTATCACGCTCATGGCGACAGGCCTCGGTCGATCCTGGTACGCTCGCCTCCTTCAGCCTACTATTTTTGGAACCCGAGATAAAAGATGCAGGGCCGCAAAGCTAAAATAGTGCATGCAACTTCATGAGTGTTAAAGTATCTGGTTTGAAGAACCATGTGCTGAACAGATCCTCTGAGTGTAATGGTTAGCATCATCACGTTCCATTCATGAGGTCCCGTGTTCTAATCTGGCCCGGAAGCCGGTTATTCTTATGTTTAGTGTTCATACTGTATTGCTTTATTTAGCGAGGCTTCTGAACACATTTGGATCACCTGCAGGCAAGACCGCTACAGACACGTAGGCTCATATGGAAAACTATAGTTCGAGATACTAGAGAAATATCGTTTCAAGTCGTGAACTGGAATTAACTGGCTGAGGGTGTGAAGATGACATTCTTCTCGAACAAAGCATATGAACCTTGAAGTTCCAAAAACTGTACACTTGTTGATCATTCATTCTCAATGGCTCTACAGCCCTTTGTTGGGCCCCGGCAGCTTTTTTTTTTTTTAGTTTCGTAATACTATATACATTCGGTAGGACTCCTTTGACTGGGGAATATCCCGTCTCAAGGCCACCACCTACACACAGGACAGTACAAACACAGAATAAACGTACACACAGACACCCATGCCTCAAGAGGGATTCGAACCCATGACCCCAGTGTTCGAGCCGGCGAAGACACCATGATCAGCATACTTCTTCATCAGCTGAGCAGCTATTAACGTTTCAAGACCCCGAACAGTGCATTTGGTGAGTGAGAGTTCAACAGCACGGGTTACACGGAGCCGAATGGCAGGATGATGGTGCGTTTAGAGAGGGGTGCAAGTAATAAATCGTACCCTACTCCCGTGATCTCACACTTTCCCTGGAAGGCCCCAGAAAAGAAATCAATACCTGTCAAGATACAAGATTCGAATCCAGGACCTCTTGAATAAGCAGATGCTAACCACAATATCGTGACGCTCGATCTGTGAACGAATTTCCTACATTCTGCATTTACTGCCTGGGAAGATGATGCTTCTTCTGTTATCTTGAAAGATTAGAAAACTCAATGCTTTTATCGACCTCAAAATTCTATTCATGGTCTCTCCCTGGTCTTCCTCTTAGTCTTCCGTCTGAGGTAAAGTTGTTCCTGTGCTTAACTAATTAAGGACTACGCCATGAAGGCGTATGTGGGAGTGGATGTATAGATCCACATTGTCTTGACCTCGGCACTAGTAGGAGGTAAGTGGTCAGCTTCACGCCGGTACCCGTTGGACAGGAGGATGGGTGGACCCCAGAGCCGGTCTGGACGACGAGAAGAGAATAATTTTTACCCTACAGGGGCTCCAACTCCGACTTCTCGGTCGTCCAGCCCGTAGCCATTCGCTATGCCGACTGAGCTATCCCGGCTCCTAGCCTTCTGTCTATAGGATTATAATTTCACACTGTCCTCACGAATTCTGTCGGTCTACCCTTGTAACGCTAATGGTCTCTTCTTCCACATATCGAATTTACACTTCTCAGGGGCGCCTCTATTTCTGTGTGTCTGACCGTGTACATTCAGCTAAGGGTCTTTTCATTTCTCACTTCAGGTGATTCTATTCTTTCGTCTCTGTCCTCCCACATCCATCCGTCACTACGGTACAGGATGTCCAGAAAGAACACTACATATTCGAAAATATCGACAAATGGCACCGCACTGAAGGTTAACTCATAAAGATTTTGCCAGTAAATTTCCATGTGAGCCCCTTTCATGCCAACATTGCTGGCAATTAACTGAATGACAGATTTCCTGAAACGTGGACGTGGAGATGAAGCCTGATTACGCGAACTCCGAGGTCACCATATATCACACCCCACGACTTTTTCTTGTGGCATTACGTCAGAGGTGCCGCGTATGGGTGTACTGGGCACGTAGCCAGCTCAGATGGCCCAAACAGCTGATCACTGCAGCTGTTGGAACTGTAAGCCCCAGAGATGCCGAGGCGTGTATGGGCACACGTGGAGATTTACTCAAACTTCTTTAGCTTACTTTCATTAGATTGTGTTGTTTCTCGTCATGTATAATTGTTAAGATAATACCCCCCAAAATTCACAGAATCAACTTCAGGACTTCCTGAATCTGCCCACGGGTGTAACGGATGCTCCTCTCTCAAGGATTCCAGCTCACGGGGCTGAACGTAACACGTATAAAAGCACCAATAGGGCTGACCCAAATGCCCCGACCGAACGCTTAGAATTCCTGCTTCAGATTTGCGAGGTCCCGGGTTTAAATCTTGGCCCAGAGTCCGGGTATACTAACTGGGGTTAAACGCGATTTTCCTCAGTTTCTCCAAGAAAATGCTAGGACAGTACTTCAAATGACATCACGGCCGCTTCCTACCCCATTCTCCCCGATTCACCAACCACTATTCGCTATAATCTTACGGAATATGACGCTGTATAAACTGGTAAATAACTAGCAACATTTTGGAGAAACCCGCTGCCTCCATGGGGCCAGCAAGCCAATCCGAATCGTTAATACGCATCCGGCAGACCACACGGCTTTAATCCTAGAAGACCGCAACCTTACTATTCACTGTCATTAAAAGTCAAACTCCAGATGTCTCTCGGCGTCACAGCAGCTTAGCAACTGAAAGCGTCGCCAAATAGAGCAAGAGTAAAATATCGCTGAAGGTACATCACAATTCGAAGAAGAAACCTTACGGGACATAAATTCTCTGTGTCCAGTAATGTGATTTTGGTGCCCATAAGATGTTGCATAGCCGGTCACGGTAGCCGAGCGGTCTAAGGCATGCACTGTCTTCGCTCGCTCGGGAACCGGGATCGTGGGTTCGAATCCCACTCATGGCATGGATGTTTGTGTGCGTTTTTCTGTTTCTGTACAGGTAGAGGCCTTGCGACGAGCTGATCACTCGCCCAAGGAGTCCTACCGTATGTGTAAGCTCTAGAAAATCCGAAGTGAACGGAGTTCATGGAGATAGGCCTACACCCACTGGGGCCGTAGTGCCAAGGAGAAAAAAAAAAGATGTTGCACATAGTAACTTGTTAATGATGACGTGTCACTGTCCGGTGATCATAGAGACACGCAGTAAGATGAACGTCAGACTATGCTCGCCGTAGCATGAGTACTGCAGGACAGGGCGAAATGTAGTAACAAACAGTTATATATTCTGGGATATACCGCTGTGTAGTCTGTTGGGGAAACCGTTGCCTCCGTCTTCAGGTCTGAAGAGTACGCCAAGCAAGCTCAGGTGGTTAGTCGCTGGGTTCCCACAGCGGCGACCCGGGTTCGATCCCAGGTTAAGTCATGTGGGATTTTGTGGTGGAAGAAGTGGCGCTTCGGCAGGTTTTCTCCGAGTACTTCAGTTTCCCCTGCCAATCATTATTCCACCGATTGCTCCAGACTCATCATCCGGGGCTGGTACAATAGGCCAATTAGTGGCCGACATACCAAGTGGACTCAGTCTCACAAAGCCTCAAGAAACTAAAAAGCAAGAAGCCAACCTTAAATACCAGCAACCATAGCACAGCACTCTTCAGCCCTGAAGATGGAGGCGACACATTTCTCCGAAACGTCTTTTGACTTTCACCGAACTACACAGCGCTATATCTCAGACGAGAGAATTCTTCGTAAACATTACCGTGGAGCTACAACTGCTATGAAGCAGTCAGAGACAAGTTTCAAGATTCCCAGGCGTAACAGTGGCTGCCCATGACGACACAGACTGTGGACGACTGATAACACAGGCCAACAGCTGTTTTGGTGCCGGGGTATTTGGAGCTGATTTCATATGAATTTGATGCCCTGAATTCAAATATGGCATTAGTTTTTGCCTAGGAGCTCAAATTTTTAAGATATAACATTTTGGTGAAATATACGTTACACTATTTTAAGTTAAATCAGTGGATCAAATAAAAAAACTCAACATGGAATTTTTATTACTATATTATAATTATATTTTTATTTTATTATATTAAATACAAAGATAGAGGAAAAAATCATCGACTATATATAACAGTCAAACCAACTATAGTCACGGAACACTACGGAAGCTTCTTTTTCGTGACTTTCTTGAATGTATTTTAGAACAGTCCCTTTTTAAACTCCAGCAGTAATCTGCCATCATGTGTGTATCCCATCTTCCTTGGTAGCGGTCCTCCATAGTTTTAATATCCTGGTGAAATCTTTCACCTTGTTCCTCACTGGTGTCTCCTAAATTTTCAGGAAAACTATCTAAGTGACTGTGTAAATAGTGCACCTTAATGCTCATGTTACAGCCAAGGGATTTGAAACTGTTAAGCATCTCGTTTACCAGTTCAACATAGTTTTCAGCTTTGTGTTTGCCCAGAAAATTTTCGACAACTGCAACAAATGAAGTCCAGGCTTTTCGCTCAGCCTCGTTCATCGAATTTGCGAAGGCAGGATCCTTAATGAGTTGTCTTATTTGTGGGCCGTCAAATATTCCTGCTTCAATTTTTTCCGTACTCAACTGAGGCATTTTCATTTCTATATATGCAAAGCATGATCCGTTCTTATCAAGGGCCTTTACAAACTGCTTCATAAGGCCCAACTTGATATGCAGTGGAGGAAAGATGATTTTCTCTCGTCTAACTAAGGGATCGTTAATGATATTCTTCTCCCCAACGTACATGTTTTCTCTCTTGGGCCATTCTTTTCTAACCCAGTGGTGTGTTTTGTCTCTGCTATCCCAGAGGCACAAAAAGCAGGGATATTTGGTGTAACCACTTTGCTGTCCAAGGAGAAAATTTACCATTTTTAAGTCCACACAAATCACCCATTGATGTTCATGATACTTTATCTTCTCTAAGACCAAAGCTATGGTGTTATATTCTTCTTTCATTTTCGTGGAGTGAGCAATTGGTATTGAACCATATTTGTTTCCATTGTGTAGAAGGACACATTTCAAACTTCGCTTTGAGCTGTCAATAAATAGGCGCCAATCATCGGGAAAATATTCAGGAAGAGCCATTTTTTCCAAGAGTCCTCTAATTTCGTGACAATATACAAGATTGTAATCTTGAGAGAAGAAGGGTAGCAGATCCGTTTCTCTTGTGCGGTAAAAGGAAATTTTGGTTTCTTGTTCCAGTAAATTTTTGTCGTTCAACCTAGAAGCCAGTAATTCAGAAGCTTCTTTTGACAGGTTGAGATCTCTGATGAGGTCATTTAACTCATCCTGGTTAAAACGTTGAGGGATTGACGACATCCCTTCATAATCACTGTCACCTTCATTACAATCAGAAGGGTGATTAGAGGGAAAATACTCATCCTCACAGAGCTCTGGTAGCTGGTGAAACGTTGGGATCGGTACTTCCTCTGAGTGAGGAACTGGGCGTCTTGCAGAGGCTAAATCAGGATAAGTCCACTTGCTACGGTTGTTTCGATTGATTCCAGTAATATTTACTAGGCAGAAATAACAGTCATCGAAGTGGTTCTTGGGTTCTCTCCAAACCATTTCTACACATTTTGTGTAGAACTGCACGTTACAAAAACGCTGATCTAAAAAAGTAGAGCTGGTAGAGAAAAACTGATTTTATATTTAGATTCAGCGCCTTAAATATAACTAAAATTAGTTCTAAAATCCTAGACACCAAAAAAATTTTTTTTTTGTAGGCCTGTGTAATCTACTGAAGAGAGACACAGCCAGTACAGTTTTCAGGCAAACGACATCCGAGTTTAGTGCCTTGAAAGTTAACGTACGTATTTGCGTCTCTAGGTAACATTTAACTTTATTGCAGCAACACACCGAGATATTTGTTGCCCTTATTTTATGCACGGTTTAAGTATATATGTCAGTAGCTCACATTATATACCGTAGGACAACTGTCGCTGAAGCAGCCATGTTTTGCTACGCAAGCGGCCTTTGTTCCAAAGGTTGGAAATACCGGTCCGGTCGTTTTAGGCAAAGCGCGACTGTCCACCTTTCCTTCTGTACTGCCTGATAATGTTACTACATTCCAGACACAAATAAGGGTGAAATATTCCTAGTACAGGAGGTTGGGAAAGAAGCCGGGATAGCGTAGTCGGTATAGCGACTAGCTACGGGCTGGATGACCGAGGGGTCGGAGTTCGAGTCCCGGTAAGGTCAAGAATTTTCTCTTCTCCACGTCATCCAGACCGCCTCTGAGGTCCACCCAACTTCCTACCCAATGGGTACTGGGAGCCGGGGCGTGAAGCTGACAGCTCACCTCCAGCTAGTACCGAGGCCAAGAAAACGTGGATCTATATATCTGTACCCAAATGTGCCTTCATGGCGTAGTGCTTAATTATGAACAGGGACAGACTACTTTACTTTTATTGTTATAAGCACGTCCTGTGACGGGTTTGGTACCGAATCTAATGTGGTCGTTCTTTCACTCGCACTCCCAGGATGAATGCTGGGATGGCACCTTGAAAATTTGATCAGAAAGAGACAATGGCAACCACAGACAGCCCCCGTCAGTAGAGGGGCTTTGAGCACCCTCAAGCGAACCATTCACGTGGAGTCGTGAAGTTAAAATGACAACACAGAGACGTTCAGTAAATGATACAGAGAACCATGTCAGTGGAACTCGAGATAACACGTTACAGCGACTGAGCGGTAGATCAGAGAGAGAAGTCGAGATTGAATTCCCAGTGGGGGCATGGGATCCTGTTAGTCTCCACAGAGTTCAGAATCACTCTAAGGCCCACACAGCTTTCCAGTCAGCGGATACTTGGGGCTCTACCTCCGGGATTAAAGCGGCTCGGAGCTAAAAGCTGACCTTCACGTCAAGCAGAGTTTAAGAATGCGTGGAGATGTACATCTACTCCACCATACGATTTCATGAACAGGAACAGCTTTACCTTAGCTGCAGCGGGGCACGCATCGGAGTGTTACGAATAGCAAAGCAAAACAGCGAAAGAACAGAAGAAAAAACAGATAGAGGAGAAAAGAACGAGCAGGATTAAGATGGAGAAACACAAAAAAAAAGAGGCCGTTGGAACCTACCAAACTACATGCGTCACATGACAAAAGGCCTCAATTTCAATAGTCACTACTGTGAGAACCTCAAATCTCAGAGAACAGAGGGACTGTTATACACGTAAGTGCAGAAGTTAGTCGCCTGGACACACAGGACCTGACACACTTCGGTTTGTCCTCTCCTGCGACCCACTCACAGCGCCTCTTTCTCTTTCACACAGACTAGCAGTTTCCCTTTCCGCCAGTTCTCTCCCTCACTCGATGCTTCTCTGTCTTCCGCACTTATCCAACTTGGAGTTCAGTGTTGCTGAGGTTTAAACTACAAGTTTCACAACTAAATTACCTGTCATGTAAGAAGTTTCAAAACCAACGTATCAAGAAGCAGCTGGGAGGGGGGGGAGGATATAATGTTCTGTGTCTTCGGATCGAAACAGACGCAGCGTTCGGGAAACATGAGCAAAGCAGGAGAGCCCTTCTGTAAGGCATACAATGTCTGCAAAAACAGTCAATACTATAGCCCCAAACTGAACAGGGATAATAATTTCTTCCAGTTGCATTTTGTCAAATATTCGCATGTCACAGAAAATTTGTAGATGCTGATAAAATATTTATTATTATTATTCGGTTCGAAAATTGTTTAAATCCTGCTTACTGAACAAAACACTGAAGAACATGAAACACAATATCGCCAGTTGTTCTGTGTGGGTGTGAAACGGGTAAAATAATGACGGAGAAAACGTGTTCGTGAAGATAATCCGTTCTCTACAGAGTCATATCTTAGCAGCTGTGCATTTGGAATTGTAAATTGCAACCAAGTTACAATTAATGGAGTTAAGGATGTGCTTATGATGGGAATGACAAAGAATGCATATGAATTTCGGCGGGGAAATGGCATATGAAAGGTTGAACTGGAAGACCAAGAAGGAGATGGTAAGGATTACTACTATGTCAGACCTTAGAGAGCTGGGTTGTGAAAATGTGAGATGGACTACGCTATGTCAGGATCATGCCCCGATGTCAGATCCTTGGTATTTGGGAGTTGAAACTTCAGGTTGTGTTGCCAAGGTGTTGAATTACATGTTAATATTTACATTTTGTGTCATGTACGAATTTTCTGTGACGTCAGTTGTTCTTGAAAGTACCATTTGTCCTTCATGTAATGCTGAAGCGATACGGCCAAAATGACAATTACCATATCATTTTTTAATCTGACATCCAGGACCAAATTCAGTCTAAACCAATTCTGTAACTTTGGAGAATGGAATGTAATCGAAGAGACAGGCAAAATGGATATCTCCATTGTTCATAATTTCATGCTCTATGTGCAAAAAAACGCAACAATACATACTATCAGTGATACGTTTTTACATCCATTCCTTGTTATTTAACTACAATCCAAATGCACTGATTACACCCTGTTGAATGAAGATGAAAATTATCTTGAATTATGAATAGATGGATATGAAGGGCAGTCTCGTGATCTATTTCAAGGCAATGAGCTAGCTGTCTAAAGAAGAGACCGAAGAAAACCAGGATACTCCTCTCAGGAGATGCGATGACGATACTGAGACCTCCCAAGTACGTCATAGGTGTTACCGCTACACAAACTTGAATTCTTCATCTTTTTAAACCGACGACGAAAGCAGCAGAATCCTACGAAACGTCGGTACATATCTGCTACAAGAAGTCGTCATGAAGACTCCCACAACTAACCGAGGGCGGAGGATATACACTGCAGGTTACCTTTTAAGAAGTTTGGGTCCCATTTCACCCAGCCAGAACATACTTCAAATCTGCACTCACCAGAATAAAAGATCTAGCGTTGCAATGACGTCATTACGTAGCGCACATATGGCGCTCGTCAGCTGTTACAATGTTCCTAATCTACATTTTGGTAACATCTGGACACTTCAAGGCCAGTTGCATCGCATGTCTACAGTAAAATATGCATACAGAGGACTACCGAGAGGCAGAATTCTTCCTCGTGTCCACACACCATACTGCTCGAACCTGATGCGGAGCATGCATGTGTTTCCTCAGGCCTCTACAAACCCTATGCCTTTTTAGCTACATGGAAACAATCGCATATTTTTTCATTCCATTAAAATAATACACTGCTTAATCACACTGTTGAAATTTTGTTTTTCCTTGGCACTACAGCCCCAGTGGGCCTAGGCCTACCTCCATGAACTTCTGCGTTCACTGTTGAAATATTATATCGCTTAATATTCGTCCGTTTCTTCATCCCAGTCACAACGGCGTACCGCTTTAACTGACAGGGAACTCTAATGCGTCCCGCCAAGTAGAGGTAAAGGCCGTCGAGGTTCTCACATTTTCTAGACAATCGGCTCACAGACAGCGGTAAGGTTGTCAGCCTTATGCGCCGGCCGCTTTTTAACCCCGGGAAGATTCCTGGTATTCATTTCTGTTTGAGGCTGAGGCGACCCCAGGGCCACAGTGCGGTTGGAAGGATCAGGTTAATTGAAAAATTCAATGACCTCATCGGGAATCGATCCCGTGACCTTCCGGCTTGCAGCATAGTGGTGCCTGAACCAACTACGATACCACGTGCCCCTCAGTCATGTCCAAATACTGCTTCCTAATCGGATTTCAAATTTCGTGATCTCTTTTGGCCCGTTCGAAAATTACATCATACCATTTCACTGAACACTTTAGTTATGTCATCTACCCAGTAACCTGACTGGAAACAATGGTGCCTTCTTAGTTTAGTCTAAAAAAATCACGTAATTAGACTAGAAATATTCGTTTTCGCAGTCCTGTCAAAATGCATCGCCTAACTCTACCGGACGCGTTGGTGCACGCTTCTGCAGTCCTGCATAACACCAGAGTTCTGAAGCAGGCCTTATCTGTGGTTCTGGACCAACTTCTCTTCGCTTAAGGTGGTCTGGCACCTTCACACCATGAAGCAGACCCGATCCGTGACAATGTCCAACAAATTGAGCATCGCCCAATTTCACTTTGCATGGCTGCTGTTGCTAGCAGTAGTAAATGTTAGTACCAGAAGAACAACGGGTGGCCAGTTCGTTTGATACTCACTATCTGCTCAGCTGTACGGAAGCAAACACTAATGTGATTGCTGGAGTCCTGATGGGATTGAATTTATTATATTCAGCCGCACACAGCTGTGCATCAAGAAGGAGGAGGAGGAGGAGGAGAATAAGAAGCAGAAGAAATGCAAACTTCTGAATATCTACGCTTAAACCAGTGATAGGTAGGCAGGCAGGCTTTACACGAAGACGGAGGAAACTGTATCCCAAAGAGCTTAATAAAGAGTACTCTTTTATGAGATGTGACGTCGAGTAATCTGGTAGGCATTTACCGACGTTCCTAAAAATATTGTTAAGCCAGGCTATATGGCGTCAAAGCCCACAATCTAGTTACAGCGTGTAAATCTCGAGCCTCACATACTAGCGTGATCAAGTCAAGCGGATGAGATGAGCATGACATGTGGCATCCGTAGGAACGGTGGGAAATGGACAGTCCAACACAATCTTAGCCGGAAACATGAAGGGAAGAAACTGTTTGGAAAACCTGGGTGTAATGGAATAATAATAATAATAATAATAATAATAATAATAATAATAATAACGCGGATCTTAATGCGTGAAGATGTGGATTGTATTCAACTGAAGGCCATAATTCGGGGAATTTCTTTACTGGCTGAGCGACTACTTTTTCCTCAGGAATGTCTCTGCCCTAGGGAGTCAAAGTCACTCTTGTGCAGTGTGAAATAACAACATGTAGAAAAGTGGCGAAATTCGTGTTTATCCTTCTACAGAAAGGCGATAACTGACACGTCACAGCAGCTAGTGATGTTGGATATGGCATCGAAACGAGCATAAACATCCCTACCAATTTTGCATGGTGCTTTCTGTGTGGGCGCTGCGAAACTTTGATGATATGTCTGTGGACTCAGAAGTACTTCAGAAGTTTATTAGCGGAAACATAGGAACAGTCGCGGAATTATGTAATTATGTATTTATAATCTATACTTGCCTCTCTATACACATGAAAACACTTGAACGGAAGTACTCATTGGTATTTCCCGGAACATCTTGTTTTTCCATATGTGATGAAACGGATCTTGCAGACTTTGAAGATATTGATGATACTAAATACGTATCATGAGGCCGCTTCTGTTCTCAGACCACGCATCACTTCGCAACGTCCACAGACGCACAGTTTGGGTCTGCACTCCGATGACACCATCCTGAGAGGAGCTGCCTCTAAATGCAGAAATGTTTGTGGAGTTGTAAGCGGCTGTATGCCGGTCACGGTAGCCGAGCGGTCTAAGGCATGCACTGTCTTCGCTCGCTCGAAAGCCGGGATTGTGGGTTCGAATCCCACTCAGGGCACGGATGTTTGTGTGCGTTTTTCTGTGTTTGTCTACAGGTACAGGCTTTGCGACGAGCTGATCACTTGCCCAAGGAGTCCTACCGTATGTGTAAGATCTAGAAAACCCGAAGTGAACAGAG
Source organism: Cryptotermes secundus (assembly GCF_002891405.2). Taxonomy (NCBI): domain Eukaryota; kingdom Metazoa; phylum Arthropoda; class Insecta; order Blattodea; family Kalotermitidae; genus Cryptotermes; species Cryptotermes secundus. The sequence continues at coordinate 1,753,102 of NW_019727786.1, forward strand.
TTCATGGAGGTAGGCCTAGGCCCACTGGGGCTGTAGTGCCAAGGAAGGAAAAAAAAGCGGCTGTATAGAGAAGCAGAAGTCCGAAAAGCAGTACAACTGTATACAAGATATAAAATGAAATCCTGCCCTGAAATTTGTTGTGTCCACCGTAATACAGTACTTATACATTTGCTGTGCGACAAGTTGGCGAATGGTGGAGTATGCAATTGTCATTATTATTGCGTAACAATACCACCTGGATTCAGCTCCAGTTGCAACTGAAACTGTGCCTCCCACAATCTATAGTTTCGTTTGTTTGCTTGTTGAAATTTAAGCTGCAGGAAAGGATAAAAGGCAACCAGCCGATATAATACAGAAACAAAAAACTTAATAAAATTGTTTCTGAGTATAAATTTCAGGATATCTCAAGTGAAAAGCGAACAAACTCCGTGGCTTTAGTCCGCAAGCGAACTATACCGAATGAGCGACCGCCGCTTGTCGGCGAAGTTAGTGCCAACATTAGCGGGTAGACGGTGTCGCGTGGTCAGCGTAACGAACCCCGACGGTCGTTAATTTCGGTTTTCTAGTCAGCAGCCGCTACTTTTCCATTCAAGTAGCTCCTCAATTATCCTCACGAGGCTGAGTGGACCCCGTTTCCGACCCACTATTTCTCAGGAAAACTGGTAGCGCCGGGAATCGAACCCGGGACCTCTGGATCTGTCGCCAGGAACTCTGGCGACTAGACCACAGTGGCGGTCCTATCTGAAGTGAAAACTTTAGATAACTTCACTTCCCAGCCCTGGTCAATATAATGACAGTAATGAACAAAACTCTATCCATGCGACCGTCCAATGGCACTTAAATGTTCATTGGATAAGGCGAAGTGGACATTTCTACGGTAGAGACGTCGTGTGAGAGGACATGAGATTAGGTGATGCGAATAAGTGTAGTATATGAAAATTACCAAATATATTTACTGTATATATGACACGAACTCCGTCCTAACTGCAACAATTTATTGTAGTTCTTTCGTCTTTTTTTCTTTTACACTACATGTTTCGGCCGTAAATGGCCATCATCAGGTGTATACTCTCACGTAGCTGCTACACTGCACGTAGTTTAAAATTAAAAAAAAAACACTAGTCTTCCCAATTGTTCGTTTCTCCTTTGCTAACAGGTTTCGATATATCAGAATCCTCACCTCTGATATCTGTCAGATATGTATAAAATCTTTGTTAACATACATACGTGAATTTGATTTTTTAAAAACTGGCACTTTTAAAATCTTCAATTCCGATTTAAAAATTTGTTTAAACTTTTTTTTTAATTTTAAAATTTAAAAATTCTCTGGGGTACTCGCCCTATGTCTATAGTGCTGCAGCGGCTACTTCTTGTTTTCAGCACTGTTCAGGTGTTATTCTGTGTAGGCTCCATGTGTGCCTCTATACTGTATACTTTCGTCCATAAATGTTTCGGCCGCTTTCAGCCATCCCCACACAGTGTATTAACGCTATTATATACAGAAAGTATACCTTTAATCATCCACTGTGTCACTGTTACATTATGCACTGCACATAAGCCACTTCAATAAACATTCTGCTGTTTTATGACACCCTAGGTTCACAGCAAGCATCTCTACTGGTTGCTTCCTCGTGCAATTCCTCGACACTGAAGATGGACAGAGTAGGCTCCTCCGAAATGTCGGTGAACTAGCAGAGGTATCACATTTCAGAAGAAACAACCATTACTGCCTAGAATCAATCTTATTTAGGCCCTTACAATTAAGTAACGGGAACTTCTGAACCTCGGAAGGAAGTGCAATCTATCCAATTCTAGACAAAGGCATCAGTAATTGGAGCACTATACAGAGTGTAAATGAATATGTCACAACGCTCTGTAGTAGATAGATGGGTTCAGTGTGATCCCATTTTGTTAATACACCCATGACCGGAAACGCTTTGTTTACGCGCTAGGGCCTCTGAAATGTGAAGGAGGACGCCCTCACCTCCTATCTCTGCCGTTTACTGGTGACATTTACCTAACATTTCTCCAAGAGCCCTTACCCGAGCTGCCGGAAGTGGTGCCTTTGGAAGTCCGCCGTGAAATGCGGTTCCAGCATGATGGCGCCACGGCACACTGCACTAATGTCGTCCGTGAGTATTTGGATGAAACCTTCAGCAACAGATGGATTGGACGTGGAGGCCCAATAACCTGGCCCCATCGCTCCTCTGGCTTGACTCCACTGGATTTCTTTCTCTGGGGGTACATGCAAAGCCTGGTGTACGAGACTCCAGTGGAGACACAACATGATCTTGCGGCAAGAATTTCAGTAGCAACTGGAACCATCCGGGAAATGCCAGGAATCTTTCAAAGAGTTCATCATAACATAGCCAGGCGGCGGAGAACATGCAATGAAGTTGGCGGCCGCCATTTTGAGCCACTTTTATAATGAAAAACAACGATAACATCCCCTAAAACTTATGCATCCTCTCGGAAACTTTGGGGCCCTTAATGCCAAAAGGAAGCGTTTCCTGACACGGGTGTATTATCTACCACAGAGCGCTGTAACATATATTTATTTACACCCTGTATAAACTGATATAATCACATCATCCTTTGCAGTACATGCAAGGAAAAATATAGTCATTTTCCGGGTGAAGAACCCCAAAGGATAATTTGCCGCATAAACAAATCATGGGAGACAGGAAAAAGAAAGCGATGGAGTGCGGACGGCATTACTAATGTAAAGAATCATCACCTCTTACGGACAGGCACAAGTGTGTCAGTTGGTCTACAGCTTACCATTTGTATAATTTAGCGTCTTCAGCCTGATGGATGACCGTATAAATTATTCCAGAGTCACGGAATACAGAGTACAGATATTCGAGTTTACATCAGAGTTGAAAGATACATAAATTTCTTCAGCTACTGAAACGTGCTCGACTCTTAGTGTCTCATACACAAACGGACTGGAATAATGTTCTAAGCCTGGTTTGTTTAAGGGAAGCTAATCTTTCTTCACGCCACTGTGTAGCAACATAGCGCCGAAAGGGATACATCGGGATCGACTATATTGCTACTCATTCCTGATCAACCAACCAATTCAACGGTAGAAAACACAGATTTATCTAGCCGGCCAAGACATCACCCGCTGTTACGAAAGCCGAAGCTCCTTGACTACGTCTATATAACAGGACTCAACCCTGAATGATTTGAGTTCATTCGTGCTTTCACATCCCAGTGTCTCTAACATAACTCTTTGACTAACCAGCCAACCAGCCTACATACCTAACTGCCAGAAGATAAGTCTTCCTTAAGAAGCTAACGGTTGGTCAACTGTTCAAGAAATTCCAAGCACTTTATGGGGTCCAACGGCTACCGTGTTCTCAAAAACCTGCCACTGGGGCCTATCCTAAGCCAGGTGAATCCAGTCCACACACTCCAATTCCTTAATGATCAATTCAAATATTATCTTTCACCCTAGGCCTGGATCGTCATAGCGGTCCTGCCAAAAATTTGTATGAGATGATGTTCCTTCCAATGCCTGCTATATGCCCTGCCAATATCACCCCCTGTGCCATGATCATCCTAATATCCGGCGAGGAGTAGAAACTGCGAATCTCCTCTACATCCAGTTTCCTGTCACTTCAAATCATCTCCCCAGAAATCTTCGGCGTCCTTCCATTCATGTGGGAAATTATGAGTCACGTCCATCCAAAAGAACGGAAAAATTGTAGCGCTCAATATTTCTGTCTCTGTTCTAAGATTGGAGGTTCTACACCGAACTACATCAAGCCTTCCTGGAACGTAACCTGCTATTCGCCTCACCGCGACTCCTCAGTATCATTTCAACTTCAGCATATTTCCCAATGAAACTGCCCTCCGTTCTGTTCCTAGACTTGCCTCCTAAATTCCAGAAGATCAAAGAATGCTAGCACAAACATCACATCCGGTCTGCAGGTAACGGCAATCTCTGGTTTCAGGAGGCCGGACCATAACCGTGAAGGAACTGTTATTAAATAGTGGACACTGTAAGTCAATTTAATAAAACAATCGGATACAGTTATGCGTATATTTCAATCTAATTAGTAAAATACTGAATTCGACCTAAGTACCTTGGCGCAATTCTAGCGTATTCAGGGGTACTTAACGAAATATGACAGTAATTAAATATGTCATATAATACGAACACGATGCACTAAAATACGAAACAAAATCGTATAATTAGAGGCATGGCCCTCGAAATATGTGCTGATCAGTTAATTACACATTTATTTCCATCCCTCGTTGATATGTGTATGTATGTTACATAGGTGAAGTACTGAAAAGGTGGCTCATATTCTACTGTCACGTGTATGAGTGACTATAGACGGGGGTTGGATTAGTAACTGGATTTATTGAACACTTACAGAACGTAACTACACGTAGCTACAGCTCTTCTGCTGACTCACACGAACTTTGGAAACTTTTGGGTAGCAAAAAGTATGTGGTATGTATAGTATGCTCTATGAACAGACTGATGTCTTCTGGGTGCTGATGCAGTGCAGTTTCAGAGATAGCTCTCGTTTCGAAGAAATGCGATGACCCCATACGACACGTAGCTCCGAAACGTTGGCAACCACCTACGGGACAGCGCGGTGACTCAGTCCATAAACCGGAAGCTCACCAACTCGGGTTGCAAAAGGAAAGTGGAACAAAACTAATAAGTAAGGTTTGAGGTTTCCACGGCGGTGACTATGAAGAAAGCCGTCTTCTGGTATGTGGCGCCGTGTAGAAATTGTGTTAATCAACGTTTCGGAGGAACGTATCGCTTCCATCTTCAGGTTATAATAGAAGAAGAAATCCGCGAGCGAACCAGCTAGAGCAGATGCAACACAATTTCTACATGGCGCCACATCCCAGAAGACGGCTTTCTTCAACCTTAAAGATATTTACCAACAACAAAAGTGTCTGACGTCACGCTGCTCCGCGGTCACATAGTTTACTGTAGCTTTCGTGGGGAACAGATTGTAATTTAGTACACCCTCAAAGGAAAAATTAACGAGTTACCGGCTTATAAAAAGAACTGCAGCCAATATCTAAAAATTGATTTGCGGCTGAAAGTTGGAGATTTAAAATAAATTCAAAACAAACAACACTATATTCCGGTATGTGACATGTGTAGTCTGGTAGAGGTTTACCAGTGTTTCAGGCTCCATCTTTGGGATCAGAGAAACAAGCAGAAACTACAGTAAACTTCTACCAGACTACATTTTTTCCTTGGCACTACAGCCCCAGTGGGCCCAGGCCTACCTCCATGAACTCCGTTCACTTCGGTTTTTCTACATCTTACACATACGGTAGGACTCCTTGGGCGAGTGATCAGTTCGTCGCAAGGCCTCTACCTGTAGACAAACACAGAAAACAAACATCCATGCCCTGAGTGGGATTCGAACCCACGATCCCGGCTTCCGAGCGAGCGAAGACAGTGCATGCCTTAGACCGCTCGGCTACCGTGACCGGCACCAGACTACATACTGAACTACTTTATAAGATAGTGTTCTGTTGAGTCACCGCTTTGAAGTCTAACAAATAAAGACAAATTTGACGAAGAGTTCACAAAAGACATGTCTCTTTAGTAAGAGGCAATATGAGTAACGACAATCAAACGCACCAAAACCCAGACGAACGGTACGATAGTGCGATAAGAATAACATTAATTCTGACCTCAGATCTGCTGATGTACCACTTAAAGTTGAAGAGCTATAAATCTTCGCGCGTTTTTCGGAATAATCCAGCAAAATTTCCGGAATTCGGAAGCGCAAATTAAATAAGGTAAAACGAAAATTAACCGTGAAGAAAGCAGTCTTCTGGGATGTGGCACCGTATAGATATTGTGTTAACCGACGTTTCGGAGGTACGTATCGTCACGTATCTACACGGCGCCACACGGCTTTATTCGTAGTCACCGCCGTGAAAACCTCAAATATTTACGAAAATTAACTGTGGTTACATCCACAGATAAAAATCTTCGCACAATGCAAGTCTGCGTACTGTCATGGCGGAAAGGCATGACGTGGAAGAACTTATTTTCCTTGCAGCCAAATACCGTATTTACGCATGTATAGGCCGCACATTTTTTGCCAAAAATTCAAGAGGAAAACTGGGGTGCGGCTTATATTCGAAATATTCGAAATCACACTTCATTTAAAAAAAAAATTATATTCATAATTAGTAATACAGGGTGTTCTACTCCTGAAATAATATTCCAAGAAAATTATTTTTTCTATAATTTGTCTGAAAATTGTGCTGCGGCCTATACACGCACGCGGCCTATACATGCGTAAATACGGTATCTCGATTTAAACTATGTGCGCAGAAGAGATGCAAATCAGGCAGAGTGCGTGCGCTTCGCGCAGAAAACAAGATGCGGCAGCACGCGCATTTTGCACTGCAGACAGAGGAGACGACTAGTATCGCAGACGTACCAGAACTTATCGCAGACATCAGGTATGGATGGGATATGACACTAATCAAAGTAATTTTACAATCCTGTAGAAAAAAAGAACGAACAGTTCTTTTTTCATTAACTATACAGGCTTTTGTTGGGACAGAGTTCTGATTGGCACCCTTATATTCTAGTAGGCAATAGCGGTGTATGGGTAGCGACAGGAAGACACAGTGGACTAGCCGCTCGCATCCGCCATGACCCCCAGTACCGACCGGGTGCACTGTAGAACTCGCGGAAAACCATTAGCTGCATAGAAAATGTCCTCGGAATTGAAAATCTGATGTAAAAACCGTTAATTTCATAAAACCTAGAACACTGGGGTAGGTTTCCTCCGAGTACTTTGGTTTTTCTTCTCAACTCTCATCCCTCCGACTGCTCCATATCCATTAATCACCCTACGATCGACGCTATATGGTCTCAATACTGACAGCAACGTTAAATAACTAACAAATAAATTTTAACATAAAAGTCAGACATGTGAAATCAGGAACTGTTCATGCACTGTCAAAAGAAATGGGTAGTGCTTATTTATAAGTTATCCTTCACACGTAAGTGGGATAGTTGTCGATAGANATATCAGGCACAATCACAGAAACTATCTGTTAGCCTCTTGAAAAAATAAAATGTCATCCAATTTTCGGAATTGTAATGCTTTATTTCTGAAACTTATCCGGTCATTTTAAAGACAGGAGCATGCGGTAGAGTAGTCGGTTGAGGCACTATGCTACAAGCAGGGAGGTCGCGGGATCGAATCCTGATGAGGTTATTGGATTTTTTTTTCAATTGACCTAATCCTTCCAGCCTCAATACGGACCTGGGGTCGACTCAGCCTCTAACAGAAAGGAGTACCAGGAATCTTGGGGGAAGGGGGGTAAAGTGCGGCTGTCGCTAAGGCTGACAACTTTACCACCATCTGTGAGCAGACTTTCTAGACGATGTGGGAGCTTCGACCTCTCACACCCCTACGGGCCTTCACGGCCTGTAACAAACAGGGTACCTATTTACCTATTAAAAACATAGAAAACCGATATCAAACAGCTCCCTATCTTGAACAATCTGAAGACTGCTTCTCAGCTATAATAGAAACAATCTTTCAGACGGTGCAAAAAGTGAGCTGTCTGTTAATGTGTCCAGCTTGTTGAAGTTATCAGGTAATGAAACATTAAGTTCAGAATTCTGGATTCAAAGAAGTGGAGTGTACCGAGAACGTGCGGACGTCGTCTTCTGATGGCAGTTGCAACCTCGTACCTGCGTGAAGCTGTATTCATAATTTGTCGCCCTTGAAGCCCAAATATCTGTCTTCTTTCCAGTTGCTCCCACTTGGATCATAGGGCATCCGTGAAACGATTCGTTTCACTTCAGTTTCTTAATCTCACACAGGCGGTAGGACTCCTTGGACGGGCCATTAGCCCGTCGCAAGGCCGCTACTTACACAGGACAACATAAACGCAGACAAACATCAATGCCATGAGTGGTATTCGAACCCACGATCCCAGTGTTCGAGCTAGCGAAGACATTTCATGCCTCAGACCGTGCGGTACTGTGATCGGCAAGTTGGCAAATACTATACCGGATGTCCGGCAACTCTGTGTAACACAGCAAACACATCCATCGCATATTGACCTTCACCTGTACTCTCGTTGCCTGCTTATTTCGTGCTTATTTTATTACTAAAACGTGAACTATATATAAATTTTAAAAATACTTTAACATCCAGAACACACCTAATAACAACTGATACATAACAGGAAGAAAAATCATTAAGTGGACCCACAAGACTCACAGAAATGTTCAGGTGGCTCGGTGAAAAGTTTGGGAACCACTGCTCTAGGCATGTCCGAGAATTCAGAAATCACTGAGAAACAGTTGCCGTGTGAGTGAGAAAGCAAATCGCTATACGCTGTTAATAGATTTTATCAGCAATAAATCAACACTAAAAGCAATGAGAAAGGAAAATAGCTCATAACGATATCTGAAAATAAGTATACTCCACTTCGAATATATCGCATACGAAAAATTCGATTTCTGTTCCTAGGTTACGAACATAACCACCATAAATAACATCGCGTGTATAACGAGGAGTCCAATTTATGAAGACTTTTCCAGGAATGCCGTAAAAACGGGCAGTAGCCGTAATAACAAAAATAAAATACAAATATTCAACATTTCAGACAGGTGAAATGAGCACAAGTGCCTAGCACAGGGAAGCCTGTACGGTATCCTCCGGCCGGTACCTCGCAGTCGCCTTGTGACAGACACGCAAACAAATGAAATGACTGCATGAGGGCCCGCACAGGCGCGGCTCGGTGATGGACAGACGCACGCACAGAGTGAACCTAATTTCACTGCTGCAGCTTTGCCTTCATATTCACTGGGATACAGCGCTATGCCGCAAGCTGTTCTGAACCAACAAGTTATTCGGCATACGAAAACATTAATCAAGAAGTAAAGTTTTAATTCAGCACTTCATGTATTCATTAAGGCGTTTCTTTAATATAGATGGTTCAGGCAAACACGTAGGCCATGTATACACCTGGGTGTTTGCTCTGAACCTTCCGCACAGCCCTCTACCCATACACTTTCTATATTGCTAGTGGGGTGGGATTAAGTCCCTTGTACCGCCGCCACTTCTGGCCTACTGTACCAGCCCCAGATGATAGGCGATGGTGATTGTGGAGCAATTGCTGGAATGAAGATTGGCAGGGGAAACCGAAATACTCGGAGAAAACCTGCCCCAGCGCCAATTTGTCCACCCCAAACCCCACTTTACCAGACCGGGGATCGAACCCGGGCCGCCGCGGTGGAAAGCCAACGACTAACCGCTTGAGTGGCCCTGTAATGGCGCTAAGGTTACGTACATGTAGATATAGTTTTTGGGGTAAAATTGGAATAATAGTAGCTAGACTGTAAGATTAAGAAATAGCCATGATGAAACGAACCAGGAAGCTTAGGTCTACAAAGAATTGTAACAGGGAATGCCTGAGTCATTAGAATGCTAACCCGGCAGTGTAATAGCGCTGACATTGAGGGACGAGCTATATGAAGTGGGTCATAAACACTATGGCAGGAGGAAAACGCTGAGTCGGAGGAGGCGGTAGACCCGAAAGAGTCAACCCCTTCTCGATGGGCAACCAATGAGGGAGGCCAAAATCACGTCAGAATGGGCAGGCAACCTACCCGGAACTCAAAGAATCAGCAAAGAGAGGTTATATAAACCCTAGAAGACTTAATCAAAAAACCTTTTGCCTTTAGACTTTTGATTAATATTACGTAACTTAGAGTTCAGGGGAGGCTATCGCCGAGAGAGCGATGGCCGTGAGTGTGCGCTGGTTGCTGATGGCGAGCATCTATTTCCTCATCTCAAGTAAGTGAAACCAACTTCATATAGCCATGAACATTAAGTGTAACAGTGATAATTGTAAAGTGTAAAACCACAGGGAAAGATAGGCTAACTAGATTGACTAGGTTCATTCGAGATACCGAGGCGTAGAATACCCGCCAGTAGGGTGACTCGAGGTAGAACCGATGATGACTGCAGGTTCATTATCCAGTGTAGTACAACCGACGAACGTCGGTAAGAGTGCATATAGATGCATATAGTGACATAGAGAAATAGAATAGGATAGACATGCGTGTGAGTTTACTTTAACCTAGCAATTCCTTAAGTGTTACCCTCTTCCTTGACAACTCCAGGACCTCCCAACGCTCCGGCGAATTACGAGTTAAGCCTGGACAGTGACGCAAGCTATGATAAGTTTACTAGATTTCTTGAAAATAACAAGATGGTGGCAGCATACTAAACAGGGTGACAGAGCGGGATATTTCCACGCCCTCTGTCACCACGGCATAAGAGAGGTGTAGCGGGGGCTTAAGAGAGGTACAGTGGCGGAAGCGGTGGAGGTACCTCCACGCCCCCCTTCACGCCATAACAGTGGTGGCAGCGGTGGGATACCTCCGCGCCCCCTGCCACCACGACGTAACAGGCCCTACCCATATACCTTGCGTATGTCCTTCCTTGAAAAAGTAATCATTATTCAGCTTGTCAACAAAGAGCTTCACTGGTGTCTACAATAGCCTACAAGTGGGCCTTACCCAGCTAAAGTATTCTCACGTGTTTTAGTGACTGCAGACGGGGGTCGGATCGGTAATTGGATTTATTGACCACTTGGAGGTCGTAACTACAAATAATTATTACATTCTTGCCGATTTTCACACTACAAATCTCTCTACACCAAATCTTCTCACTGTGCCTTCACTAGTCTTCACTATCCGTTTCCTGGCAACGGGTTTATAAGAGCTTTACTGTCACTTGAAATATCACTATAATTACAGCACACTTAAAGTCTTCTTGGCACAGTTACGATTATCTCAATTCGGACTCAGTTCTCGACAACTCACTATTTGACACACTTCACCTTCATCCGACAGGACACTTCGCGGGGACTATTCTTATTATCAATTTAACTGTCAATTACTGCTGCCTTCTCGTTATATAGCCTCGGGTCGGACTATAGCACAGATAACAGCGCCTCTGTGTTGTTGACCGCGTGAATCACGCGTTGCATAGCAACGGTCACCGCGCGGACCACAGAAAACACCGCTCCTTTATTGTTGGCCGCCCGTGTTGCGGACGTTGCCTGGCAATGGATCTATTTGTCACAGTATAATCCAGCTGACATTTACACATCTCATTTCACTAACGTTTATTTTAAAATTACACTCTCGTGATTAGGTTCCCGACTGGACTGCCCAATGAGGTTTCCAACTAACACATGTTTTCTGCTCACCTCTCCTATTCGTCCTATATATCCCGTCATCCTGTATGCTACCCCTGTTTGAGGTCATCAGAATAACGTTGGCTGAAGCGCACAAATTTAGAAGTTACTCACTATATACTTTTCGGATTCTTGGCCTCCGCTGGGAACGATTCCCAGCCTCCGATCCTCATAGCTTCCTCCCTTGACGCGTATTTAAGCGGTATTCTTCCAGATGCGTCAATGTCTCTGAGCAGGTTAGTGTACACAACGTGTGAATATCCTCGCACAAACACTTACGTTACGTTTGTCTTGTCACCACGGACAGCGTGCCTTAATGCATGTACAGTCCTCCAAATCATTTCCCTGTAACAGGCAACGAAGGCGTCGAGGCTCCAAAATCTTCTAGACGGTCGGCTCATATATGGCGCTAAGGTTGCCAGCCTTGCGCGCCGGCCGCCATTTACCCCCAGGAAGAGTCTTGGTACTCGTTTCTGTTAGAGGCCGAGTCGACTGGAAGGATTAGGTAAACTGGGAAAGAAAAAAAATTCAATGATCTTGTCGGGAACCGAACCCGCGACCTTCCAGCTCATAGCACAGTGTCTCAACCAACTACGCTACCGCATGTTCCTCCCCTGTTAGAATGTCCGTATTCGTCTTATATGCTTAATCTTGCTTAGCTGCATAATGGGGCTTAGCAGCTATGACCATAACGCAGTTCCACGTCATGTGCTATATTGATTGAGTCGCTAAGTCAACCCTAATCTATGTAACTGACCCGAAAAATCTATCGGAAACTATTCCTTCTAACACAAAGCCTCGGGAACCAACTTTACTGTTCTTAGTTCTCAATTCCGGGCCCCACGATCTTAAATGTGGTCAGAACTGGGCCCTATCTTATTATGAAAAGCAAACAACGAAAAAGAGAAAATAATAAGACATGGATATTACAGCCTTTGGAAATGTGACGCTATATAGGTATCAACATGAAGGAGGACCTGTTACCTATATATTTAGGGAGAAACAATGCACCCTGAAAACGGACGCAATAGGTTATCTTGGAGACTGAGTCGACCCCAGTGCGGCTGGAAGGATTACGTCAATTGGAAAATCCAATGACCTTGTTGGGAATCGAACCTGCAATCTTCTGGCTTCTAGCGTAGTGCCTTAAGCACCTACGTTAACGCGTGCAACCCAAACCCGAGGAAAACATAGGCATTATGCAGACGGAATATAGCCACTCAGAATTAAACAAAAATTAGATAGCAAAAGTTTCCTAATTTCGAATATCTACCATCGCCTCTCATGTCAGGATCACACATTAAGTCCTGCACCCAACTGACAGGCAGAATGGTCGCCATGACGGTATTACGGTGGAAAGCGAAGAATGTAGTGCAATTAATATTCATATCCCGTTTCGCGAATCTTTCTTTTTGCTTCCTGTTCTGTTTTACATTAAGCTATTAGAAAAGCTGTATATTACCTTCTTAAAAACATCGACACAATTCTCTGCGCTGTCTATCCATTATATGTTTCGTCATATATTAGTCATCTTCAGGAGGTACAATATCGGAAGCGTTAACTCTTTCACTGTCTTACTGAAACTTGGACAAATTGTTCTATAAAGAGTTCTATCTTCTGGATATAATGCCGTGTAGGTCGCTGGAAGTCAACCGATGTTTCGAAGAAATATGTCGCTTCTGTCTTCAGGTTCAAGAATAAGCCAAATCAAATAAACTAGCTTGAAAGAGGCAGTAAGCTTAATAGTATTACATAGTATAAGTCTGGCCAAACAGGAAGTACTGGAATAAGGAAACCAACAAAACGAGGTCAATATACGTTTCAAAATAGGAGGGATCTACCAATTAACACGTGCGCACTGCTCTATGAAATACATGAGCCAGACTGGAATAACCCTTAAACCCCAGTTCGAAGAAGATGTACAAGCCATAAGAAGAGATAAAAAGATACAGGTCATGTTTATGGAACAAGAGATAGCACACAAGAGGTTCTCTGTGTAATAAAGAAGCCCCTTTACGAATACGGTGAAGTTTCATATACATAATCTCAGCAAACAAGGAACAGAGATGAACGAAACATATTCAGATATGGGCAACAACATCTGCGATGTAATATTAAAATCTGCAGCACGAGATACGAACACGTAAGCGGCCTCCGTAGTCTAGAGGTAACGTTCCCACCTCATGACTCGTGGTACGCGGGTTCAAATACCCGGCGGAGGTCGTCGAATTTTTAAGGGCGGAAAAATTCAGGGAACAAGTCCTCCGGGAGGGACTTTAAGCTGTGTGTCCCGTGTCGTAACTTTACGGCACGTAAAAGAACCTCATATCTCCTAAGGAGATCACTGAGCCAAATTCCAGGACGTTTCCCGCCCAACAATAGTCTCTAAGGCCTCTGATAGATGGGGGAAGCATTATAGACACCGCTAAGCAAGTGGCTGAACTCGCTTGCTCGGCGGGACTGGTGGTACGCATCATTTATCGGTAGGGTAAAGAGACTGGTAGAATATCATAGAAGGAAGCACAATGGACCAATACTGGTCTAAGTGCATGGGGAAACCAGCCCTCTCCAATAACTAACTAACTAATTACCAACACGTATATATAATCACACCACAGCAACTGCACACACATCTTACAGTCTTGTTGCGCACCTACAACGTATTACATCAGAATAGACGCACATAGATAACCATGCCTCAAGCGGGATTCAAACTCACGATCCCAGAGTTCGAGCGAAAACAGTTCATGCCTTAGACCGCGCGGCCGCTGTGATCGGCATTGCACCGGTTATACTGTATACAGTCTGCTACCTTTCAGGATTAGTTGCAGAATAAAGGCCATAATACCGGCGACAAGAATACGTAATACGAAGAAACCTAAACAGCATACCTCACAGTTAGGAAAATCAACGCGCTTAATTAGTAATTATTATATCACGCTCTGAATGGGGTCCACTCAGCCTCGTGAGGATAATTGTAGAGCCATTTCAAGGAAATAGCGGCTCCGGGGTAGAAAACTGAGATTAAAGGCCGTGGGGATTCGTTGCGCTGACCACGCGACACCCTCTACCCGCCAAAATTGGCACTAACTTCGCCGACAAGCGGCGTTGGCTCGGTCGGTATAGTTGCTTGCGGACTAAAATCACGGAGTATTTTTTTATATCATACTCTGTGCACTACTTCACGTTTAATTAGAGACGAACACAATTAGGCCTTATATAATACATTAAGTATACATATTTATACATAACACCAGCATGAGAAGAGCATCAAGAAAAAATCTATAGTAAACTTCACACATGATTAGGCAAAATTTCGCAATGTAAGTAAAATAAAATACGGGTGATTGAAAACATAAAGTAACAATAAGTTTTGGGAAGAACTAATCGCCTACTTTCCTTTTATACGACACAGACCGCATAGAAAACGACCCCCGCAACAATTCTTCGTTGTCATGAGAACGTCTTTAACGAGTTGTTACCTGGTAACGATGGGGGGATACAGACCCACAGACTGACTGGAGGGATTTATGAAGTACGCCCTTGGGATGGGCTCAGCGGCCACGATATACTTAGCGAGTTTCATTAAGACTAGTTCAGGTATTCTAAAGTTAAATGAGGGGGATTCCCAGATACACAGACAGCATGGAGATCGCATATACCTTCTTTCATTTTTCCAAACTAAGGAAAGTACGCTAACAAGTTTATATACAAAACTAACATATGCAACATATTTGTGCTACAGGTTGACGAAGACATGCTGAAGACCTGAAAACCGACACCGCTAAGTTACTGTACCATCACTACCGCACCGAAATGCAATCTTTCTTTCTTCTTTGCATATCATTTCCGTATACGCTGTTTTAATGTGATTACATTCAGTCACAATACAGCAAATAGGGTAACTGCATTTTATACTGACAGACATACACATCATAGCAGAGGAACAGTTTTACCCTCTCATACCTTCCCATTATCTCATCTTCCTTCTCCGTTTCTGCTTCTACCGCCTGCCCATTTTCAGCCTACCTTCCTAAAATAGGTTTATGCCAGTGTTTCTCAACCGCCGGGCCGCGGCCCTGGTCTTCTAGAAAAAAAGAATTTACCGCGCCGCGGTCTCACAAAAGTTGAGACCTTCATCCTGTCTGTGCGTTTGTGCTTACCCATCAGCTTTTGAATGCCTGAACCAATCTTGATGAAACTCGGTATGCATTATCATGGTACTTGAGGCCATCTCAAAGGCGTTCTTCATAAATCCCTCTCATCAGTCTGTGTATCTATGCATCTTACCGTTGCAAGGCAACGGATTGGCAAACACATTCTCGCTGCAACGAATACACGCCACAAGAGAATAACTGCTGGACACGTAATTTTCTATGGGGTCCGTGTCTTATAGAAGAAAAGTCTGTGTATCCCCTTATTGTTGCTAGGTAACAACTACAGACGTTCCTGCAGCAAAAGAAAAAATTAATTCTTCACAGAATTTCTTGTGTAATAATAATAATAATAATAATAATAATAATAATAATAAATAAAAGCAAGAAGAACTGTAAACTTACATAACACTGAATCCACGTTTTGAGGAACAGTAAAAGAGCAATAACGATTTACTAGTTCAGATACTATACCACCTGAAGATGACCAATATACAGAATGTCGAAACATGTAGGGGATGTTTAATAATATATTAGACGGCACAATGAGTTGTGACGATTCAATTGTAGTGACAGCGTGAATTTAACGTAAATCGGCAATCTGGTTAACAAATTATACAAACAGAATTAGAATCTTAAGAAGATTACGGATAGTAGGAGAAAAATACTATTCGTCTTAAAAGGCAGAATCTGGAGTCCGGAAAGATTATACATGCGGCCTTTTAATATCTCTAGAAATACTAATTAATGTGTTCGTAACACTTGACAATATCAATTTCACCTGACAGCGTACTACGATTCATCAGATATGAGACGACAGCATTTCTCGCCGCGGCTAAATTCTGCTTTCCGGTTGCCTGAAACAAGACCTCGGTTGGGACGTGACTTTATGTAGTCATAGACATTACAAAGGCCGGTCACGGTAGCCGAGCGGTCTAAGGCATGTACTGTCTTCGCTCGCTTGGAAACCGGGATCGTGAATTCGAATCCCACTCAGGGCATGGATGTTTAGTTTGTGTGTGTGCGTTTCTCTGTGTTTGTGTACGGGTAGAGCTGATCGCCCGCCCAAGGAGTCCTACCGAATGTGTAAGATCTAGAACACAACACATAACACAAGATAGCATTCTACGTAGTCATTAAAGCAGTGACGTGAACTCTCGCAAAAACTCTCAATACTGCTTGCATAGTGTGCAGAAATCTCTCACAAATTCAATAAGCCTGCCTTCTAGAGAACGGGACTGGCGCTGTTTACACCTTACAGTGTCTCACTGTCGCCCTGCAGATTATGTTATCGACAGGTGATTAAGAGGGCAAGAGTTCATTCAGAATTTCACAGAAATCGAACAAAACATGTACGTAATTAATTGACAGTTGGCAGATACAACCGAGCAGCTTAATTCCAAGGAAGAAAGTCGGTTCCTTTGGGACCCTAAAATGCTCAATTTCCTTGGCGGGAAAAATATACAGAGTGTTACATAAGACATATTTACACTTCGAGTGAATAAAGACTCGCCACTATTTACGTTAATTCAGACAATGAATCAACAACAAAATTACGTACACTGAACCAGGACAAACCGGAGAGGAAGGGATCCTAGCCTACTTCATTTATATTAAATATGTCATTTATGACATAATTTGCTGGCTTAAGTAGCGAGGAATAAGATCAGAGACGATGGTTTTGAATGACGAATCGAGAAGTATATGGGTGGGGGGAGGGGACTCGATCGTGTCGTAGTTTTTGTACTACCCTATACTGGTCTAGACTGTAGACTCTTGAGGGGCAGATAAATAACGGAAAGCGTCAGTCAACATAATTCGTCTCCACGCTGAGATTCGAAGGACAGCTCTTTCGAATATGACGGAGTACTAACAGAACAATCCAGACGGCTCCTACGATTCAGGAAAATTAAGAGCAAAGGACGATAATTTTATCACACAAGTCTGTGACAGGTGTGAGTTTGCGCAAAAGAAGCCTTCTGCTTTTCTGTAAGATCTAATTATGCCAGAGCATTAACGTGTTTAGCGCAAAAGGTACATAACTCTACCATCGGCGTTCTTTGCACGAAATTCATGGAGCTAATGTACAGTACAATGCGGACACCAAGACCGTCTGTCATAAGAACGTTTAATTTCACAACTAGTGAATAGGCTGCGGTTATACTGGAGTTTCGGAAGACTGTAATTTTATCCGAATTTGCATAAATACAATTTTATTGCGAAATATGAGATTCCCTTAACAATGAAGATAACTGTCTTACGGTATGTGACGCCGTGTAGTCTATTATGTCTACCGACGTTTCGCGTGAATGTGCTGTCTCCATATTTAAGAAACGTATCCTGAACCTGGAAGCAGCACATTACAACAAAACATCCGTACCCATCTACCAGACTACACGATGTCACATACCAAACGGCCGTAATATAATTTTGTGATATTCTCGATGACGGCTCGTCGTTAAAATATGCTGCACCTAATATAGAACATATACACAGTAAAATTAAATTCACGCATGAGCTCTGCATAATGTGAATCCTCGCCCCCCCCCGCCAAAAAAAGGTCGAAAATGTTGTACAGCATACATCCAGCGCCGTCAGGGTCAGGAGACGCAAGCTATCAGATGATCACACTATGGGCGATTCGTAGTTATAACTGTGTCACGTGTCTGTTGATAGGTTTGTCTCCTATGAGCAGTCGGTGGAATGAGAATTGGCAAGGGAAACTGAAGTACTCGGAGAAAACCTACCCCAGTACCACTTTTTCCACCACAAATCCCATATGACCTGGCCTGGGCTCGGACCACGGTCCACTAATCACCTAAGCTATGGCGTGGCCGATGAACAATTTGGAAACAGCCTGTAGTATTCCAAACGTCCATTGTGTGAATATCGCAGCAGCACAAGCTAACTTGCTGATTAGTTGAGATCTTTTCGTTTTAATGAATTTGGGTTGCTCACTCGGAGACAGGTACACCATGTTACGTATTGTTAAAAGGGACGTCGGGCTGCTGAAACACGTAACACTCACCAGGCTTCTGAAGTAAGTAGAAGACGAGGGAGGACAATGGGGAGCCAATATTTTACACCAGATTAACAAAAGCTTCGGGTTTCGTTTAAAAGCTAATAATGATGAACACATATGTGATGCAAAGCGACAGAAAAGTCGGTAGAACCACACCGGGTAGTTCTTTGTAAAAAGTATCCACACTCAAAAATTAAATCATCATGCGAGACATACCCCTTGCGATTTGAAAATGAAGTGGACAGGGATTTATTGCTAAGCCAATAACAAATTTAATGATATCACGATTTTCACCGGACGTGCCCCGAACTGAAGACAGACCAGACCGTGCCGGAAAATACCTTCGGTCCCCAGAATAAGATACAAAAAATAATACAAATGTGACATTAAAACTGCGAGTTGAGAGGGTAGAAGCCGAGGCCTTTAGAATACCGACAGTAAGTTTCCACCATAACTGGTCAATGGTTTAAAATAATTTTACTTATTCATTCTGGTCCGTCACACTAGTTAATTATTATAAAATGATTTGACAACACCGTCCAGTGTGACATAGTATACTTGTTTCGGCCAGTTGTAACCATTTTCAGAAGGCCTCAATATACAAATGAAGTAGAAACAACTTGATAAAAACACAGACACTTAACGAACCATACATAAAAATGGAGAAACAATGCTTCCTGGCCCTTAGAGGACGGCAAATAACACCCCAATCTCCTGTTTTGACTGAAAAGGCAAGAAGATACAAACCTCAGCGGTTCAAGATTTTAAATACGTATTAACATTAATATTTTATTATTAACTCAAAATATCTTTTTAAATAATTAAAAAAATACACAATTTTTAAGCATGCGTATTACGATCTATGTATAGCAATTCCTTAGCCTTTTGTTATTGCCTTCTGAAGATGATCACAGAATGCAATGGCACTATATAAATATATAGCGAGTCACACTGGACGGTGTTGTCAAATTATTTTATAATAAAATAATAATAAACATTTGTCTGTGTAAGGGCAACCAAATCATCTGAAGACGGGAACAGATACAACTCTCGAAACACGTGCATCAAACATATTTCTGACAATGGACCATTTTAAACAAAATAACCTATTGGTGTAATAAATCAAGCGCTGCCACTCACGTCTGCAGGAACTAATACGGAAACTCCACTGCTTGATAGAGGGAGAGATTAGGCACGATGACGTCAGGCGACCTGAATCAATTGTTACTAAAAATAAACAGTGCGGCGCTGTCTCTGCAACGTCTACGACACCCCCTCCCCCAACCACCCACATCATCCTCCAATACAAAATTACTTCTTACCCTGGAGCGAAAATGTTTTAATATAAACGAATTCTGCTGCTTCGTCCCAAGATACAATCTAAGAGAGAAAAAAAAAACAACTCTGTAGGCAATTTGCGATAATAAAAGTAAAACTTCACATAAATCATGAATGCGAGACTCGAAGTCTACAGGAAGTCCAGCAGAAATAAAACTTCGGAGAGGGGGAGTCAGAATTTCGACACAATGGTGCGATCCACTCATAGATTCCACACCTATACCACGTATAGCGGCTGTGGGAAGGTGGAGTGGCCAGTGCTCTGCTAACACGCTGAACAGCCACTGTATCCCGCTAGCACTGCGTAACGCCTGTTTGATAAGTCACGCAACTTTTGCTTTTCATGGCGATGGGATTCATACCGTGATTTGTTGGATCGCAATAACGTGTTGTAGTCTAGTAGGATGATCCGTAAGCTTACGATGAACATACCGTCTCCATCTTCAGGGTTGGAATCGCCTCAACAATTTGGTTGTGACGAAAGCGTGCGATTTTGAATAAAATCTTCGGGAGGGATACTTTCAATTCAAGATTTAATTTTCCAAGGAGCATGCAGGAACCCACTGCAACACGAATCCCCATGGAACCTCTGATAAGACCCCCTGATCTAGAAGATAATTAATGTACAGTGATTTAGAGAGATGGTATAGGTATACGAGTATTCAAATATTAATTTGGAAGAATCATTTAAGCAAATAGATTAGAATAGAGACAGGACAATTTTCGGTATTAACGTGTCAAGGAAAATTTAATTCTCCTTTCAAAAATTTTAAAATTGCGCCAGTCACTCTAAACTGTTTCCTGTTCATTACTACTAACGCCATTCCTTTCTATCCTCTGTCCTTTTTGTATCTTGATATTGCTCTATCAGGTCTGCCTTCCTATACCGTCTATTTGACAGTCCTATCGTCAGTCATCTCCCCTTTCCTTCACCCTTCTCCTTTACGTTTAAACAGTTTCCTCACATCTGTTCCTCCATGTCTCTATCCCCTTTCGTACTTTTATCTCCTTCCCTCGTCACTCTTGGAATCCTTTCCCATCCCTTTTATTGTCCTTGCTTTACCTCTATCCTAGCAAAATGTAGTTTATGTTTCCGACGTAACTTATTGTCTAAAACATATTTCACAGTTGCGTAGTTCCTTAAATAGGCAATCGTACGGAAGAAAGTAAGTACCTTGCTTAGCAAATCTTTTTTGGATGATGTA
Source organism: Cryptotermes secundus (assembly GCF_002891405.2). NCBI lineage: Eukaryota > Metazoa > Arthropoda > Insecta > Blattodea > Kalotermitidae > Cryptotermes > Cryptotermes secundus. The sequence continues at coordinate 1,774,065 of NW_019727786.1, forward strand.
AATATCTAAGTCACTATGTGACGACGACGCGCACATAAAGATGTTCTAGATGAGACACGGCAAAGACGCGTTGGAGCTTCCGGGCGTGGCAGAACGCTTTATGTGCGAGTATCTTTTG
>NW_019727786.1:1774279-1822162 GCF_002891405.2 Cryptotermes secundus
TACTGTCATCAGATACATGTACATCAAGCGTTCACTTCGACTGGGCAGTTTGTTTTATACTAGACCTCTCGGATATGATCTTACTGACAACAGCTGAGACTGATCATCGTGCGCCTGATGCTGACCCAGTATAAGGGTCGAAACATGTAGCATCAATAAGAACAAATGTTGATACAATAGTGTCTTATTTGTTTTTAAATACAGAATATTGTTGTGTAGATTGCATACTTTTATATATATATATATATATATATATATATATATATATATATATACACACAGGGTGTCCCAGGAGGAATGGACCAAACTTTGGGAGGGTGTTCCTTATGTTAAAGTATGCCGATATAACCCAAAACACCTATGTCCAAAGTTGAACNTCCAAGATATATATTAACAATAATCAGCATATCCACATCCATATATTCGCAGAGTAGAATCAATAGAGAACATGACTTTTCGATCGTTCGTAACCTACTGCATGTCTACAAGACAAGAAAACAGATTCTTGCGTAAGATTTGAGGTTTCCACGGCGGAGACTATGAAGAATGCAGACTTCTGGGATGTGGCGCCGTGTAGATATTTTAACCGACGTTTCGGAGGAAGTATCGCCTCTATCTTCAGGTGCTGTTAGCACCTGCTCACACTTATTCGTTCGCGGATTTCTTCTATTTATTTTCTTCTACCCTGAATATGGAGGCGATACGTTCCTCCGAAACGTTAGTTAACACAATATCTACACGGCGCCACATCCCAGAAGACTGCATTCTTCAGATTTTTGCGTGTTTACAGCTCGAAAACTCTTTTGTCCAAGGTAACCCGCAAACAAATATACTCACGCACAGAATCGTAATAATGCAGCTTCCGTAAGTACGAACAAAAACTCTTTTTGTTTTCCTGATACCGGGACAGCAACCGCTTTCGACTGAGCAGGTGTACACCTCCGCGCCTTTTTCGGCAGCTATTCCAACTATCGGGAAAGGCTTGGAGAATTACACAAAGCCTCAACATACTGTGAAAACACAACCAGTAGCCGCGGTGCCTACGTGTACTGTATGGGTCTGAACTAGTCAAAGCATGTGCACTGCTTAACTCTCTCAACTGAGAGCAGGTGGTACTGGGCTTTAGTTCTTTAAGGACTGAAGCAGAAAAGTGAGTGAAAGTGAAGAGACTTGGAAGAAGTGAGACCCTCTATTGTGGGGAGAGCGAGAAAGAACAGTTTGTTAGCAAGTTCCAGGCTTCGTCCTCTCCTCCATCCGATAAGGGCAGACTGAAAGAGATGTCACAATGGTTAGGACCAGGGGCTCGAGACAGGGGACGGGGAATTTTAAATTTCTGAATTAATGTGGAATTGCATGAATTGGAAAAATATGACAGGCTCATCCAACTTCAGGAAAACACGTCTCACTTCTCTTGCTAATATCAATTGGTTTGAAACGTGTAGAAGAAGATACTTGTTTATTCTGAAAACGAAAGTATCCATCAGTGTCCTCTGTGGTGAAATGCTGAATTACTTAACGTAACAACAGGATTAATGAACCTCTAAATTTTACATGTATTGAGGTATTTCTATAGATGCGCACTAAAATCTAGCACGCGACACTTTACCGATATAAAGTGCCACAATTTCAAAAAACTGAACCAACATTTCCGAAATATCCCCAATCATACCGACAAAGTGACAAGGAAAAAAAAAGTATGTGGTTCCAGTCCGCAAACGATCTATACCGATCGAGCGACCACCGCTTGTCGGCGAAGTTTTTTTTTAATTTTTCTTTTGTTCGCTTAGTTTGAGTCCAGCTGGGTCCACTCGGCACGGCTGTCACTGATTGGCCTATTTTAGCCTGCCCGGGGTGATTATGATGATGGAGAATTTGGTGGAATGAAGACTGGCAGGAGAAACCGAAGTACTAGGAGAAAACCCGCCCCAGCGCCACTTTGTCCACCACAAATCCCACTTGACCAGACCCGGGATCGAAAAAGGGCCGCCGCGGTGGGAAGCCAGCGACTAACCGCTTGAGGTATGGCGCGGCCTGTTGGCGAAGTTAGTACCAACTGTGATAAGACACACAGAAACATCCTCAAAGAACACGCTCGATCTGAACCAGGGTAGTTCTCCGGCTGTGATCACGCAGAAATTGAAGGATGAGTTCAATGCCTAGTTCTTAGGCAGAATTAATAAAATCGATAATCATAAATCAAGAAAGTCTTTCAAAACCATGAATCGCAAACACGTTTGTTATTGGCCAAACTAATAATTCTCTATTAAACCGTCAATACCAAATGTTTTCCTTTTGTCTTCCATAGTCCAACCTAACAATGAAACAGGTTTATCATATCACATTATCACAGCTCACTGTGCTTCATACCTCCGTCATGCTGGTTTCTTCTGCGACCTGAAGATGGAAGTGATACGTTCCTCCGAAACGTTCGTATATTTCAACGCATTACACGGAATTCTATTCCAGACGACAGAACTCTTCATAACCACGCCTGTGAGATCCCCACATCATATTTAATGAAACTTTTTATCACATATATTTCTGTACTGTCAGTGTTCTTTCTTATTAAGTTGCGGTTAAAGGTAAGTTTCGTGTAGACACGCATTACAGAAGAGATAAGACATTCAAATTCGGTTTAAAACTTGTAAGCCATACCCTACATTAAAAGAAAATGCATGAAAATGTGATAAGTAGCTTCGGAGATAAAGCATGCGGACACACACAAGCAAAAGCACAGACATCGCCTCCTCATTATCAGTTCCTTTTGCGCACTGTTTACATAAGAAACGCTGTATCAGTAGGCGGCATTTATATCAAGACAAGGCAGGCACAAACGTGTGCCCCTCACAAAGCCCTTGCAGAGTAGCAAAATGTTCAAACATTAACTACCTCGGTTTCTATTTCTTATGTTCCGCACACACACCATTATATTCGGTCTTACGTTCTTTGTATACCTTCTGTTACAGCCTGCGCATCTTGCATGCGTAGTCGTTGACGATTTCTCGCTAGGGAGCTGTGACGTGATCCGAATTTCCGGTAGACAGAGAACTTCCTGTTTGTCCTGCTACAATCCTCCATTCTCTTACTTCTGGTTTCTTCAAGCACGGCCCACGGCTGTAGAAGTTCTTCACTGAAGTATACATTGGAACCAAGATGCAAGAAATCCTACACGGGAACAGCATACACAAAAATGAGCAACCGATCCCCACGTCCGTTAATGTCGGTTTTCTAGACCGGAGCCGCTATTTCTTTGAAATAGTTCCTCAACTATCTCCACCAGGCTGATTGGACCCCTTTCCAAAACCCACTACATCTCAGAAAATCTGGTAGTGCCGGGAATCGAACCCGGGATATCTGGATCTGTAGGAACTATGACCACTAGACCACAGAGGCGGTCTCGATCCAACATAGCGTCCGGTAATAGGACGAATTTGATTGAATTTCGAATGAAGTGGTCGTGACGTGTTGGAAATATTTCAAATTTCGCATGAAGGGACTCAGAAGATCACGACAGTGTCCCGACCGAGATTTGAATCGACGACCATTCCGAATAAAATCCTACAGCGATACTTGTAGATCAGTCTGTTCGGTAAGATCAGTATTTAGGATTATTTGCAGGTATGCGAAAATCGAGGTCAATGAGGAATGCATAGGACGTCCCACGTTTAATATAAACGGATACGGAAACACTCCGTAACACTTCAGCCAACACAGAACTTCACAGAGAACGTATGTGAGCAGAATGGGGTGGAACAGGGAGCGAGGGTAGTCTCTTTAATATCTGTGTAACGCTGAGCTCGTCAATAAATTACGTCACATACCAAAAGTCAACAACATGTGGTGTCACGTCAAGTCAATATGAAGGTGCGATCATACGCAATCAAGTACTGCGGCTGTTTTCATAGCAGCTTCAGCACTAGAGCATGTCTACAGCACCGGAGATAAAAGGAAATGAATATTGACACACAAACAGATGCGTTCAAACGACACGAAAGCAATATTCAATTGAAGGCACACTCTGTAGTGTAAGTACAGGGCTATTACAGATTAAATACACCCTTTTAGCCGGAAAGAATTGATTCACGGCAGAACCACAAGGCGCGCACTGGCATCCTCCGGCTGCACGGTGGGATGCAGGCGGCACTGTGTAGATGCATGGGGTCTTTCGGAAATGTCTTATCATGCTATAGCGTGTAGAGACGTTTCTAGGCAACGGCTCGGTAAACACGTTGCCGCTGCAGTGGATACGCATGCAATAAGAGGTACTGTTGGAAACGGTGTTTCTAGTGGTCCGTGCAAAGGAGTTATAAGGACAGATTAAGGAAGGATAGTTCAAACCCAGTGCATGGGAGTATAACCGGGCCACCCTGTTCCCGGGGGATATAAATACGGGGACCTACCCCTACAGGTTGGGCGAATCCGAATCTGAGACAGTCAAATGTAGTCATTAATCCCGTGGGACTGGGACCTGAGAATGACTGCGCTGGCGAGACCCAAAGGCAATTGTAAACGACAGACCCATACTCTCGTCGGAGAGGATGTTACATAAGGGCTACAACCGCAACTGTTCGGTTGGAAAATAAAACTTCTAGTCGTGAGTCTCAAGCGGCTTGTCGACAATACGAACTGATTGGCGGTAACCCGCCAGTCGTAAAGTAACTCTGACTCTAAACAACAGTTCAGTTGGAAGGAAGCTGCCGTTCAGAGAGGACTTGAGTAAGAAAGCACAGGAATAGCCATTGTTAGAAGCCGCTACCTGGAAACGTCTAGCGAAGACACTGCAGGCTGGAAAAAACTTAGCGTATGGTGTAGTGATTTGTGAAGTGTGGAAATCGACGACAGTGTTTCAGTTATTTGTAGTTGCGACCTCTAGGTGGTCAATAAATCCAACTGTCCAAAACTCCGTCTACAGTCAATCACTCATACAGGTGAAGTCACATAATTAATTGTGAACTGCAACAGGACAGAAGGGTTAACAGGTAAAAGTTATAATTCGAAGAAGTAATTACTCTACAGAAGTTACATATTAGTACCAACCGAAAGAGTAACACAAAGAGTTTTCGTTTTCTAAATTGGAGACATTTACTTGAAGAAGAAATTTCGAGAGGAACTTCTAACGGGATGCAGATCACAGTGGCCGCGCGGTCTGAGGCATGAACTGTTTTCGCCCGCTCGAACATTGGGATCGTGGGTTCGAATCCCACTCAAGTCATGGATGTCTGCGTGTGTATTTATTCTGTGTTTGTGTTGCCCCGTGTACAGGTAGCGGCCTTGCGACGGGCTGGTCACTCCTCCAAGAGTCCTACTGTCTGTGTAAACATGATTATAGAACTGAAGAAGAGGCTAGGGCCCAACAAGAGCTGCAGAGCCGTAAATGAATGAATGAATGGACTTCTAGCGGAATAAAGTTTCTGGGAGGAGGAAACCTACGGACACCCTTAACCAAACACTCACTCTCCCTTCCCCCAAGTATTACCGACACCCATCTATGGGATCATGTAAAAAGCATATTTTTGTTGAACTCAGCGGGAACACCGGCTGTCCCGAGGTTCTTGTGGTTTCGCTCAGATATTCCAGGGAAATGCGAGGACGGTGTTTCGATTACGTTAAATATGCTTCCCTCTACCAATCATCGTGCAATTCGACGTTATGAAGTCTGTAATACTGACAGTGTCGTACAAAAAGCATGCCTACGTCACAGAGTTTTACGCTTTGCGTGGAAACTGAAGGTTCACTGTCTTTTTCATTAAAGCCTGCCAAAGAACTTTTTCCAAACCCAGTTCAACTCGTTCATATCATCGGGCACTATTTCTTAATACAAGTTTTAAAACTCTCGCGTGTATTAGTGACCATCTGTTAATACATTTATTAACATTTACATATCGTAACTACAAACCAATTATAACGCCATCACTATCTCCACACTTCACAAATCACTACAGCACACGCTAAGCCTTCTCAGTCTCCTTACACTAATCGTTTCCTAGTAAAGGATCTTAATAATGGAGATTCATAAGCTTCTGTGCTCATGTAGTTGCCGTCCGGCGAATATCCCACAAATGAACTAGTTGCTCCAATTGACCTGGTTATAACATATCGGCAAGGAAAACACATAAACCTCCGTTCTTCTAGGGTTGCGTTTGAGTCCGTTGCCGCGGAAACGTGTTTACTGATCCGATGCCTAGAAACAGGTTGCGTAACCCCGTTTATTAATGATCTTCTACCCTAGCGATGAGGGCTGTTTCCCGACCGTTAGCCAACAGCGGGTCTACACCCTATAATATTATCCAGCAACTCACACCTACGTCTGTACAGCGGTCTCCACAATGTACATTATCTCATTAACAAGAATGCATATGTGTGTGAGTACATATATTTTCCAAATGGGTATTTTTTAAGTTCCTCCTTGGCCTGACGTTTATTTTTTGCACTGAAAATGCATGTATTCTCGCGAACATCAATAAATTCTCTCTTGGTTAAACTCCTTTAATTGAACAATATCCTGTATACAGGTGTCCCCCAGTTTACGAATGTTCGCTCCATGAACCACGTTAACTTCTACCCATTTTTCAGTTAACGAACTTCACTTCCGTTATAAAGAACAACACATAAAGCACGTGGGATGAGCAGCATCGTCACCGCGCCTTCTACTGATCCTACAGAACCAGCTGTGTACTTGGTGATCAGGTTGTGTTATTTCTGCTTAATGCAGCTCACAAACAAGTGAATGTCGTTGCTAAGAGTCGCTGATGCATCGTTTTATACGAGAAAATTAGCCGCAAATACAATAATAGTCAGGGGTTCAAGTCCCGATGAGGTCATTGGATTTTTTTCAATTGACCTAATCCTTCCATCCGCACTATGGCCCTGGGTTCGACTCAGCCTCTAACAGAAACGAGCACCAGCAATTAATTAAATAATTTTCCTGGGGAGCAAAGCGCGGCCGGCGCGTAAGGCTGACAACCTTACCGCCATCTTTGAGCCGATTGTCAAGATAATGTGGGACCCTCAACGTCTCACAACCCTATGGGCCTTCACGGCCTGTTACAGGGAAAGCTTCACTTTTACTTTTATATAATATATAATAATGCAATATCATAAACAAGCGAAACTGTCCTTATTTTAATGCATATTTACTATAAAACATAAACAAAATATGTCGGGGATTTTTTGTACCCCTGAATGAGTCGGTGGCTTCTACAAATAACCTGACGAACACATTTCATGGAACGAATTAGCTTCGTAAATTCAGGAGTATCTACACATACTTGCTATAGCCTATCATTATCCAGATGAAGCAATAATTAATCCTTATGAAAAAAGGTAAAGCTATCCCTGTAACAGGCCGTGAAGGCCCATAGGGCTGTGAGACGTTGAGGGTCCCACATTATCTAGACAATCGGCTCACAGATGGCGGTAAGGTTGTCAGCCTTACGTGCCGGCCGCCCTTTACCCCCCAGGAAGATTCCTTATACTCATTCCTGTTACAGACTGAATCGACCCCAGGGCCATAGTGCGGGTGGAAGGAATAGGTCAACAGAAAAATTCAATGGCCTCATCGGGAATTGAACCGGAGACCTTTCGGTTTGCTGTATAGTACCTCAACCAACTACGATAACGCGTGCCCCTAAACTGTAAGTAAGTAGTCTATATATAATTGTATCAACCTTCATTATAATTTGCAATATTACTTACATAATCGAGTTGAGGTAATTGGCTTTTAAATAGACAACTGTGTATATCCTTCAAAACACAAATAAAACTAAATAAGCGGTACTCGCTTCTTTGTTACGTTGTAAATGTATTGCGAGAATCAGATATGAATTATACGTGCATTCCATTCAATATTCACCGTACTGAAAAATGCTTCAAATAAAAATTACACATCTAAATGAGACTTGGGTGATGAGCCTTTTGCTGCAAAAATCAACTGGAAAAGGACGTGCTATAAAGCAGAGTTTACGTGTGACCGGATACAAACGAAAATTAAATTCACGTATCAATGTCTGTCTCCTAGTGCGTTTATTGACACCCCCTCATTAGCACGGAGGTGAAACGGTGAGTGAAGGGTACACACGACCTTCCCATTACGAATTTGTTTTGTACAATTTCTGCAAAGGACGTATGATAGCCTACTGCAGAATGAAGGTCTCCACTTCGCACGACTGACTAGTCTGTCTGAAATCTTCGTCTTTTGACGGAATAGATCCTCTGGACCAGCCCTGTCCAACGAGGCGCCTGTGGTATATTTTTCTGGCGCCCTCCGTAACAACACATAATTGAGCCGATTTTTAATATTAATTCAAATTGTAAGACAAGAGACATTTTTGAACGTCTGAGTACTGTTAAATATTTTCGAAAAATTTTATTGTTNGCACACAGAGTAAAGCGCGAACACATATCTATTCCTTCAATGGAATTCGAACCCACGATCCCAGTGTTCTAGCGCGCGAACACATTTCGTGCCTTAGACCCAACGGCCAATGTAACTTGTCGTCTTTCTAAACAAAATTTTAAAATGTACGCTTCGTTTTTAATAGCCTATATTTAGCGGACATGCTGCTGATTCCATTCATGCGATGTCGATTCGAAATTAATTCGTAAAAGTCAAAGGCGATAAGGTACGATTTATGTCCCACTGCACACTTCCAAAACAATGACGGGGCCCGACGCACGGTATTTCATATTCCACCTAATTAATTTCTGTATAGAGGGTTTTTGCCATAAATCAGTGACGGGGGGTCCAGCTATTCCTAATTTAAACAACCAAAATGATGCAGCGGAGCATATGTCAACATTCCGTAGTTATTTACTTCCTCATCGCCATCACGAATTTCCCATGATTAGGAGCAGCTGCCTAAATCCTCCACATGAAATTATAATTATTATTATTAACGTCTCTTAGGGCACCAAGGATCTGTATTCCAAAAATTTTAAATTCCAGTGCCTGCTTATGGGTGCAGTCATTTTGTCTCCATTCTTCAAGCGTTTTGTGACTGATTATTTTGACACCCTCCAACATGACAGAGAATACGTTTTTGATTAAGCGAAAAATCGTATTCGTTTTGAATAGTGTATTCATTATTTACAGAAACAAGAAACTAACCTCAAATCTTACAAGAAACTACTCAGTTACACATTTCTAAATTTAAAACTGCTAGTAAAGTAAGTAAAGCTATCCCTGTACCAGTCCGTGAAGGCCCATAGGGTTGTGAGACGCTGAGGGTCCCGCATTATCTAGACAATCGGCTTAAAGATTGCGGTAAGGTTGTCAGCCTTACGCGCCGGCCGCGCTTTACTCCCCAGGAAAATTATTTAATTAATTCCTGAAACTCATTTCTGTTAGAGGTTGAGTCGACCCCAGGGCCATAGTGCGGCTGGAATGATTATGTCAACTGAAAAAATCCAATTACCTCATCGGGACTTGAACCCGCGACCTTCTGGTTTGTAGCATAGTGCCTCAACCAACTATGCTACCGCGTGCCCCTTTAAAACGGTTAGTAGAAATATCGTGTTTTTGGAGCGTATCCATCGTCCTGTCTTTATCTAAAAACAGTCATGCTTTCAGATAATGCACATCGTCATAGTCTTTCAAATCTTAAAACGGTTATATTGTGACATGACGCATGAAAGCTGCAATCTACCCATCTGCTGGGCGGGGCTTCGCTGAGCACGTTACCATGGCAGCATGGAAGGAGCCGTTGCTGAACGGCGAATTGTTGGAACATGTTTTCAACAGCAACGAATACGACTGAAGAAGCAATGCATTGCATAGAGAGACGTCGATTCCTAGGCAACGCATACAGAAATGTCTCCGTTAAAACGGGGAGGTGAAGCCTGCTCACACGGCAAAGAACAGGCCAAAACACAGTAACGGCTAGGAATGTAAGAACTCTACTGTTGAAGGAGGTGACTTTACACAGTTGGACGAAGCATTAGAACAGGAGAGTTTCATTCAGTGCGGAAGACACTACGGGATTCAGTCATTATGGGGTTACTTAATTACGGAGCTCAAGAGAGGACTAAAGGTGCAAGATCTAGACAACAGTGAGAGATTCGTGATCCAGAAGGAGTTCAATGTGTGAGCTGTTGCAATCAAGTGTAATTGTAATACAGACGTCCAAAAAATACAACTTTCAAATCTAAAACCCACAAATATCAGTAACGCGTATTAATGTAACTTTTGATGTAATGAGAACTGCATATGTCCAAATTAGGCCACTTGGGCTCGAAATATGGGTTATGATATGTATACTCAACATGGACAAGCACAGCCGGCCCAAATGTTTCCGCGCAGTCTCTATGGGCCATCGTAAATATTCTCCACACGGTACCCATTTTTCACCCGCCTTCTCTTGTTAGAAGAGACACGTGAATTCGATGTCTTCGTCATGCTAGTGACTGTGATGTGGGGTTCTCGTTGGTCAGACTCCGCGGAGTTTCGTCTTCGTGACCGTGTGTGTTTCTTAAGTTCATTTCCTGTCGCCTGTTCCAAGAGAATAAATTCACTTTCGCCTTAAGTTGAGGTCTAGATGCATTAGGCCACTTCTTTGATTTTCAAATTACTCTTGTAAGAACTTCAGTGGTGACTGTGGCTCTCCATATCTCGAAGACACTGGATGGACACTCTGGCAAAAAAGATGTAGGATTTCCATATTTTTGATCGCAAGCCGATGGCAGCGATGTCTGCCTAATTAGGATGCTCCGTGTCTCTGCTCTTGTTTGAGAAGAGATTCAACAGGAACACTCCTTAATCAAAGTTTTGATCAGGCGCAAAGGTCTCTCTGCTGACTGGGGATACCAAAATCACCACCACGAAATATGTGAAGGTAGAAATCACCATCACGGAAGGCGTGTCCGTTGACAAGAAAGGATGAAAGATTAAAAAGGAGAAAAAACATTTATCAATCACTCTGGACGGAGGTGATAACCTTTTGTAATGTTCATCTTATTAGTCTAAACAGTTGTTACGTATGTTTCATCGTAGCTGAATATCTTGTTTGGAGAGAAGTTGAATTTGTGGATTTCTTGCTCCAAGATAACAAAGAATTTGTTCACGTGTTTTGGACTGATACATTTAATTTCCCAGCATTTTATGGAACGTGAAGGTTCATTACCGTGTTTACAAGAGCTCTCAACTGGTCCCTATCCTGAGCCACATCAATCTAATTGATACATCCCATCTTATCTCTCTAAGATCCATTTTAATACTGTCCACCCACCTACTCTTGGTCTTCCCTGTGGTCTCTTTCCTTCTGTCTTTCCCACCAATGTTCTATATGCATTCCTCTTCTCCCCCATTCAAGTTATATGCCCTGCCTACCTCATCCTCCTTGACTTGATCAGTCTAATTATACTTCGAGAAGATTACGAGTTATGAAGTTCCCCATTATGCAGTTTTCAGGACACAAAACTCCACGGCTCTGCACGGAAGCTATCGTCTAAGTTACTCACACGACCGTCACGTTAGAGTGTAAATAACAAGGGGCTTCAACCTTCCTATGTTCAGATGTCCATATCAGTTTTCAACACATGTTGTCTCTCTTACTAATATACCAGTATGTAACCGAATCGATGGACAGACTGAGATGTTCTGGAGAACACAGCGGATGATAACAATCAGAGAACACAAGGAATTTAACACCAACATTACTGCGAAGTTGCATGTATCTGTCTGGTTCCTCTAAATTAATTATGGAATTTATTTTTCTTCTAACTTCACGAATTAGGCTCTCTGGCCTGCTCCCATTCAGAAATAATTCCAGAAAGATGAATCTTATAGCCCGTAGGGTTCCTTGCGCGAGGGATCAGCCCGTCGCAAAGCCGCTGCCCTTAAAGTACAACTCAGACACAGAAGAATGCATTCATGCCTCGAATGGGATTCGAACACAAAATTCCAGTGTTTGAGGGAGCTAAGCCATTTCTTGCCTTAGACCGTGCGGCCACTGTGAATGGCTGATTAGAAAACTTACTTATTTACTTACTTACTCATGGAGCTGAGCCCTTCTGGAGGAGCCGCCAATTCTGCAGCTACTCAAGAATTTCCCAGCATTTTATGGAACCCGAAGGTTCATTACCGTGTTCACAAGAGCCCTCCACTGGTCCCTATCCTGAGCCAGATCAATCCAATCAATACCATCCCATCCTATCTCTCTAAGATCCATTTTACTATTGCCCACCCACTTATGCCTTGGTCTCCCTAGTGGTCTCTTTCCTTCTGGCTTTCCCACCAATATCCTATATACATTCCTCGTCTCCCCCATTCGTGCTACCTGCCCTGCCCACCTCATCCTCCTTGGCTTGATCATCGATTAGAAAACTTACAGAAGAAAAAACTACTTTAATCTGCCACCAGCCCCTGCCGTGTGAGAAATGCAGCCCGCAGCATTAAAGCCGTGGTTCTGATTATGCATTGCACATCTCGGGTATGGCGACAGATTATCGTGAGGTTGTGGTAGAATACTGATTAGCAGGGCAAAACGGAAGAAACTCGGAGAAGAGGCCGATTCATTGCCACTTAGCCAAACATGAATGTGACGCGAAGCTGACCGCAACTGAACCACAGGTTCCGCGGTCAGAAAGCTGGGTCTAACCGCTGGAGCAAAGCCACGACCGCTCTCTGGAACTACATACACGTATACTGCAAGCGCTAGTAAAACGCTATTTGATATTTGCACGGGAAATTGTTGCAACTGTCAACCTCACTACTGAAACTTCTGCATAAGATCTATTAACAAGACAATTTCCAGGAACACCCAACATTTTTATGTATTGTACGATAACGAACTTCGTCCACAGCATGTTCCGAAAGAATATGCGCTTTCATACTGAGATACTAAACGTGACGCACTAATAATTATGCATTAAGCGGTGCTGGTAATTAAGTGACATGACGGGAACTTTCCTCAGAAACTCGTGCATACCGCGTACTGCTGTTTATTGCTATCTTCTGCTCCTGTTCATTACTACCACTTTCATGGTGCACAATCGTCTCGTCCAACTTGAGGCTAATAACCTACGCAGTTTTCACAAGGCTCTACAACAGCCAAATGGCCAAGCGGCCAACAACCGAAGCAGAACAACCACGACCAAGCGATTCAGACTAAACCAGAAACAAACTAACAAAGAAGCCAAATAACCAAATCATCGAATTAAAGTAACCAAGCGAGGCAACCAAACAAGCAATCTCACCAATCTATCTATGGCAGTCTGAGTTTGGTCTGTAGCATGGGCGATAAGTTGGGATTGTAGAAGGTTCCGGAATCGGGGCCATGTTTAGCTGGTCACGTAGTGTCCACCTTCAGAGGTCTGCGTGAGCGCCAGTAGCCTCCCAGTAGCGTAGATTCCACTAACTCAATGATAGTTATGCATGGGACTTCATTTTGGGGTTCAATAGGCCAGGGTTAGAGATGGCAACAGGCACTTCTTCACGCTGCACCGTAACACACAATAAACACAGAAGGCTACTCTTTGAATATCTATTATATCTCGAAGGATCACACACGGAAGTTAATGTTATTACTAGTTCAGACACTTCCTAGCTAAGTTGCAGCCTGATAAGCAACCACAGTAAGTTATTTAAGAAGTGTAGCGTCTTTGAAGTTACAATGGTTAAGTAATTTTTAATTTGCATCAGAGCGGCTGAGCAGCACGTCGTCACCGCGTCAGCGGCGTCTCACACAAACTCCCCGCCAAACAGGGTCTTCAAGACGCGCTGCTTCTCAGATCTCCGAAGCCCAAACAAGGTATGTCCTCCTCTGTATTCCAGTAACTCTTTAGGTGGTTACAGGTTATTACGACTTCCATTAAACCCAAAATTGCAAGCTATTCTATCTTTAAATGCCTGAGGGCTTTATATGACAGATACAAGATGGGTACCACTAAAAGCATCGGCCCTGGACATCCGAACATTGGGTTTATGAGAGCGAAAACCTGTCATCGCTCCTATTACAAAAGTAAAGTCCCGGAGTGCTGAAATCTCAGAGAGCTCGTGAATTCGGGATAGCATCTTGACTTGTATCTGAACGGAAGGCTGATACGGTGTCCTTTCTTAGGCGAAGAACAGAACTATCCCTCCCTGTTATTTCTCCAGTAGTCTATAAATTAATCAGTCTTAATGATTGCACTCGTTAGTACCAAATTAAATCAATAAAAAGTAAGTAAACCAATCCTTAGATTTGGGCTGCTGCAGTAATCAACCAACCAACGAAGCTGACCAATAATCAACCTTGTCCCCCCAACAAATTAAAAAACTAAGCCAACTATCCAAACAAATAATATTATATTGTAGCATCCTGCTGCACTTTTCACTTATTGTCGATTAGTTTTTCACAGTCTCGCGTGCAACACTATGTTCTATGAAATTTATTATTAGTTATTCAATTTAAAGAAAAATGAAAGTCTTTCGCTGCATGTTTCGACGTATGTGGTCATCATCAGGTGTTTAATTTTTCTGGCTTAGAAACTGATGTCTTCTGTTCTTGCATGTGTCTGCAACATGTGTATATTTTCTATTACAATTCATGAATGCGAAATATTCTGTGTGTCGTGTAATTAATTATTTGTGTACTTACTTGAGTTGGTGGGTTGTGTTCTCTCTAGTTGTGTCTTGTTCTAGAATGCTTGCTGAGTTGGACTGGTTCTTTCTTTTATTATGTGTTTATGTCGTTATCTGTTGTTTAATATACACATGCTACAGACACGTGCTCACAGAGAGCACCTACATAAATTAACAACACAAGCAACAACAGAAGACAGGAGTTTCCTTGCCAAAATTTTAACACCTGATGACAAGTACATTGGCCGAAACATGTAGTGATGGGCATTAAACTTTTAATAAATTTTATAGAAGTTAGCATTGCACGTGAGGCTGTAAACTACTAATCGACATTATCCAAACGAGATAAATCGGGATCGCAAGAGCTAGGGATGCATGCAGACTTGTCAAGTTGCCCAGAACGGTCGCTGTCTACTGACAATTTATGTCGCTCGCGCTGAAGATGCAGCTCATTTTGACACCGGGCCAGAATGACCGGTGACCTGCACGCGAGACAAGCTGCATTAGGCAAAGACTTGACGACAGTTCCTTCTTTTTTTTTACTGGCAGGGGAAGGAACGCGGAAAAGATGGGCGCAAAGGCAGGTGAGACGGCGGTGGCAAGGACATCCGTGGGCGACTCACTTCCCCAAATTCGAAACTGCACAGAACAGTAGCCGAAATGTTCGATGGAAGGAGTCGGTGGTTCACTCGATTTACTGACTCTCTGCCACCTATACACTGAAAACGTGAAAGCTGTTAGCAGTTATTTGTTAATTTAAATTAATTATTAATTCCTGGTTTATTCAGCGACTAACTCAGTTGCTAAGAGTACACAGCGCCTGTCACAGTGGCAGCATGGTCTAAGGCACTAGCTGTCTTCGCTTGCTCGAACCCTGGGATCGTGGGTTCAAATCCAACTGAAGGCGTGGATGTTTGTGTGTGAGTATATTCTGTGTACATGTCCTATGTGTAGGATGCGGATTTACGAGGGGCTGATCACTCGTCCAAAGAGCCCAACCGTCTTTGTAAAAGAGATTAGGAAACTGAAGAAGAGTCCAGAGCCCAACAAAGGGCTGTTGTGCCACTGATGAATGAGGAAGAGTACACGGTTTCGATAAGTAGGGTGATTATTGAATAATGGCTTTGGTCGAGGGACTACCACAGAATTTTCCTGGAAGTACTAAGGTAAACCATGAAAAAACTTGCCTCTTCGCTTGAAAAATGATCCACACTTTCGACCTACAGTTGCACTACCTACCTCAGGTCAAAACTGCAACAAAATGGAAGGCAAGACTTGTTCTCTGGGGATCAGACTGCACTGTGGCTATGTCAGGATGTACAACAAACTTACTGTTTGTTAGTGAGACATCTGCTGGCCTCGTACATCTCTTGTATCATTAAATTATCATTACGTATAACTCGTACACTTCATTCGCAAACGCAATTATTATAAATAATTAAACATATAAAGCAGCTTCAGTTAAGAAAGAATCAAAATGTGAGATGTTTTTGTTGATTTTACAACCTACTTCAATAGCCGCGGACATACCAACGCCGTGTCTTCCAATAATTTACAATTACCGTAAGCTGATGCCACACATTTACACTAGGTAAGTAAGTAAAGGTATCCTTGTAACAGGCCGTGGAGGCCCACAGGGTTGTGAGACGTCGAGGCTCCCATTTTCTCTAGACAATCGGCTCGCAGATGGTGGTAAGATTGTCAGCCTCACGCGCCGGCTGCCTTTTAACCCCCAGGAAGATTCCCAGTACTCTTTCTGTTAGAGGCTGAGTCGATCCCAGGGCTATAGTGCGGCTGGAAGGATTAGGTCAATTGAAAAGAAATTCAATGACCTCATCGGAATTCGATCCCGCAGCCTCTCAGCTTGTAGCATAGTTTCACAAACGCTACCGCGTGACACATTTACAGTGTACACAAAATGTTAGCAGCACAATCTTCACGTATCTAGCTCTCGTGGCTGAGTCACAGAGTCCAGCTTTCCGAGACTGATTCTGCAGAAATGTTGCACCGGGTTCTCTCTCCTTGCCTCAATCACGGGGATTCCCTTCAAACGTAATTTCTTTTTATTGGTTGGCTGTTTCTGATGGATATTCTTTCTGTTTCTTGGTCTGGCTGACTTGCTTCTTCTCAGCTCATTCTTGAATGGATTTAACTTGAGCATTGTCTTTTTCTTGAGATTAGTCTAGGGTGGCTGCCATCAGGAGGTGGTGCCATTTGCTGCCCGCTGCTTGTTGACGAGGTACGAATGTCAGAATGAGAAGCCCGATCGGTTCAGGCTGAGGAATGTGCGTCACTTGAGGAGGAGGAAGTCACTATTTTTTTTTATTTACATAAAATTAGCAATCAGAATTACATTTGATTCTATAAGCTAATTTGCTGTAATATTCTTCGTGACGTGGAGAGGGCATATCCAGTGATAAGTCCTCGTTAACCCCCTCTCAGGTCGGCTGGCCTATTCCTTTTTAGTCTTCGTCCATTGTGTGGTTCCAGCAACGGTTGCATTAGTACGTTCTCATGTCCTTCTGTTGTGTTGAGGTATCTTGCGCTTTTCCCTTTTATGACTTCCTTTACTAGATGCACTTTCAGATCTTCATGGAGTGTTATATTGGAAACATACCATGGGGGGTTAGTAATCATACGTAGTATCTTTGACTGACATCTTTGGATTATGGAAATATTGGTTTTGCTAGCACATCCCCATATTTCCACTCCATATACCCAAACTGGTTTTATTATTGTTTTGTAAAATAAGATTTTGTTGTCTAATAAGAGCCTTGAATTTCTTCCTATTAACCAATGCATATCCTTGATTTTTAAATCAATCTGTTTGCGTTTTTTAGTATTGAGTTCCTTCCAGGTTAGATGGTTGTCTAGATGAATACCTAAGTATTTTGTGCTGGGTGATTCAGGTATTTGTATGTTATTAAAGAAAACTGCAGGACATTGTTCTCTTCTTAGACTGAAATTTACTTGCACTGACTTGGTTTCGTTGATTTTTATTTTCCATCTATTTGTCCACTCTTGTATTTGATTTAGATGATTTTGTAAAGTGAAGGGGCTATTGCTGGATGTGTTGGCTGACAGGATCACGGTATCATCCGCAATTGTGCCCATTGTTGTGCTGGCATTGACTGGTAGGTCTGCTGTATACAGTAAATAAAGTAGTGGGCTTAAGACACTGCCCCGTGGTACACCTGATTTTATTTCAAAATTGTTAGATATAATATCATTGATTCTCGTTCTGAACTCTGTCATTTATGTAGGATTTGATGGGCAGATATTTTTTTATTTTTGTACAGCAGTCCTGGATACCATATCTTATCAAAAGCTTGACTTGCATCGAGGAAGACCGATGTGCAGTATTCTTTATTTTCTATTGCTTTGTGTATTTTGTATGTTATTCTATGTATCGGCTGTACAGTGGAGTGGTTTCCTATAAAACCAAATTGATGTGATGGTGTCCATTCTTCTGTGTTTGGGTCAGACCTTATTCTTTTTAAGAGAAGTCTTTCGAGGAGCTTAGATATGATGGGTAATAAACTTATAGGACGATAGGATGACACACAATTAGGATTTTTGCCTGGTTTGAGGATCAGGATTATTTCTGCTGTTTTTAGCTGATTTGGCCAGTATTTATGTTTGAGAATAGCATGTAATATATATGTGAGAAGTACTAACCCTTTTTTTGACATTTCTTTCAACAATATGGGAGTCACTTCGTCAATGCCAGGTGCTTTTCTTGAATTTAGGAGTGCTATTTCATTTTGCACTCCTTTAACTGTAAGACATTTTATTTCTGGTATAATGCTGATATTTTCAGACATTTGTCTTTCTATTTCTTTATCAGTATGGTCATCATATGGTGTAAAAACTGGAGCAAGATATTCAGCAAACATAGCTGCTTTTTCTTCATCGCTTCTTGCCCACAATGTTTGCGGCGCCATTTCATTTCTTACAGGATTTATCTGTGTCTTGGGTTTCCAGATGGTATTGTCATATCTGTTGAGGCTGGTCATATAGTCAGAGAAGGATCTTTGTCTTGCCTCTTAATTTTACACTTCAGCCTATTACTTATATGGTTATATGTTGTTTTATCTATTGGTGCTTGACTTCTATGCCACCTTGATCTTGCTCTTCTTTCTCTGCTATGAGTTTTTATTTTCAATTGGAACATTCCTTGTGTTATTTTGGAAGGTGATCTTAGGTGTATCATCTTGGGTTGCCTGTTTTATAGTGTTGATTAGAGAGGTTAGTGCGCTGTCGATTTCCATTGGGCTCTTGAATCTCACATTTAGATTAGATTTAGTTTCGTCCTGTATTCTTCCCAATTCGTTTTTTGTTGTGCAGTTTGCTTCTTGGTGTTTTGTGAACAGCATGGCGACTGACAGTGGCTACAATTGGTGTATGACCTGAAGAGAGATCGAAACTGAGTACCACATCCATGTATTCTGAAGAAATTCCATTAGTAACGAAGAGGTCCAACAGGTCAGGGGTTATGTTGGGATCTGTTGGCCAGTATGTCGGCGTGCCAGTTGACAAGTGCGAATATTTTTGCTCTTGTAGTGTTTTTGATAATTCTCTGCCTCTGGTCATTATTAGGCGAGATCACCATAAGGTGTTCTTGCTACTATAATCTCCGCCTGCTACAAATCTGTCCCAGCGTTTGAAAGAAATCATTAAAGTTCTGTTTCTTGATGGTGGGTTTTGGTGGACAGTAAACTGCAGCAACAGTTAACTCGTATTGGGTCATCTTTTATCACTGTGGCCTGTAGGTGATTTAATTTGTACTTTGGGAGCTCATAACAGTTAATAGCTCTTTTTATTAATATAGCAGTTCCTCCGTGTGCTGTACAGTCGGGATGATTAGTAGAGTATGTTAAATACTTTGGTATATTGAAGTAGGATCTATCAGTGAAATGAGTTTCACTTACCAGCATTATGTCTATGAAGTTGTGTTGAAGGAATATCTGCAGTCCATTTTTTTTTTTTTTGCTGCAGAAGGCCATTGGCGTTCCATAGTGCAATTCTGAGGAATTGAATGATTTTAGATATTAACGTTGATAGCATGTTTGATATAATGCTGTTTTGTTGAGTGAGTTATTGAAACACTGCTTTAAATTCAAGAAATAGAATACTATTAGATAAAGTTTACAGCGGTCACCTCACTATAACGTTCACTATAAAACACGTGCCTCACGGAGCGTTGTCCTATACACGTCCGCTCTGCTCGGCCGTCTGGATAGAACTCCGTCATTATTATTGAAAATGTTCCTATTCAACGGGGTTATCCTTGCGCATAAACCCCAGCTTCATTACTTTAATGAAAGTTTCATTTACAAAACCTGCTATGCCATATTCACTGACCACAAGTCTGGATTTCCTATGATTCACGGCAGACAGGTTTCGGTATATGATAATTTCAATGGATTCATAAACGTTCTGTGCAAGACCTATAACTCGTAAGTCTTGTGGTCGGGTGCTTAGCAGGTGCACATAATTATTTCGGGAAAATTTGATGCCTTGGACGCCCTTATGAGTTCTTTGGACATCTAGGATCGAAAGAAGAGGACTGACTGGTGATGGATGCACATGAAACACGCGTTCTTCAAACAAAACAAGGAAGTCACTGTTCACTCATTTATTTTTAGCAACAGCTACTGGTTCAAGTGACACTTTCAACACGACCCTTTGGTTAATATTTGCTCTCGGAGAAATGAAGACAAATAGAACAAACTGATCAATGAAATTCGTACAGAACATTGATGTTTACACTGCGACCCCATCTCTCCTGATGTCACTTTCCCCACTTCCTTCTTTCGTCTAACAGATATTCCTTCGCTGTTACCATAAAAACATGACACTTCCGTTTCTGCTGCACTGAATATACGAGATGGAGCAAAATGTACCTTCAGCAGTTCCTCAAGTTCTGACAAACATTATGACACCTAAGGTCTGTTAAAGTCTCGTCTGCCTTGTTGATTCATCGCGTCGGAAACATACCTGAGGATGTCAGCCGATCGCAGTGGCCACACGGTCTAAGGAATGAACTGTCTTCGCCTGCTCAAACACTGGGATCGTGGGTTCGAATCCCACTCGAGGCATGGATGTGTGAGCTTTTATTATGTGTTTGTGTTCGGTAGCGGCCTTGCGACGGGCTGATCTCCCGTCCAAGGAGTCCTACCGAATGTGTAAAAGATTAAGACACTGAAAAACCGGCAAGATCCAACAAAAAGGGCTGTAGAACCATAGACAGATATACCTGAGGATGTATGTTCTACAAACTGCTAACATAAATGTTTTCCAGCAGACCTGTTTTCATCATCAAAAACCTGGGAACTAATGTTATCTCCTCCGCCTAGTCATATGCCAGTTTCAAGAACTCCTAGTTGTTTAAACATGGCTGACCAATCGTGTTTACTATCTGTTGTCGGGACAACCGGAATTTCCCTTAACGTAGAGAAAAAAAAACATTAAAAATTATGGGGCATATGAATGTTATTTTGGTGCGTTCGCAATGAAAAGGCTATAAATACGAACGCAATAGATCCGTCATATCTGTGCGTCTGTGTTCGCATGTAAAATCAGAAAACCGGCAAGAGATTTTTAAAAAAATTTGATATTCAGCCATTTTTTTTTTCTAAATCTTCTCGAAGTATTCTTTTTGGGCTAACTCGAATAACAATACCAGACACGTTACATAACGCCCTATAGGCGTTTCTACAAGTACTTAAGCATAATACCATAAATATTCACATGAGAGAAAAATGTTTAGAGTATATGTCATCATGGTGGATACTGCTATGTCTAGTATATGTTTCTCGAAGTTTTACGGTTGCAGAGATATATGAGTACAACCAAAGGAACGTAAACGTGACAGTACTGCTATGCTACGCTTACTTTTACTAGCTCGTTTATTGCTCAGCTTGTCTATATTTATTTATTCTCGCGTTTATCTTAACTACATGCATACTGTCGCGTGTCCGGTGTTCCGTGACTAATAATAGCGGGCTCTGAATTGGATGACTGGATTCATTGGCACATGTTTTACACTTTCTGTTAATCACAATCAATTCTAACAACTCCCAGTCAATGTCTGCCTAAGACTCGCTCCATTCCTACATGGGCTACGAATGTCTTATGTTCCACTGTGGCTGACTTGGTTCTGATCTACGAATTGGCCACTTACGGATTATTGAGGACGAATTACGAATGACTCAATGAACTTACGAAGGAGCTGGTTTATAACTCGGGCCGAACCGAAGAGATCACCACCTCGAACAGTTCATCTGTTATTATCGGTTTTATCCGTTGCTACGAAACGTGTGCCAATCTCGTGGCAACGCTTTGAATTCTACAAGCGTATTCGTTGCCGCGGATAGGCGCTTTTTAGCGAGCCGTTGTTTAGCAATGGACTATTCCGTCAAAATATTGTTCCGCCACAAAGTATAATATATATGTAAAAAGTATACTACCAATCAATAAGTTCGTGGAATGGCCGCAAAGCGCCGTACGGGAATTTACTGCCAATATGTTTCAGCAATGTTTTCGACAGCTATATCAACGTTGGCAGACTTGCATAGCGGCCAACGGCAACTATTTTGAGGGCCGATGTGGATCTGCGTAAGTGTATGTGAATACCTTGTAATGTGATGCGATAAAACCACATTCCACGAACTTAATGACTCTACCACGTGTATGTTCCTTCAGATGTGACGATTTTGTTGTGCATACACAAATTTTATTACATGCCTCGTCCTGTCTTTGACATCAGAGGGTCATCAACATTAACTGGAAATACTCGTACATATTAGCAGTGCATACATGTGCATATGACGATCTCATATTTTAAAATTGCAGTCAAAGATTAGACTCAAAATCACACTCCACGACACAAACTGGATCAGCACATAAGAATATGGCGTCTTCCGGATACAAACACACTACTCCTCACAACTGGAACGTATGAGTGCTTAATTAAACCACAGGTAATAAATTTCGATGTAATCAAATTTTGACTAACTACAAACTTTTGTCTTTGAATATAAATTTAAAGTGCAAGACCGTTATATAGATATATGTATTGTGAATAGACAATTACGTGGGTTTCCTCAGATTAGTCTGTGCAGCAAAAAATAAAAGAAAAAGAAATATGCTCTCAGACACTGCGTCGAGTTCCTTGTTAACAGATCAAACTGTAATTTTTTTCACTGGCTCTCCAGCCCCCTTGGGCCGTGACCTCTGTTTTTCAGTTTCATGATCATTTTACAGACGGTAGGACTCCTTGGACGAGTGATCAGCTCGTCGCATGGCCTCTAACTAAACACAGAACAATACAAACACAGTATAACACATACACATACCAAATATCCATGCCTTGTATGGGATTCGAACCCACGATCCCGGCTTCCGAGCGAGCGAAGACAGTTCATGTGCTAGACCGCTCGGCTACCGTGGCCGGCCCAAACTGCAAATACATATCCTGTGACATAAAAGGACAGGTCCTTACGACCTGTAAGTAACCGATAAATCCAATTAACAATCCAAACCCGCGTCTTAGTCACTGTGACACGTGACAATATTCTAAGTTAGTGTGACCGTACGTCCCCCACTTAAAATTGTTTAACAGCGGCTATAAAATTCCACTTATTGATTCTAACTGAAAGACACGCTACTCCGGCGAGTACCATCCCGGGACCGTCTAGTTGTAATTCAACCTAGTCCTCCTTAGGCTCATGGTGCCATCGTTGTCTGTAGCTCCATCAGTAGACTTTAGATGTTTTCTTCAGTCATTTTTTTTTCCTTGGCACTACAGCCCCAGTGGGCCTAGGCCTACCTCCATGAACTTCTCCGTTCACTTCGGTTTTTCTAGATCTTACATATTCGGTAGGACTCCTTGGGAGGGTGATCAGCTCGTCGCAAGGCCTCTACCTGTATACAAACATAGAAAAACGCATACACACAAACTAAACATGCATGCCCTGAGTGGGATTCGAACCCACGATCCCGGTTTCCAAGCGAGCGAAGAGAGTACATGCCTTAGACCGCTCGGCTACCGTGACCGACTCTTCAGTCATTATAGGGAGGTATTCTGGAAAATCGGTCCTTGCTTTTATTCTGAGTCTCCCAGAAGGTATGTCGCCCTAATTGCGACTGGTCCCTTACTTAGTGTGCGTCTTGTAACGATAAAAGCTGGAGTGAAGGTCTGCAGATAACATCTCTCCGCGACAAGCTAAATGCTGGACTGGCGCCCATTTTGAGAATCCGGCCCTAAACCTTTACAAGTGATGACCACTTAAGGGGTGTACCTGCATGTTAGAGGAGTTGAAATGTACACGCGGAACAGGGCAGTCGGTTATGGGAAGTCGAGTTGTCAAGTCGGAGAGGAGTGAGAGAAGAATTACAGTTGGGAGATGTTTTACAGTGAGAAGTAAGTGAACAGGGAGAGTCGAGATATAAAGTTAGGGAGTCAGTGATAGAAGTGAACAGGGAGATCGAGGGTAATATTAACGCCGGAAGGTGTAATCAGTGTGATAATACTAAAAGGGGGATTAGAATAACACTCCAATTATGACTGCACTTCTCGTCTAACTAAATGCGAATAATACACGGAGTGGTGTTCTGGTGAGACGGTGTTTGATCATTCCTGAAATGTGTTCCTCTGCCGTAAATGACGCACCCGTTTCCCTGAGAGAAAGACCTCATCTCGAATCCTAGTTCGTGGAAAATCTTATCAACGCTGCTGGCAACTGTACGTCGACGGTCGGCTATAATATAAGACCGACTGGCCTCCGCGCAGCCACTCCACTTCCGCGAGATATTACCCAGCAACAAATTGCCATTTCAGTGTCAACATACACTTTTAAGATGCAGCAGGTCTAACATCCTCGTCCATAAACAAAATGCGATTGTTATATACTATATACTATAGCAGCGGTAGCGTAGCTACTGGCAGGGCCTCCCTTGCTGGACAGGTCAAAGGGTAGGCATCAGACGAAGAGGGACACCAAAAACCAAAAACTGATGCCGGAAGCAGCGTCATCAGCAGCGACTTGAAGCACAGAGCAAATGATGCTCGAGATGGTTCAAGTTCGTATAGCAACAGGCGTGACCAGAGTGGTTTGAACGGCTGCTGTACTGCGATGTGGAAAGCAAATGGAAAAGCTACCACATTTTCACTTTTCCTGGGTAGTCTCTTTCCAAAAACATAAGATCGCATTAAGTGGAGGAACTGTTTTTTTTTAAGAGACTGTGGACCTGTCGTCTGACAGATCACTGATGAATGAATACACTCGTTCTTGGGACACTTCGAATATTGTGTTTCAGATTAAGGGGTTGTTACTGTTAGACGGGGGTTTGCCTCCGCGGGAACGTGTTTACGAGCCGTTTCGAAGGAATGGACGTCTCGTCTGGCTCCACGATTCCGGACTTCAGGCGTCATGTCACATTGCACCATCCCTAAGGCTATTCGTCCTGAATGGCCTACAGGCATACCGCCATTGTTCCTAGTCCGAAGGCTGTGCTTGTAACGTCTATGCTCGGTTTCACCTTCTTTCCCGTGGTTCGGTTTTCCTGCGGTGTTTACTCCCCAATCGCTCCCGCTACTATCTCCTTAAGGCCCCTCGTCCCGAGCGGTTCCCTCACAGGGTGGCAGTCGGTCTAGGTTTATCACCATTATACTGTTTCTTCCACTCAGCAAGGGAAAACTACCTAGAGTAACTGGTGCTCCTATATTTCCGTCTCCTACTGCGTGTGCAGTATCTTCTTTCCGTTTCCGAGGGGGCTGACCCCTCCACAAGGTCCAGTCCCTCATATTTCAAATTCTGACGGAAGTTCCGGCTGTTCGCTTCAAGATCTCCAGGCCAGCTGTTTCCCGGAAGACCCTGTCCGATGTCCTCTCACTCCTGAGATGTAGCTGCTTCTTTAAGCCTTGGTCCCTTGTTCCACTGATACCATACGGTTTCGCCCGATGTCTCGTCTCGAACGTTCTTGCCTTGTCCCTTGCGCCGTGCCACTTCTGCACATGATGTCATCCTCTGCCGGCGGCGGCCAACTTCTTCCGGGATCCACCCTTGCCCGGGATCCGTTCCTTCGGCTTTTCACGGTGTCCTACGGCCCGACGCCGATCCCCATTCCGCTTCTTCAATGCCCCAAAATGTGTCACTCTGGCATCTTCCTTACTGACTTCTCGATGCTCCTACTCGGACTCTGTCCGCACTGAGGTTGACAGGCCTCCGTGGAGTGAACTGCGGCCTCCAGCTTCTCTTGATAGACCTCCGTCGCTTCTCGGTTGGCCTTCACCTTTCCTAGAGAGGCCTCCGTTGCTTCTCGCCAGGACTTCGTATTGACTTCCACCTTGGCTGTTGGATATCTCATCCTTTGTTCCATTTTTGTAGGATGACGATACAACTATCTACTGCAGTCTTCAGTACAACAATTCAATCCAATCTCACTTCTGTCATCAGTTGTTACGTGTATGGGTTGTGACTATTAGACGGGGTTTGTCTCCGCGGGAACTTGCTTACCGAGCCGTTACCTAGAAATCAACGTCTCTGGATCCACGATTTCGGCCATTACGCGTCATATCAAAATATGTAATTTCAGGTTTCCACGACAGTGAAGATCCATCATATGGTCTTCCGGGATGTCATAAGGTGTATTCTGGCAGGCGAGTACCAACGTTCGGAGGATTATACTGTATCCATCTTCAGGGTAGTGGTATTAGATGAAAAAAGTTATTACACATTCTTCTGGGATATAAAACGGTGTATTCTGATAGGCGGGTACCAACGTTTCGCAGGATTATACTGTTCCCGCCTTCGGGGTAGTAGTGTTATAACTCAGAAGCCTATAAAATGAAATAAGTCATCATACGTAATTGTGGGACATGAGACAGTGTAGTCTGGTAGACGAGTACAGACATTTCGGGGAATCATACGTCCACCGCTTTCAGGGCAGCAGAGTCGTAACTCGGAATAGCAGAACAGGAAAGAATGTATGTATAACTTCACACGTTCGTATTAACAATGCACTGCAAGGCAACGGAGAATACAGATCATCACACCGCGACTGAAACAGTATGAATATTTGGACGGTTGGGCAGGGTGGCTGCACTGATCAGCTGCTCCTCTCTGCCCGAGAACGGACGTATATGAAAACATCGCGTCAAGTGTTTAAAAAGGCAATTCATAATTGTACTTTAACAAGAATAGAGTTGTTAAGTCAAAACAGTTGATCTGTTCGTATAAATAAATTGTCTGTAGTATGCCAGTTGGCTCAACATTGTCTGTTTTATACTGCGGGTCTGTAGACGCGAGTCATTAAACCCATGCCTTAACTTAAATTAATGGCACCTCAGAGACGGCAGATCGGGATCCTCTTGCAAGGAAACTTGGCACGGTTGCGTGCACCATGACGAGCCCCGCAACAGCACACACACTGGCACAAAGGGGAGGGGAGATAACGCGGAAATCCAGACTCAGCTATCCGGGACGGATGAGAGGTGCAAACAAACCTGCCCGACGAATATTGATGTCATAATTGCAATACTTCCCTCGTATTGTAATATTACTTACTTACTCATGGACCTGAGCCCTTCTTGAGGAGCCGCCAATTCTGCAGCTACTCAAGAATTTCCCAGCCCTTTATGGAAACGTAAGGTTCATCACCGTGTTCACAAGAACCCTCCACTGGTCCCTACCCTGAGCCAGATCTATCCAATCCATACCATCCCATCCTATCTCTCTAATCTCCATTCTAATATTGTCCACCCACCTACGCCTTGGTCTTCCCTGTGGTCTCTTTCCTTCTGGCTTTCCCACCAATATCCTATACGCATTCGTCTCCCCAATTCGTGTATTGTAATACTGTAAAACGAAACTGACATTGAGGGAGGGGATATAAAACAGCGACTGATTCCTGCAAAATTTGTGCAATACAATGATCCGTTACTTCTGGCGGTTTCCTGGTGACACGAAGTTCCACAGATTTCTACCAATGTTTCGAAGAACCCACCGCCTCCATCTTCGAGGCTTTATCAAAAAGATGGAGGCAGCAGGTTCCCGCCAAACGGCAGTACTCGTCTATCACATTAGAAGACGTCACAAGACAGAAGACATTGGTCGCTGTAAGAACTTCAAATCTCACATTACATTACTTATTCTACCTATCTACCTACCCACCACATACACACCTACCGATCTACCTACCTACATATCCATCCATCCGGTATATTTGCATATCTCGCGGTCGTTGCATAGTAACGGCTCTACAAGCTACAATATTAATACATACATGTAGGGTTTAGATATACTTGTTTATTATTATACTCAAACATAAACACGTTTACTTCTAGTTACATTAGCGTTCACTTCTTTATTTTAGGGCATCGAAAATGGACCTCATGGTAGGGCCTAAATAGGTGACGTTGATTTGAAATGTAATATTTTCAAAACTTCCATAAACGTCTTCCTGTCTACATGAAACTGTCTTTACTATTATTTTTTTCCTTCCAGGAGATGCATAATCGGATCGCTCTAGTCCTCATACGAAGCCTCTATGCCGACATTTTGTTTGTGCACAGATAAACACATAGAGATTACTTACGTTGAGAAGGAAAATTCACTGCAAAGTGAAACTGCGTGTTGCAGTAGAGGCTGCTTACCTGTAAAGAAGGAAACAAGCCTGGTTAGGAAGCTAATACGTGGTACTCACCGCAACCAAGCCAACCCATTGCAATGAGTCCAATTTACAGCTGTCTGTTCGAAATAAAGCAACATAATAACTGTTGTAATACGGCCTCATGCCGGTCACGGTAGCCGAGCGGTCTAAGGCATGCACTGTCTTCACTCGCTAGGAAGCCGGGATCGTGGATTCGAATCCCACTCAGGGCATGGATGTCTGTGTGCGTTTTTCTGTGTTTGTCTACAGGTAGAGGTCTTGCAACGAGCTGATCACTCGCCCAAGGAGTCCTACCGTATGTGTAAGATCTAGTAAACCGAAGTGAAACGGAGAGTTTCATGGAGGTAGGCCTAGGCCCAAATTGGGGCCGTAGCGCCACAGAAAAAAAAATACGGGCTCATTCCCTTCAAGCAAGGAAATTCATATAAACATTTCAAATATCAACTCGTACCCATAAAAAACACACAGTCTCCAACATAAAGACAAAACGGTTAATACTGTTTAGGAAAATGACTATCGTTTAGTCCAAGAATCATATGAAACTCATGAAGAGTCCGATAACAAATTGCAGATTTCTCTGGTGTTAAAGCAGGCGGCACATACATTAGCAACTCTGCTTTAAGGAGTTAATCATGGCGTTTGGAAATATGTACCTACATAAACGTCTTGGTGCTCTCTAATAAAAAAGCTATCCATGTCACACCATGAAGATGTATGGGGGAGTGGATGATAGCTGCAACATTCAAGATCTTGACACTAGATGGAGGTGAGTGGTTAGCTTCACGCCTCGGCCGCTTCACCCCTGGTACCCACTAGATAGGAGGTTGGGTAAACCCAAGAGGCGGTTCGGATCCTGTGAAGTAGACAAAAATCTATTGTCTCTGCCGGGAATCGAACTCCGGCCGTTCAGCAAGTAACCCTTCGCTATAACGACTGAGCTATCCCAGCTCTCTCGTCCTTTCTGATAAGATAAAAATATTGATCTACTAATTAAAACTGTCGGTAGCGTCGCTAAATAAATATCGGTTTGTATAAAGGTAAACTGAAATGAAGCTCCATCGATTCAATAGAATTCAGTTCATCACACAAAATATATCACTCACTCACTCATGAAGCTGAGCCCTTCTTGAGGAGCCGCCAATTCTGCAGCTACTCAAGAACTTCCGGGCATTTTATGGAAGCCGGAGGTTCATTACCGTGTTCGCAAGAGCCCTCCACTGGTCCATATCCTGAGCCAGATCAATCCAATCCATCTAAGATCAGTTTTCATATTGTCCATCCCTTAAGCCTTGGTCTTCCTAGTGGTCTCTTTCCNCGCTGGATTCCTAGCCTATGCAACCCTTGGCCTAGTCTCTACACCGGCTCATAAAAATTATATAGACCCTACACAGAGACGCACAATGTAATAATTAAATAAATAAAACGAAGATNCATTCGTGCTACATAGCCTTCCTACCTCATTCTCCTTGACTTGATCATTCTAATGATACTTGGAGAAGAGTACAAGTTATGAAGCTCCTCATTGTGCAGTTTACTCCAACCTCCTGTCACTTCATCCCTCTTCGGTCCAAATATTCTCAACACACTGTCCTCAAACACGGGGAAAAAAGAGAAAAATTCTCAATATGCCTCGGACTTCGACGGATTATTTGGATAAACGACCTAAGCAACCTTCTATCAAAGTGAAAAAGGCTCAATATTGTCTACAGTAAAGCCCGCCATTGAAAAAGGTCTAGAGTTAGCCTGAACCGTATCAGATTCTCGCATAAGGAGCGCTTTCAAATCTATCTTAATAACATCCTTCCATCCCATTCTTGGTCTTCCAAGTGAGAATTTCCAAAGAAACTTCGTCACCAAAATTCAAGCAACACTCTCAGTGTCTCGTATGCTCCTCTGCTTTACACCCTCAGAAATCGCAATATTTCTTGTTGCCCGCGTTACATCATCATCCAGATATTATCCTGGAAACTCTGTTTCCGAATGATCCTAACATGGAGCCCGTGTATTACTCCGTAGCGGCCCCTGACTTCCACTTGAATACAATGCGCTATACACCAACTGCAAAAGCAAGTCCTTACATTTTTAAATATGGTCCTAAATACGAAACTGTATTCTGCATTAACTTCGTCTTCTTTAAACGTGTAGGCCTGGAAAGATAATTTTATTTACACAAACCTTTAGGCATGGAGCAGAAAGTTGGCCCACCGCGAGGCCTCGAACACTACATGGCACTAGTAACATCCCGCGAAAGGAAGACAGAGCAATAACATTCCAGCGCACCGGCATTGCTTCTGCATTTCAGCTCGTGAACACGCGTAACTCTTGGCGCTATCTTATTAACAGCGGAAAGCAGGGTTCACGGATGAACAGTGATCTGCAACGTAAATTCTGATCAAAATTAATCCAACAGTTCTAAGGTTATGGGACGGCACAGAATAAGTCATTCATTCACCAATGGCTCTACAGCCCTTTGTTGGGCCCTGGCCTCTTCTTCAGTTTCCTATCTTATTTTCCCCTTTTTTACGCGGACGGTAGGACTCCATGGACGTGTGATCAGCTCATCCCAAGGCCGCCATTTGCAGTAAAAAACTAACTGGCGTTTAATTATTTCGAATACTGTAAGACATACGGAGCCGGTCACGGTAGCCCAGCGGTCTAAGGCATTCACTGTCTTCGCTTGCTCGGAAACCCAGATCGTGGGTTCAAATCCCACTCAGAGCATGGTTGTTCAGTGTTTCTGTGTTTGTGTGTGAATGGGTGGGTGGTTGTGTGTGGGTGCGCTCGCTTTTGTGTGTTTGTGTACGGGTAGAGGCCTTGCGACGAGCTGATCACCCGACCAAGGAGTCCTACCGAATGTCTAAGACCTAGTAAACCGAAGTGAAACGGAGAGTTTCATGCAGTTAGTAGGTGAAGGCCCAAATTTTGGCTGCAGAGCCAAAGGAAAAAAATACTTACGGAAAACATGTATTGAACATAAAATGGATTTCATATTTTCTCTACACCTTGCGCCGAAAAAAAATCTCCGCTCGAGTACAGAACTGAATGTAGTTTTTCACGTAAATGTTGGCTGGTATATACGTATCAATGACACGTGGCCATTCACCACACGCGCCCTAATGAAGGGGAGGAAGGAGACCTCCGAAACGTTGGTTTCAAGTCGGCACTGACATAGCTGACCGCCCAAAAAGATTTTATCACATTCATAACAATTCAGCGGTTCTGGAGTTCAAACATACGGACGGACAAACAGGAATGGCAATGCTAACAGACATATTTTTGTAAATTTCGCGCTGCGAACGGGTCAAAAGGACAGACAAAGGGCCACGGTGCAACGGTAATTAGAAAACATGAACCATCAGTGAACATCATCAAATATAATATGCAACTTTAAGTTCTGAGCACAAATACGGAATTTAATTTTCATTTTGCAGAACAAAATTGAACACCACGTAATGTCAGCGCCAAAGGGCGGTAATTGACGGACAGCCATTGCGATGTAATTGTCATTTTTCGCCCCATGCAATTATTGGCACAGCACCAGTCCATTTGCTCTATAAAGGCAAGCCTACAGCTCGTCACACAAATTATCGGTACAGGGGCATCAAACTGCCGAAGGCATTGAACTGTTTTCTCCTCTCGTGCGAATTTTAATATTTTCCCAACACTCGCATGTTTGTTGTTTATTTAACGACGACGCCAGTGACACTGACTCTACACATCGAATGACTGGACAGTATTGCACAATGAATTACAATTTCCACGGAAGTCACCATGGCCTAATATCAGGTTTTAGGGTGTTGTCGCGTGTTAGGGTGACTTGTAAGATTGGTGTGGGATTGGATGGATTTATTGCACCTTATACATTCATATAGAGGGCACGCGGTACCGTGGTTGGTTGAAGCACTATGCTACAAGCCAGAAGGTCGCGGGAACCAGTTCCGATGAGGTGTTCTCTTTTTTTTTTTCAATT
The DNA here is from genome assembly GCF_002891405.2 of Cryptotermes secundus. Taxonomy (NCBI): domain Eukaryota; kingdom Metazoa; phylum Arthropoda; class Insecta; order Blattodea; family Kalotermitidae; genus Cryptotermes; species Cryptotermes secundus. The sequence continues at coordinate 1,806,484 of NW_019727786.1, forward strand.
GACCTAATCCTTCCAGAAGCATTATGGCCCTGGGGTCGACTCAGCCTCTAATAGAAATGAGTTTCAGGAACCTTCCTGGGGGTAATGCGGCCGGCGCGTAAGGCTGACAACCTTACCGCCATCTGTGAGCCGACTGTTTAGATAATGTGGGATCCTGGCATGGAGAAAGCCCGGGTGTGCAATCCACGAGGTTCATCGTGTTAAATACGTAACTATGCGGCTAACATTGTGATAACGAGGGAGACAGCTCGCCGCAACTCGATGTGTGATACTTGAGGTTCGTTACAGACATTTACTGCAAGTGAGTCAGATATACTGGCTACAGATTGTGTCTGCCGTAAGCACAAACCAGTGAGCACTGGAACTATGTCCGAAGGGTAGTGGATTTTGAGCCTCCTAAATGTTCAAGTGCCGATCACGGTGGCCGCGCGGTATAAGGCGTGAACTATCTTCGCCCGGTCGAACAAAGGGGTCGTGGGTTCGAAACCCACGAGGCAGGGATATCTGTGTGTGTTTATTCTGTGTTTGTGTTGTTCTGTATGTAGGTAGCGGTCTTGCGACGGGCTGATCTCCCGCCCAAGGAGTCCTACCAACTGTGTATATGATTAAGAAACTGAATAAGCGGCCAAGGTCCAAAAGGGCTGTAGAGGCATTGAGAATGAGACTGTGCGACATCGTCATTTAGTGACGTAGACCGCTGAGTCATCATTAAAAACTATATATATATATATTTTTAGTTTCTTGGGTTGGGGTGAGACTTAGTCCACTTAGTACGTCGGCCACAAATTGGCCTATTGTACCAACCACGGATGATAGATGATGATGAAGGTGGAGCAGTCGGTGGAATGAGAATTGGTAGGGGAAACCGAAGTATTCGGGGAAAACTGCCACAGTGGGCCTAGGCCTACCTCCATGAACTTCTCCGTTCACTTCGGTTTTTCTAGATCTTACACATTCGGTAGGACTCCTTGGGTGGGTGATCAGCTCGTCGCAAGGCCTCTACCTGTACACAAACACAGAAAGACGCACACACACAAACTAAACATCCGTGCCCTGAGTGGGATTCGAACTCACGATTCCGGTTTCCAAGCGAGCGAAGACAGTACATGCCTTAGACCGCTCGGCTACCGTGAGTGGCCCAGTGCCACTCTGTCCACCACAAATCGCACATGACCTGGCCTTGGCTCGAACCCGGGCCGCTGTGGTGGGAAGCCGGTGACTAGCCGCCTGAGCTATGGCACGGCCATTCATTAGAAGATTACTGGAGTGTATGCCCGACATACTGCAGCTGTTCAGAAGCCGGTGGGAAATCCGAACACTCTTACACATGACACTGGATCCGTAAACTCCTTTACACAAGGCTGAAGTTCGGGTTCCATTCAAGGGATTCAAGATTCTTGCTCCTGAAACTTTCGTTTTCACTGATGAATTCTGGCATTAGCCGTGCTAATGATTTGGTCTGTAACTGGAAACTTCACTATTAGTAATGATTACACTTCGGGCCTTATTGAAGACGACCTCCTGTATTAGGTGCTTTGAAGTTCGGTTTTAATATTACCAGTGCGTCAATATATTTCACTCCATGCCAAATATAACAACACAGCCTGTCCCTTTAATAACCAATATCTGTGTAATAAGACGAACTAGACGCGTACTTGCAGGGGCAGTGTTTATTGAAAAGGAGCCGAAAAGTTTTCACGCGGTTTTTAACTAGATATTCCGTAGCAGTTGTGCAAGCGGCCTCCGTAGTCTAGGGGTAACGTTCCCACCTCATGACTCAAGGTACGCGGGTTCAAACCCGGCTGAAGTCGTGGAAAAATTCAGGGAACAAGTACTTCGGGGAATGACTTTAAGCCGTGGGTCCCGTGTCGTAGATTTACGGCACGTAAAAGATCCTCATGTCTCTAGGAGACCTCTGATCAAAATTAGGCAAAAGTTTCCCGCCCAAGTAGTTTCCAATGCCTCCGGTAGATGGGGAAGTTATCGGGTACCACTTCCTGCCTTGCTGGCTGAACGGGGCTGATAGCGAGCACCAGTACCGGCAGGGTATGGCGACTGGTAGAATATTAAAGGGGGACGTACAATAGACTATTAGTCGCGGTGCACGGGGAAACCCAACCCCTCCAATAATAATAATAATAATAATAACAGTTATGCAAATGAGACATGACGAACCTACAAAATAGAACATAGAGGACGAGACGTTAATGAGCAGGCCAATGCATTAATGGCATTCGTTTCATAATAGAAGTGCAGACGGTATTACCCGTGTACTAGAATTCGCGAGATTCCCAATCAGACCTTAGATCTGCTACCCCCACTGAGGTACTTCGTACTCTCTTGTCATTCGCTCCATGCAGTACCTTAGACTGGCCTAAATTCCTACTTTATTATTCCATAACACATTATACTTCACACAACATACACTGTTGGAAAATCCGCTGCTTCAGTGTCTTAATCCATACAAAGTCGGTAGAAATCCTTGGACAAGGGATCAGCCAGTCGCAAGGCCTCTGCCTACACACGGGATAACACAAACACAGAATAAACGCACACAGACACCCATGGCACGTGTGGGATTCGAACCCACGATCACATTGCTCGAGCGAGCGAAGACAGTTCATGCCTTAGACCGCGCGGTCACCGTAATCGCCGGTCCATAAATATACAGAGGAATAAATACAAGGAAATATAGTTCACTGTTCTACGTTGCCATGTAAGCTCTGCCAGAAGACGTCTACGGTAAGTGCGGATCACCTGTATGTCTCTGAGCGGTAAACGTCCCATCTCAACATCTCGAATGCAAGAAAGGGCAACAGAAGCCATTCAGAAGAGGTTCTCCCATAGTCGGTAGGTCCTGTGTGTGTGTGTCAGAGAGAGAGATAATTCATACACGTCACAACATATCACTCACCCACAAGTCAGCTCTTCAGGTACCTCTTTCAATAGGAGAGCAGTACCTGCGGGGTAACCCGGACTGCAGTGTGCGCATGACACTTGTGGACCAAACACCACACATCATGGTCACCCCCTTACCAGCTGAGTACCGAGTCTCTAAATGCTTTCGGTCCGAGGGTCGGCCACTGAGGGTTTCTGTGGTCTACCTCAGTCGCCCCAGACAAATGTAGGACTACTACCTCTAAACAGGGCACGACCGCTTCCTTCCAATTCAGTTCTCACTAGTTGCTTAGTTACCTAGTTAGTTTGGGGTTAGAGGCCGCGCCATAGCTCAAGCGGTTAGTCGCTGGCTTCCCATCGCGGCGGCCCGGGTTCGATCCCGGGTCTGGTCAAGTGGGATTTGTGGTGGACAAAGTGGCGCTAGGGCAGGTTTTCTCTGAGTACTTCGGTTTCCCCTGCCAATCTTCATTCCAACAATTGCTCCACAATCACCCTCACCTATCATCTGGGGCTGGTACAACAGGCTAGAAGTGGCCGCAGTATAAGGGACTTAGTCCCACCTCACTAGCAATAAAAATATAATAATAATTTGGGGTTAACTTATCGCATGTGCGAACTTTCATTAAAATCACGTAAAATTCAAGTAAATTAAGAAATCAAATTTTCATGCCGCCACCCACAGTTTGGCAACCGCTGTCTTCAGAGTACAATGACTGTACTTGGCAGGCAGATCCGCTCAGATATGCAAGTTGCCGTCTTACAGAGCCCTCTTGGGGGATATAAAAGAACACGAAGGGCAAGCTGATCCCACCGTTCGGCGTAAGCTACGTCTCAGGCCTAGTCAGCTTCACCTTCGACAGCAAACATCACAGCCTGTGTCCGCTGTGCCCGCACCATCCTAAGCCAGAATAAATATTTTGCACACGCGTCTACTGGCCAGAACGACTTATACCTTGCTCAGCGACGGCTGAAGGGCAGCAGAAACGACTAGGAAAAAGGAAACCACAAAAAGAAAGGTAGAAATATGAAATAGGAGCATAAATAAATGGAAAGAGGGTAAAGAAAAGACAAAGAAATAAATGGAGAAAGGAATCAAACAATCGACGTCGCAAAGAAGCCCTCGGGATCGGGTCAGAGGTGAAGGTCGACTACCCTGAGGCTTATCGTGGATAATATTTTCAACAGGTCATGCTCGATATTTTACAGGAGATCACACAACTTTTCCCAAAATGTCCTTCAACACCACCTGTTCACATTTACCCACACGTATAGAGAGTCACAGGCTACAGCAACTTGAGGAGTGTCACACCGCAACAAAATTCAATCCATTCCCTTGGTTTGGCAAAAACGCGTACGCCTTTGCATCTGCCCGAATGGTGGTCATAAGGAGCACATTTCTAGCATCTACGTCGAAATTGCCATGTTGTCTGCCGTTCCAGACATGTGGAACTAAAAATACTAAAAGTTCCGTGGCTATAGTCCGCAAGAGAACTATACCGACCGAACGACCGCCGCTTATCGCGAAGTTAGTGCGAACTTTTGCGGATAGAGGGTGTCGCGTGGTCAGCCTAACGGATCCTCATGGCCGTAAATCGGTTTTCTAGACTGGAGCCGCTACTTTTCAGTTCAAGTAGCTCCTCAATTATCTTCAAGAGGCTGAGTGGACTCCGTCAAAGACCCACTACTTCTCAGAAAATTTGGTAGCGCCGGGAATTGAACCCGGGACCTATGGATCTGTAGCCAGACACTCTGACCACTAGACCACAGCGGCGACCCAGATTTGTGTAACAGACTGCATATTTACATTATTCTCCATGAATTACGGGTCAGAATGAGATTCTGAAGTTAGGCTTCGTTTGAGTTGTCTAATGTCCGAACGTCATTGTGCGATGGATATATGTCAGTGCAACTCGTAGGTCCCAGAGCAAAGGCTATGGCACTCAGACTGATGAAAACTAGCAATATAAATAGGAATTGGCACTTAAAGCTGTCAGGTGTCAAAGGAAACCACCAGCTTTAGTGCTGTAAAATGTTCCCCGAAAAAGTAATTGCCTACACTGGATACAAACAAATTCAACCAAAAGCTTCTGCAGTTAAAGCCGTCCCATTCATTTCGGCAATAGCTTTAACACAGAAAGACACTGATTAATCAATTTCTCATTACTCTTAATTGAAAATTTTCCACCTCAAAAGTGTCAAAGGATTAAAGATTTCATCAAACTCAGCAGCGAGAAGCCAATTTGCTCTACAGTAAATCCAATTTCACATAAACAGCGTGGAATTTTTCGTTGGTACCAACCTTGATGCACGTTCCTATTCACTACGATATTTGCAGACTGAGGGGAAATTATATCCGTAATTGCCGATCCTGCAATGCTGTTATCTGTATGTAGGACAAAACCATAACAGAAAGATAGTTCACAAATCTTTCGAAACCAGCAAATAACAACATATTTCAAAACGAGAGTAATCAAATTACACTCAGTGAATGCTATCTATCTATGGCTCTACAGCTCTTCGCTGGGCCCTGGTCGCTTTTCAGTTTCTTAATCCTATATGCAGTCAGCAGGAATACGTGGACGGTGGGACCAGCCCGTTGCAAGGTCTCTATCTATACATTGAACAACACAAACACAGATATTAATATTTTGTTTGGACATTATCCATCGTCCTGTCTTTATCTAAAAACTGTCCTGTTAATTTTTCAAAACACAACGTTTCGGAGACTGGAATCTGTCTCCGCTCCACGGTCCCGCCTTTGGACGGCGCGGTCACTGCGATCGGCAGTGAATGCCTGCTACCACTCCCGTACCTTACTGCTCCACTGTCCTTCGCAGGGCGCGGTGCCTGGTTGACGGAAGTGGGACAGCCGCCACATATAGTAGTAAAACGGTAAATTTCTCCTTGTGCTTAACTGATTAAACACTAGCACATGAAGGCGTAGGGGGAGTGGATGTATAGATCCACATTTTCTTGACCTCGGCACTAGCTAGAAGTGAGTGGTCGACTTCACGCCCCGGCCGCTTTACCCCAGGTACCCACTGGATAGGAGGTTGCGTGGACCCCAGAGCAGGTCTGGACGACGTGAAGAGAAAATTCTTGATCCTTTGGGGCTCGAACTCCGTCGTCCAACCCGTAGCCAGTCGCTACACTGACTACGCCATCCCGGCTCCTCCAGATATGGTGGGTTACTGCGAATATTTTAAATAATCAGTCAGGGGCAGAGACAAGAGGAAACTGCAGGTTGGGCGAGGCCTAACAACCTAACTTAAAAAATACTAGTCTGTTAGAGGGGCACGCGGTAGCGTAGTTGGTTGAGACACTATGCTACAAGCAAGAAAGTCGCGGATTCGAGTACCGACGAGGTCACTGGATTTTTTCAATTTACGTAATCCTTCTAGCCGCATTATGGCCCTGGGGTCGACTCAGTCTCCAACAGAAATGAGTACCAGGAATCATCTTAGGGGTAAAGGGCGGCCGGCGCGTAAGGCTGTTAATCTCACTGCCATCTGTGAGTCAAATGTCTACAGAAAATGTGGGAACTTCGATGTGTCACAACCCTATGAGCCTTGACGGCCTCTTACAGGGATAGCTTTACCTTTTACTAGTTTGCTGAATTTTACATAGGGTCTATGCAATCTCCTCGTGAATCTTCTCTTTCCATGAAAAACAGGAAACGGCTTGCATAGCTGAGCGACTATTAGTTTGTCAAGAATAAGTCTGTTCGATAAAGCTCGAGTTTCGCTGAACATAGTTTGTGATGCATTGTGGGGTTATGACGTCATGATCTCGTCCGTGAAATCTTACGGAAAGTTTGTTTGCATTCATTATGCAACGGCGTTAAACACAGGAGGCGCCTTACTCACGCGTGCACACAACTACCGACTCCTTTCACGGATCGAAGCCTTACGATCTGGGGCAAGAAGCGTAGGGCACAGACTCTGCCAGTTGAACCGTGAACATTTCAGCACATGACCCAGGTCTTTAGCCTTCAACACTGTCCAGTGTTTAAGGGGGGCAGAATTCCTTTCATGGCGCATGTCAAATTTTATACTAATTAAAGCAAATGCGGTCGTTTAGACCCTTGGCACCTTATTCGCCAAAATATTCATTTACTGCAGATACAAATCGATCGCTGCAATGTCATTCGCACCACGAAAGCAATATTGCATACGTCAGCAAATTGAATGTCCATCACATTGCACGGAACGAGTAAACCTTGGAAGAAAGAAATAAATTAAAAAAGAATTAAAGAAAGGACAAAGAAAATATTAATGGAGAATAAACGCAATAAATAAATTTATACAGAAATTTTATAAAATGTAAGAGAATGAGTTAGTCCGCCTTTCTTCACTTGGTTAATTGCATACAATTAAGAATTCGAGAACTAGAATATCTATCTACGGCTCTACGGCCCTTTGTTGGACCTTGGCAGCTTTTCAAGTTTCTTAGTCCTATACAGTCGGTAGGACACACACACAACACAAACACAGAATAAACGCACACACACATCCATGCCTTGAGTGGGATTCGAACCCATGATACCAGTATTCGAGAGAGTGAAGACAGTGCATGCCTCAGACCGCGCGGCAACTGTGACCGGCGAACTACAATAACAGGATTACGTGAATCAGCATCCAGACTTAAATATAAGTGCAAAACCAATATAGATCTAGTGTAAACACTTATACACAATTTCTTGAAAACTGTACACTGTATTGGGCTACACTGACTGAATACTTGAGGTGCAGCTTCCTTCGGACTCCCCCCCACCCCCCGCCCGTTCCATGGTTATTCGCAGGGAACTCATTCAGCTCGACGCGCGATTACGTCACCGTCACTGTACTAAACTGTCGAGGTCTTCCCACCAGCCAGCTACATTCATGACTCACGCCTTGATAACAGAACCTCATGCGTTAGCGAAACACCCAGGAGGCAGGTGTAGCGGCAGTGCTTGAAGCCTCGTTATTTTGGGGGTATAACTCCCTTCGGTTTGGTCGATTAAGGAAAATAACATACGAATGTACAAAGATATAAACTGAGAGACGTTTGAATTGAATTCAGTTTTCAAGTACAAACTGTAAAGGCAATAAAATCCATGCTAATTGAATCATATATATATATATATATAATTTAATATTGTGGCATATTTGCTCAAGGGAAGAACTGCGAAGCCAGCAGAGACAGCAGTTGTTAGGGAGCAGCTCTGCAAACAGGCCTCTTGTTAGGCAATAGTTTCGTAACGAGCAAAGAAGGAGTAACTGGAAAGGTGTTCTGTGCGCGATCCTTGCGCTAGCTAACAGACGCAACAGAGGTGTTCTCAGTGCGACCCGTGCCGAGGTCATATAACGAGCAGCAGCTGCGATTCCGAGCAAGTCTTGACACGGTAGCGAGAAGAGTAGAAGGTTGCTGTCAGATGGCCGCCAGCCTGGGAATTACTTGGAGCAATGAGTGAGTTGCGAGACAGTCGCCGTCCATTAAAGAAAGTGAACACGGAAGCTGAGGAAGCTACGGGGTTTGGAAGCCGTTATCAGGTGACAACCGGTAAAGATGCAGCAAACTAAGAAGACATCGTACGTGCTGTAGGAAACTGCAGATATGCAAATTAGTGTTGGCGCTGTAGTTATTTGTAGTTACGTTCGGTAACTACACAAAGTCACAAAGTAGAAAGCTATAGGCTCTTATTTATCAGTTTGTTTGCCCTTTATATACTGCTCATTTCCGCCCCTTCATCCCTCACACGCATAACTTGTTTCTCTTCTATTTTTCTTCAATTCGTTCTATTCCTCTCGTTGTATAGTTCATCCATTTTCCCTTCTTCTTTTAATCTTCAGCTTAAAGTAATTTCTCCATTCTATTCCTTCCCTGTTTCTTTCCACATTTCTTTTCTCCTTAACTTCGTTTACTTCCCTATTTCTTTTAATATATTTTAACTCTTTTTCTAATTCCTTCATCGTCATATCCAGGATTTATTCCGTGTCTCTGCATCTTACCCATCGCCCTTCAAGATTTCCCTAGTTTATGCTTTCCTTTCATCCCTTCTTTTCATTTTCTTCATTTTACCTATCGTTTCCGAGAGTGTAAACAATCTTACAAAACCATATTCGTACATTGTTTACTTGCTGTTAACTAGTGGTATGAATCGACTACCTAGTCCTACAGAAATATCTCACAAAATACGCAAATTACTGAATTCAGTAATTAATAATACACATGAAATATGAGCCAGAACTAAACAAAGGTCTTTTTTTTTTTAATTTCTTGGGATGGAGTGCACTCAGTCCACTGTGTAAGTCGGCCACTAACTTCCCTACTGTATCAACATCGATAGATGATGAGTGTGGAGCAGTTGGTGGAATGAGAATTGGAAGGGGAAACCGAAGTACTCGGATAAAACCTGCCCCAGTGCCACTTTGTCCACAATTCCAACACGACCTAACCTGGGCTCGAACCCGGGCCGTCGCGGTGGGAAACCGGCAGCTAACCGCCTGAGCTACGGCGCGGCCCCGAACAAAGCTTTACTTACAGTGCAACACGGACATATAGACAGCTGTAAACTCAAAGACAATCGGGAAGGCTTGATCCAACACCGCAGTGCAAGAATTCCGTATAGACAATTGATCAGCAGAAAATCAGTTCGCAAGGGTGGGAATCATAAGAGTGACAAGTTTGAGACATTGCTTTCGTTTAAGCAACGAGTTACGTTTTAAAATTAAGCTGGAAGCAAAATTCCCTGAAGAGGAGAAGAAATAATACACACTCGCGATGTAGGAATAAGAAATTAAACTAAAATCGAGTTCCAATTAGACTGGTCGTACAGCGGAAAATGAAATTGGCTGTACGGGCCACTGGGAGCATGCAGGTGGCAGCACAGCGACAGAGGTACGTGTGCGTTTCCGTAAGAGAGGCAGTGGAACAGGGGGAGGGAGGGACATCCTGACCAGCAACTCGAGAACAATCAATACAGGAATGTTAAGCTCCAAATCTGCTCCTTTCGCTTTGGTCTTCGATGGTGCAACGTTTCCGTTCCATTCAACTCCTAAAACCGAATAATAAACAAACAAACAAATAAAATCTATAACTCCCTGCTTCATGATACAAGTATTCTCTAAATTAATTACAGGGGGCCCAAAAATGTTCGGCTTTTTAATATTTCTCATAAAACGGCAACAATCCTTTTGCGAGCCACTTCTGAGAAATATTGTTGAGGCACATGAAAGCACGAGTACTCACGAAGTGAGAGAACCGAAATGATATTCAAACAAGAACTTTTAGTATACGTATAGCTCTCAGCGTGAAATTTCATTTCAATACCTTGAGTGGTGCGGGAAATGAAATGCGTAGAACACACAGCCTTCAAAATTATGTACTGATTTTTGGAACTGTGTGCAAAATGCATAGGTCGATAAGTGGTTAAGCAGGCTTCTAGATATACTGTTGTTAGTGTACAGCGTACTCAGGCATGACTAACCATTGGCACCGGGCCACGCCATAGCTCAAGCGGTTAGTCGTGGGCTTCCCACCGCGGGGGTCCCACTTCGATCCCGGGTCTGGTCAAGTGGGACGGATTTGTGGTGGACAAAGTGGAACTGGGGCAGGTATTTTCCGAGTACTTCGGTTTCCCATGCCAATTCGCATTCCATAGATCGCTCAAAATCATCGTCTGGCATCTGGTATAATAGGTCAAAGAGTGGCCGGAAGTGCCAAGCAAACTCAAGTCTCACCTCATGAGAAAATAAGTAAGTAAACGCTGTGTTTTTGCAATGCATCTTATTTTATGTTATTTCCATTTCCATCCTGAAGAGATAATCCAGAATTTAGAGCTATATATCCGTCTATCTATCTATGGCTCTACAGCCCTTTGTTGGGCCCTGACCGCTTTTTCAGTTTCTTAATCATATACACAGTCGGTAGAATTCCTTGGGAGGCGTCCCAAGGGCGCTATCTATACACAGAACAATGAAAAATACACATGCATCCATGTCTTGATTGGGATTCGAACTCACGAGCCTAGCGTTCAAGCGAGAGAAGACAGTTCATGCCTTAGACCGCGAAGTCACTGTGGTCGGCCAGAATTTACAGCTGATTACCTTACAGACTTCGCTATTATGAGAGCTAATTACAGTCACTGTAAATAAAGACTCAGGGAAGTGTTACGAATTAACAAGTTTATTTGAAACAATTACCGCAACGCGGGTCGGTGCATCCTTTTGCTCCTTTAATCTAGGAATCACTCGTAATCTAATCACGACACTACCACGGCATTTACCGGGGGGCAGGACCCAGGGAAAACCAGGATGAACGTTATTCAAGATAGCCAGTGACAGAATGACAGAGGCTTGAAGCGCGAACCACGCGAGTACAGGACTCAAGCACTGCCGCCTAACTAACCTCCTATGTACTGCACGTCCCGTTCAGAGCATGCTTCTTGAATAACAATCATAATAACAGTAACTCGTGAAGGTCACAGCTATGGAGCTCATCACTATGTAAATTTCTGCGTGCTCATGCTCCTGTTGTCTTCCATGCTAACCGTCTGCACGCCTGAAGTCTCGCGATTATACGGGCCCGCCAATTGGTGATGCCAGAGAAGTTGCCGATACAGACCGGCGAAGCGCAACTTAACAAAACGCCAACAGCACGCACTGTTCAGGATGGTTCTGTGGCTACTGCAATAGCAGCACGCCAGAGCATCCAAATCGTGGGATGAGACCATTTCGAAGTATGGATATTCTTCCGAGATTCTCTGTAAGGTCTTATGACACCAGACCGTTCGAAATAGCGCAACCAGTGAGGTGACGGGCTACAGGATCGACGACTGGGATTCGATTCCCGGCTGGGACAAGGACTTTTCAGGTCGTCGTCACGTTCATGCTGGCTGTAAAGCCCACTCAGCCTCCTCCCCTGGAGATAGCGTGCCGTAATTTGACGTTCACCTCTCAGCTCCACTCAATGGCGACGCACGGTCCCTCCTCCAACATACGCGTAGCTCATGTATCTTTACTTCAGATTTCCCGACTAAAATTCTGTACGCATTTCTTAAATCTCCCGAAACTACTAGGTATTTCGGACATACCGTATTTACGCATGTATAGGCCGCAGCACAGTTTTCAGACAGAAATTATAGAAAAAATAATTTTCTTGGAATATTATTTCAGGAGTATTACACCATGTATTACTAATTATGAATATAATTTTTTTTAAATGAAGTGTGATTTCGAATATTTCGAATATAAGCCGCACCCCAGTTTTCCTCTTGAATTTTTGGCAAAAAATGTGCGGCCTAGCCTATACATGCGTAAATACGGTATCTTCTTCCTTCCTTTGGCCTCCCTAATTATATACACAGATGAGTACAAATGATGAAGCTCCTGATTATGGAGTTTTCTCCATATCCAAGTTACTTTCCTTATTTCTCTAGTATCCATATCTTCTCCGCCATGTTTTGGCCTCAAACACCCTCATTAAAGCGAGAGGCCAAGTTCCATAGTCACACACAAAGCAGGTGAAATTACAGTTGCGTACATTCTAATCTTAAGATTTACAGGTATCATATGGGAAAATGTTTTAAACGGGACAGTAGCATGAGGTCTACGCTGTTAATTTCTTCGTGAATGTAATTTTGATTCCTTACTGTTCTTCGCAAATATTTTGCGTTGTCACATAGGCCTACTCAAAGGATTCATTAGCTGCCTATAGTACTATTTTATCCGGAATTCTGGTGAAGACGCATAATACGAATTCCAGGACTTTGCACTATTTTGACCTTGTAAACGTACTGCATGGAGTTCAGCCCCTCTTGTTCATGTTATAAGCAGCCTGAATTCCAAAGCGCTTCCCATCGCTGCAGTCGGTTCGTAAACCCAGCTGCGTTCAAGGTTCAGGAAGCCTCCGCAGGGAATGACTGACAGGTTGCTCAACCTTCTCATCTTCCTCAAACGTTTGGTCCCACACCGACCGCTTCGGGAGCTATGCATGGACTGGATGGACGAGGCTCAAGCACTGTGGACCCACTTCGCTCAAGAAACTGCATTGTGCTAGGCCACACATCTTGAAACGGGGACATCCTGCTTCGTATTACGTAGGTTTCGTACTCAAGTCTCGTTCCGACGACCAGCTACAGTGGTTTTACTCAGTCCCGCGACGGTTCTTACATTACGACAAGGCCGCTTCCTTACACATACTCTCCAATTTATTAATCAACTCATTATCCGACAATATACAACTGAAATGTCCTTAAACATAAATTTTGTGAGCCTACATAACGTCGAGCGGCAGGAAGGTTAGTGAATAATTACAATCCGATAGGAATGGAAACGATAGAGGCTTAACTGAAATACAGGGTGATTCTAAGCTATTGTCGGGGTTTCAGTGGCCTATAATTTTAAAACCGGAAATAATAAAATAAAACTGCTGTATCACTGTACGCATATATTAATTTCACTCTTAGAAACCGTTACTACGAAACGGCTGTTGAAGACACGACAAAAAAAAAAGCTTAGCGGGTGCTGTGTTGATTTTTAAATTGTGAAGACTATCAGTGACGCTGTAATAAATATTACAGCGTAACAAATATTTAAATATTTTCAGGTCATCAAAATCCGGGATATAAGGATATAAGTTCCCAGAATGCATATGGAAAATACAGTTGAGGCATACGAGTTAACGTGACTTCTGAGAACAGTCCTGTGCATGATCTGTTGAACCAATGACACTACATGCCGAATAATAACTGACAATTTATATATCGCTGTAGCAGCAACGTATGTTTTTCAAGGCCAATGATATGTGAAAACGAAAAAAAGAAAATGCTCGAAGAAAATGTTTACATACAATTTTCCACCTTCCCTTTCAAATAAGCAGTTGCTTAACATGCATCTAAGATTACTATTTTCAAGACTGTATTTATCTTCTATCAGAACTAAAATTAGGTCGAAAGAAGCCTGGGATATACCACAGCCCCGAGCTTTATAAATATCCCCTGGTCGCGTGTTAAGCAGCAAGCGTTTCACGTTAATGTGTGTGTGTGTGTGTGTGTGTGCGTGTGCGCGTGCGTGCGTGCGTGCATTATAGCCACATCACATGCAGTTTCATAGTTGGCACTATCAGCAACTTGCCAGCGAGTCCAACATCAATAACGCAAAGGGCAAGGCACTGCTCAACGAAACAGAATGAAATACAGAGTGTGCCACATAAGTAGCAACACAGGCCTACAGAAAGCAAAGGCTACTGGTATGTGTTTCATATGTTCGCCATATTCTTATACAGGGCTATTCTAAATGATTTGGGTGGAAAGAAACCAGCAAATTTCCGAAAGAGAGTGGAAACTGGGGAACTTTATCTAGAGCTGCTCGATATGTGCTCCATAATTACTCTGCAAACGTCAAAGCGACATTCGAGTTCTTCCCGTGTATGCCGCAACTATGACTCATGCACCTTAGCTATGGCCTGTGAAATTCGCTCTCAAAGGGACTGTGGCATTGGAGGTTGGTCATCCTGATCTATCACATATCAGCTATGGCCTGTGAAATTCCTCTCGAAGGGACTGTGGCATTGGAGGTTGGTCATCCTGATCTTTCACATATCAGCTATGGCCTGTGAAATTCGCTCTCGATGGGACTGTGGCACTGGAGGTTGGTCATCCTGATCTATCACATAGCAGCTATGGCCTGTGAAATTTCTCTCGAAGGGACTGTGGCATTGGAGGTTGGTCACCCTGATCTTTCACATAGCAGCTATGGCCTGTGAAATTTCTCTCGAAGGAACTGTGGCATTGGAGGTTGGTCATCCTGATCTATCACATAGCAGCTATGGCCTGTGAAATTCCTCTCGAAGGGACTGTGGCATTGGAGGTTGGTCATCCTGATCTATCACATATCAGCTATGGCCTATGAAATTCGGTATCGAGGGGACTGTGGCATTGCAGGTTGGTCATCTTGATCTTTCACATAGCAGCTATGGCCTGTGAAATTCCTCTCGAATGGACTGTGGCACTGGGGGTCTATTGGGCCAAGAGAAGGGTTCTCGTCCTGTCCCAGCCTTTTGAACTTGAGACGCCATATTTGTATGTTCGTGATCGGAGCGTCAGCCGCGGCAACCATGTTATAATCAATGTTACCAACGAGAAATAGACGCGTTTCCTTCTATTGCTAGCGGGGTGGGACTAAGTCCCATTGTACCAGCCCCAGATGGTAGGTGAGGGTGAGTGTGGAGCAGTTTGTGGAATGAAGATTGACAGAGGAAACCGAAGTACTCGGAGAAAACCTGCCCCAGCGTCACNTGTGGAGCATTTGGTGGAATGAAGATTGGCAGAAGAAACCGAAGTACTCGGAGAATACCTGCCCCAGCGACATTTCATCCACCACAAATCCCACTTCATCAGACCCGGGCTCGAACCCGAGCCGCCGCGGATGGAAGCCAGCGACTAACAGCTTGAGCTATGGCGCGGCCTTCGTGAGAACGTTCCAAATGGTGAATCATTCCGGGATCGAGACCCAGTGACAACTCAGTGACACAGTGATGACCTGAATGCATGGAAAGCTTCTNCACTATGATGCCAAATCCAACAATGCTGTTCAAAACTACAACAATTTTCCATTGAAATTGTAATGTGCTTTATGTCAATTCATATTGTAACGACTTCTCTCTCGAAGGAGCATCAACACTACCTCAAGGTATGTAAATGAATCTGAATATAATTTGAATACGAAAATAAAATTATATAAATGGGACACCCTGTAGAATACCATAGAGACAAGCGTTTGTTGATTTTAAATTTAAT
>NW_019727786.1:1823066-1871034 GCF_002891405.2 Cryptotermes secundus
AAATTTCTCTCGAAGGAACTGTGGCATTGGAGGTTGGTCACCCTGATCTTTCACATAGCAGCTATGGCCTGTGAAATTCCTCTCGAAGGGACTGTGGCATTGGAGGTTGGTCATCCTGATCTATCACATAGCAGCTATGGCCTATGAAATTCGGTATCGAGGGGACTGTGGCATTGCAGGTTGGTCATCTTGATCTTTCACATAGCAGCTATGGCCTGTGAAATTCCTCTCGAATGGACTGTGGCACTGGGGGTCTATTGGGCCAAGAGAAGGGTTCTCGTCCTGTCCCAGCCTTTTGAACTTGAGACGCCATATTTGTATGTTCGTGATCGGAGCGTCAGCCGCGGCAACCATGTTATAATCAATGTTACCAACGAGAAATAGACGCGTTTCCTTCTATTGCTAGCGGGGTGGGACTAAGTCCCATTGTACCAGCCCCAGATGGTAGGTGAGGGTGAGTGTGGAGCAGTTTGTGGAATGAAGATTGACAGAGGAAACCGAAGTACTCGGAGAAAACCTGCCCCAGCGTCACTCTGTCCACGACAAATCCCACTTGACCAGACCCGGGATCCAACCCGGGCCGCCGCGATGGAAAGCCAGCAACTAACCGCTTGAGCTATGGTGCGGCCTATTTTGAAGTTGCTTCACGCTTGAATCCGTAACCGTTTCGAAAATACACCAATTTCTTTTGACGAAAATCATTTAAAATAACCCTGTATATAAAATGCTAACGCATGCTATTCTGCCGTTGGATATGTTAGCAAGCATTCAGAATAGGAGCAGACGGCAGCAGAACGCATTCTTGAGCTGGTATTTCAGCGTCCTCCTTGATAGAAGAAACGCACAGTGTACCTCCATTTAGCAGCAGCGCCTAACAGAGGTTTCCAGGAAGTCTGAAATCATTGCGGTTAGGCATTCTTAATGACGTTTATTTTTCTAAGCAAGAAGAAAAGCGTGAAAGTATATAAAACTACTTTCTCAATGCACACTATGATGCCAAATCCAACAATGCTGTTCAAAACTACAACAATTTTCCATTGAAATTGTAATGTGCTTTATGTCAATTCATATTGTAACGACTTCTCTCTCGAAGGAGCATCAACACTACCTCAAGGTATGTAAATGAATCTGAATATAATTTGAATACGAAAATAAAATTATATAAATGGGACACCCTGTAGAATACCATAGAGACAAGCGTTTGTTGATTTTAAATTTAATACATCAACTGGGCCAAAGAGAATGGTTCTTGTAGTCATGCCAGGATCAGATCTGATCTTGCATAAGCATGAATATATATTGCATTTATTTAAAATTTATTCATATATTAAGTGGTACGTCCAGGCAAACCATGTGTGCAGGAACGAAGCACTGATGTGACGTTCAATCCCGATAACCACGTTGGCCTGTCTTGTACACTGAATATTTTTCAGTAGGAGAAGGCACATAATTGGGTGTTGAAGGGTAAAGCCAAAAAGAAAGGGAGGAAAAGATTTTTCTTACTCAATCATGTTCAGTTTATCCTCAGTGTTAATTTACAATAGTGCTATCGTTGTTTTGAAACCTAGCCGTTCTCAACAGAATCAGTTCACTAACAGACTGTAGCAAGCGTGTGGGTTAGTGTCAAGTGCTGCTGCTAGTGTACAAACATTCAGAAAACACTGGTTCCTCTTCAGTATCACCTGTCAAGAGTAACTTAAGGATGATAGCGACCCACACCCAACCGCGAGAGCTGATAAGTAATGTATTGTAGCGAATCTATGGCCGTAACCACTTCTGACACCAAAACTGTCATGCGTCCGGGATTCCGTGACTATTAATAATGGGTTCTGGACTCAATAACTGCATTTATTGAAACTTGTATTATAATTTTTCTTAATTACAATCAATTATAACAGCTCACAACAATGACTGTCTACGAATCGCTCCATTCCTACATGGACTACGAGTGTCTTCTCTTCTACTGTAACTGATTTGGTTCTGATTTACGAATCGGTCGTTTTTTGGTTTCCGTTGTCCGCTTTGACTAACATTCCACAGCGGAATGCTGAAGTATCGAACTGCCTTCCCAGTTCTCTTACGACTGACAGTCTGAACTGAACTGAACTCTCAAATCAATTATGTATCGCCTTTTATAACTTCGGGTCGAGCTGAACAGAGACCATCTCTTTTAACACTGCCACTGCGTGCCCATTCTTTGTCACAGAAACGTGCCTAGCGATTTGATACTCCACAAGTTTATCCGTTGTCTAACAATGGATTATTCCAGGTTTCAGGAGTTATGTCACGGGAGCATAGCTCTGTATGGGGCTGAAACATGGACACTTAGGGCAGTAGATCAGAAACATCTGGAAAGTTTCGAAATGTGGTGTTGGAGAAGAATGGAGAAGATCAGTTGGACCGATTATGTGAGAAATGAAGAAGTGTTAATTAGAGTCAGTGAGCAGAGGAATATCCTACATGAAATAAGAAAACGGAAGGCTAATTGGATTGGTCATGTTTTACGCAGAAACTGCCTTCTAAAAGAAGCTATTGAAGGAAAGATAGATGGGCGGATAGAAGTGACAAGAAGACGAGGAAGAAGACGTAAGAAGATGCTGGATGACCTTGGGGACAGAAGAGGATACTGTCATTTGAAGGAGAGAGCTCTAGATCGCATTAAGTGGAGGAATTGTTTTGAAAGAGACTGTGGACCTGTCACCTTGACAGATTACTGATGATGATGATGATGATACGAAAAAAACAAGCTCCAACAGATCTGATGGCGATATAGAAAGAAGAAGCCAAAGCGACGGCGCTTCAGAGACACGGGGTACACAAATTAAAAATAAATTTGACAGGACTGAATTCGGTGCATCAACGTCCTTTGCAATGCGTCATAAAGTTTGGGCTAAAAAATTCCCGAAGCAAACACTGAACATTGTCATTTAGGTGGTGGTTCATGGCAGAGCAAAAGAGTTCTACATCACATAAACACAAAAACCGCCACTAAAGATACCTCAAACAGATAGCAAACATTCAAGGGAGCTTTACTTCTTTTGGCTTATTTTGGACTTCACCCATCGTCTAGTATGTAAAAGACAAAAGGACAAAAAGACAAAAAACCACGTTTCGGAGACTGGATCTGTCTCCGTCTTCAGGTGGATAGGGAAGGATAAACCTACTCAGTTGGGCCCCTTAGAAAGAGCTAGTTTCAATCACTGGACGTGATGGGTGAAGTGCAAAATAAGCCAAAAGAAGTACAGTATACACCATCGTCAGAATCCTTTCAAGTCTTTCTAAAGCTTGTTATATAGTAATGCCGTCAGTATTTAGATCATAAAGCACAACTTCAAGGAAGCGTTTCGACATAATGGAAAACTCTCCACTTTTCGCGAATTACTTAAGGTTGTTTCCTCAGTATCGATAGTACGAAGCATGAGGTGGTAAAATTATATGGCAATTGGGCAGGAATTAGACCGCCTAAAGAGTGCGATATTGAAATGTCCCTGGAGAGAGTGCGGTAAACCACGAATAACCTAAGTCATGACAGCCGGTTCCCCGGCCGAAACTCGAACAGGAAGCATCAAAATGCGTGGAGAGAGCGTTGACTGTAGACCAATGTGTTCCATGAAAATCTTCACAGCTTGGGGATTTCTTGTAGGACTAAAAACAGCCGACGAATTCTGATGGCTCGTCACAGCTTAAAAGCATGCAGGATCTCTTAGAGTTCTTCGTAAATAAAAGAATGAAGAGCGCCCCGCAGGGCACATGGATGACAAACATCATTTTGCAGAAGTGATGAAAGGATTCATGTTTGCCTGCTCCTGTTTTGAGAGAGCAAAGAATAATAATTACGAATGTCGGTGGAAAGAAGTGGCAATATGAAATTCATACGTCAGTTTCAAGTCGCGTCCGAGTACAGGCGACATGACTGTTAGAAAATAGAGAAATGACAAAAATAGAAACTAATTCCCAATATACTTCCACACAGCAACGGGCAATGCTTCCTATCAAAATGGCCAAGTGGATGCAGACAATACATCATGTTCATACGAGAAGACAGTTCCACAAGCATAAGAAGCGGGGCAAGACCGATTATACCAACAGATTGAAAGCAACTGAGAGTCATCTGGCAGAACACAGCCACATCGTTCTGCGCACCCCGCTGGATCATCTGAAACTCAATTCCTCTGCATTGCGTATAGAGATATGTGCGGAAGAGTCATTAAGTTCGTGGAATGTGGTTTTATCGCATCACATTACAAGGTATTCACATACACTTACGCAGATCCACATCGGCCCTCAAAATAGTTACCGTTGGCCGCTATGCAAGTCTGCCAACGTTGATATAGCTGTCGAAAACATTGCTGAAACATATTGGCAGTAAATTCCCGTACGGCGCTTTGCGGCCATTCCACGAACTTATTGACTGTGGTAGTATATCGCCTTCAGGCTAAAGCTAAAGCTCTTCTTAAAGAATCCAACAACCTGAGGACGGAAACAGATCCAGTCTCCAAAACATTGTGTTCTTTAGCTCTGAGAATACGGGACGACTGATAAGATTCTAAAATCCCCAGTAATTCTGAGTGTCGGAACCGTTTACAATTTGCAGCCTATATTTCTAAACCCTTTCTATGCAGCAGAACAATGAGAATTTAAAATGTTTAACCACCAATCAAGAATCGGTATAAAGGTTATGTTCATTTTTGTTCACACAAGTTGTCTAACATACATTACAGTCCATAAAGTGTAACAGGTTAACGTTTTAGGAATGACCAATAAGTGAAAATTGTGGTTTTCAGAAAACACACACACACACTTTCTGTATGTAACAAGCAAAGTCATAAAGAAGTGTGACATCTGGGGACGTGATGCTATGTAGTTTCCTGGTTACCAACGTTTAGGCGGAAAATTTTCCTCCATTTTCAGGGTAGAAAAGTGAGAAATTCAGGCAGCAGCTTCCCCTGAAATTTTGGTGCCTATCTCCCACATTTCTACGGCGTCACATATCAGAAGGCAGTAATTTCAATGAAAAAAAAAACAATTACACGTAGAGACAGTATCAGAGGCTGATGATAGGACAGAACACGGTTCGTGTAGCAGTACTACTTGCGTAGAAAAGCACTTGAATTCGAACTGTCGCGGAACACAAGTTCAGAGAGGCTGACAGGCCTGTACCCGTACAGCACAGTCCTATTAAGTTCAAGTTCTCGGCCCTAAACTTGATATGCCAGTCGGAAACCCGCGCGGATAATGCAGTTCCTGCTGCCCTGGAAGGCAGGCTCGTAAGCGCAAAAGCGGGGGAAAACATCCAAGGAACTCAGACCAGCCGGAGCCAGCTTAGTTTGCATATGGCTCGTTATAACAGAAGGATATGCGCGTATGTATGTGCGTAACGAGCCCCTTGCTTTCATATAGCCTACACCTCCAACAGCTCTGTAATGACCGTTTCAGCAAATATTAAAATTGACTTCCATATGCATCATCAAGATATCTTTCAAAGAACAATTTCAGGGCGCTATTTCACGCCTACGTGCAATTCGTGCTATGTTACTAACGTGATTCATGTTCTATATGGTTCCGGTATCCATAATGTGTATATATTTACAGTCTTTTAGTGCATGCAATTTCACTTGTCACTTCACACTACATGTTTCGGCATCATTCTGCCATCCTCAGGTGTATCAATCACGTTAAACAATTGCACTTCCTGCCACCAAGTGTCTATTTATAAAATGTGTGTTCGTCGTTAGTGAATAATAAAATTTATATATTAAAACTTGTTAAGAGCTTTTACCGGTTCTCACGGTCTCTTCGCTTGCAGATTTCTTATATTTTTTCTTCTACCCTGAAGATGGAGGCGATACGTTCCTCCGAAACGTCGGTTAACACCACATATACACGGTGCCAAATCCCAGAAGACTGCTTTCTTCTAAAATATTTTATTCACCGGAGACAAAAGCTTTGGTCTCCGAGCATCTGGCAAGGAATCCAAGGACAGGAGCCTAATAAACTATCTCCAGATATGCAAATATCCCGTACTGTGTCTGTTAATGCTTAGAGCCAAGAACCTTTAGTACCTTAAACCATGAATTCTTGAGGCTTCAAGTAAAGTTCTTTTGAAATTTAAGAGAGCAGCGGGACAGGAGTACAGCTGTACTTCGGCACTGCATTTCCACCACAGATGAGTTTCATCCTCAACGGCTAACAGACAGTTCATATAGTCCATATTCTCTGGTAGAATGAGATGGAATGTACGAGGTTCTGTTCGCAACCCAACGAGAACTCTAATTACAGAAACAAATTGGCCTGTCCTTGACATCATGAATTTCCTGAAACCTTGCTGCTGGTGTAATGAATAGTCTGCAAACCGACGCTTCAACATTGCCAGAGCCTCACTAGATAACAACGGTACAGTGTTAAATGTTCCCACAAATGATTTTAGTATATTAACCAAGCGTAAAACTTTCTATTCCAGTCCACAGCAGTTGTTTCGGCTAATTAACTGACGACAGTATTCTAAATGACTCTACCCACTCATGGGAATGAACGCGGTGTGGTAAAACATACTCAGAATATACAAGTCGACGTGGTGTATTTTAGGATTCCGAAGGATACTTAAATACAGCGCTATCGCTGATTTACAAAATTTCCAATCACTGTTGCACAAGTACTAGGATTCCCAGTCTTCACTAGTCGTCTCCTAGCAACGGATCTCAACACAGAAACTAGCAGAAACTAACATTTCAGACGTTGTAATAAATGTTAATTTGCTCGAAGTTCTAACAGTGAAATCCAACAGTTCTCTTTGACCTACAAAAATAACGCGGATAAATAGGGGCGACACAACTATGGAAACCATATCCGTTAGATGAAAATAACCGGAAACCACGCCCATAACATGGGAGGCACTAATAAGTTACGGTTCGTTTACGAACCAGGCTTCTATTACTGTAACTTAGAAAAGATTTCCTCGATATCGGTGACCTTGGTAGAAACATTTTAATACATAACATAAGATGTTCCTCCCAGACGAAATACAGTATGCGCCAAAAGTACAGTACTGAAACTCGCGCATATTGAACGCGCATGTGCGTTTCTCGACGGGGCATAGCTGCAGCCCCAAATGTTCCCAGTAGTGAAAAGGAAGCTGTGTTGTGCAGTTGTTGTTGGAAATGGGTCTCTCAACGGAGGAAAAAGTATTCATAGTTGAGTATTATTTCCGCTCATACGGAAGTGGTCGCCAGACAACTCGCTGCCAGATGTTACCGTCCAGAAACCGCTA
This sequence comes from Cryptotermes secundus, assembly GCF_002891405.2. Lineage (NCBI taxonomy): Eukaryota > Metazoa > Arthropoda > Insecta > Blattodea > Kalotermitidae > Cryptotermes > Cryptotermes secundus. The sequence goes on from NW_019727786.1 coordinate 1,830,334, forward strand.
CACAGTACACGTGTGACGATATGGTGTGCCGTCTCAGCACACGGTATATTAGGCCCTTATTTCATTGAGGATGAGGAAGGCAATGCTCTTACCGTCACCCAAGAACGTTACAGGGACATGGTGATCGGACCATTTCTTCAGGATTAGAGAAGGTTCTGTCGTGCAAGGGCCTTCACATGAATAGACAGTGGTATCAACAGGACGTCTTTTCATTTCAGTACTGAAGATTTTGGCGCATACTGTATTTCACAAAGATACGATGAAACATGTATAGGGACTTTCAAGTAAAGTTCCGCTTAACATCACGTAAACTTGCATAACAGCAGTGGAGTGATAAAAGTCTCAATAAAATCTGTCACACTACTCAAACTATGGCTCTACACGTATAAGTTAATGTAGGTACTAAAGACAAGTGGCCCTTCAGATGAATGAGCTTAGCTACATGTTGCTGAAGTTGTTCCCTTGTTTAATTAAGCAGCGTGCTATGAAAACGCATGGGGAAGTGGAAGGGCTGGTATGTACCTTCACGCATTATGAACCTCTGCATTGAATGGCAGTGTGGCCAGCTTCACGCTGCGGCTGCTTTGTCGTCCCTTAGACGAGGGATTGGGTGGGTCTCAGGGTCGGTATCGACGCTTTCAATAAGAGAATTTGTTTTGTACATGCAGCGAACCGAATTTCGATACCTCGTAGTCCAGCCCGCAGCCCAATCTCTATGCTTCGCTGCTCAACGAAGTCTGCAACAGCGCATCCACGTAGAGAATATAATGAATGCATAAAACTCTTCGATGGGGAATTCTTTAGAATAAAATCCATTTCGAAAGTCAGGATGGAAGTGAGAGAATAAGATTAAGAGCGCCCTAGGGAGATGGGACGTAGGGATGAGAAATGATGGAGACCAATGGCAAACGTGGGTACTGGCACTGCTAAGACTTCTATCACAAAATTACTGAGATAGGTAGGCATGCAGCTTGTTAGCAAGTTTGGTTAGCTGATCAGTTATCATTACAAACGTTTTTTTTATTGTTAGTGGGGTGAGACTAAGTCCCTTGTACTGCGGCCACTTCTGGCCTATTGTACCAGCTTCAGACGATAGGTGAGGGTGACTGTGGAGCAACTGGTGGAATGAAAATTGGCAGGGGAAACCGAAGTACTCGGAGAAAACCTGCCTCAGCGCCACTTTGTCCACTACAAATCCCACCTGACCAGACCCGAGCTCGAACCCGGGCCGCCGCGGTGGGAACCCAGCGACTAACCGCTTGAGCTATGGAGCGGACCAAAAGTCCAGAATTTTATAAGGCCATTATTTGAAACCTGGTCCTCAACACACCAACATCTTCGCTTATGACCGACATAAGAATTATGTCAGATGTGGGAGTTTTCATGGAGAGTAAATGCATTGTAATCTTTTCAGGCAATCAGCTGTGTCAATGTTGAGTTACAAACCAACGTTTCAGAGATCTCCTCTGTCTCCACCGTCAAGGTCGGTGTGGTGAATGACCATACGTCGACGATACATATATATATATACGGTCATTAAGACACGCACCCACACAGACCTCTCTACCTACACCTGAGGTCGCACCAACATCCATTACAAAACATGCAGTTGTCATTACATCCATTAACCGTGCCAAGACTATATGTGACACAGAATGTTTGAATGGCGAAAAGTGAAATTTAGGAGAGACATTCAGATAACGACGCAGCCTTCAATAGAGCCATGCGTCAGTAACGCAACAGAGTAAAGCATAGAGACCGACTGGGGTGGCCTCTTTACCTTCCCATCAGTCTAACTCACACAAGTTCGTCTGTTTTTTGGTTTCTTGGGGTGGGGTCAGACTAAGTCCATTGGTACGTCGGCCATTAATTGGCTTATTGTACCAGCCCAGGACGATAGATTATGGAGAATGTGGAGCAGTCGGTGGAATGACAATTGGCAGGGGAAACCGAAGTACTGTGAGAAAACCTACCCCAGTGCTACTTTGTCCACCATACAACCCACATGAACTGGCCAGGACCACCGTGGTGTGAAGCCAGCGACTAACCGCCTGAGCTATAGCACGGAAAAGGTCAATTGGCTAATATGAAAATTTAATATAAAGGCAGTCTACATCCCCGCGAAGAACACTTCTCACATGCAAAGACCAGCGAAAATTACTTGCGACTAAAAGTGTCAGGAGTGTACAGTATTCCTTAAAAATGTGGAGAAGTGTATACATAACAGAGGCCGAACCACTGAAACAAGGTGTAAGGAACACGCTGTAGCCTACGGTCTCATCAGCAGGGTAAGTCCACAATGGCACAACGCGGCACTGAATCGGGCGGGTCATCGGATCGAGTTCCATGACACAGAAATAACCAGACATAAAATCAGGCCACATGGACCGACTTGTCTAGCAGGCGACAAAGTAAGACTACACCCTACAAATGTCGCACGGGAGGGAACTTAGCAAAGCCCCGACGCCAGATTATTACGGCTTCGGACACACAGACAGATCAGAAGACACCCAATGCTACAAACGCATGGTAAATAAAAGAGAGAAACCAATAGCCAAAGACGAACATCAGGCTAAGCAACGTGGTGACAGGTTTATAGTTGGAAGGCGACTGCACCGTCTGACTCCGCTTTCCTGTAGCGTAGGCATCACATTTACAAGCATATCAAAAGTATTTAAATGTATTTTTAACGAGAACTTGCTTGTGAAGCACTAACAAGAGCAGATTACGTATCTGAGAGGGACGGCCAGCTTGACTTCATTTGATCACACTTAAGCTACAGGGACAACAGACCCTTCAAGCCAGGACAGGTATGGAACCAAGTTATACACTTCTGTAAGCAGAGTTCTGTTCAACCTGAGCCCGCCAACCAACATGAGATATCGTGAACAGAACCTCACTTATTCAAGCAGATCTTCATCTGCAAACAAATCTGCATTTCATTAATAGCTTCCGCAATTAATCCTTTGTTGTTCTCCTGCTTTGTGCGAATATAAGATAAATTCATTATCAAAGAATAGGAGCATTACTTGGTGAGAAATTTGGAAGTCTGTAGGTGATGTTAGCGTAACCTGGATACGCCTATCCTACTCCTACCCTGGACCATAATAAGCGGCTCAGAGGGGAGGGGGGCTCCATAAACTGCTACTCCAATTTGGTGTATAGGGTACACTGGACCAGTAGGAACCAACATTAAATTCCCGAGGCAAATATCACTATATAACAATGGTTCTCAATATTTGTGAGACTGAGGCTCGGTAATCTTTTATAAGACGAGGGTCGGGTACCGGGCCGCGGCCCGGCGGTTGAGAAACACTGCTATAGAAACCCCGCCCCAAATCTAAACGTAATTCAAAAGCACTGCATAGTATCGGAAGAAAGAAATGATATTACAGGCTGTAAACAGAATTAATCACATTGTCACTCTAGGTATTAAACCCATCAAGTTGCTACTTAATCATAATATGGCATGTCCGTTGACAGCCGGAATAGTTTAGTCAGAAGAGACAGCCGTTTCTAGGGAACGACTCTGAAAACATTCCCGTTGCTAGGCAATGGCTATGGAAATGACAAGTGAGCGTTGCAATAGACGCGAATGCAACAATAATAGAACGGTTGGAAGCGGTGTTTTCTATGTGGTCTATGGCGAGGCTATATAACGAAAAATAGTTCCAAAATCTGGTCTTGGGCCCCAGATGGGGCTTGACATTAAGGCTGACGAGCCGACTGACCATCAATCGTAACGTGACTTCGACTTTGACTACAAGAGTGCCTAGAGGAGTGAGTCTGGAGTGAGGCTGGTGTGAGATGGTCGGCAGCCTACAAGGACATGACCCCGGGAGCAGAGGAACGTCCATTGTTGCAAGACGTTACACAGCAGCGCAGTGAAGACCGTGACTGGAAACACTTATCTACGTGTCAGACAGCGACCTGCAAAGTCTGGTCTCGAGTTCTAAAAGGGTCCAACACATTCGATTACCAATACAAACCCCGTGTCAAGTCACTTATCACGTGACAATAATCTCCCTACAAAACGAAGCACAAATCCAGCTGACATTACAGCAAAAATATACCAAAATTATCAGATGTTTCCTCTTACCCACAAAAGGAGTACCATCAGAATCCTCCATTACACGAGCAGCAACACTTAAACACAAAAATAACGAAGCTTTAAATTAAGCACGGATTAAAAACAGTAAAATGTAGAAGAGAAAAACCAAAGCCCAACTCTCTTAAAGCTGACAGAGCAATTATTTTCCTGAAATCATATACAAATTTCACATTAAAACCGCCATAAACAAAGTTAAAGCCAGATGTAAATAAAAGTATATATATTTTTTTTTATTTGGTACACACTGCATGAAACAATGACAAGTCAGATTTCCCGAAACAGAACTTGGAGCGGAGACAAAACAAACCAAATTCTTAGGAAGAGGCATCAGAGGAGACAGGAATCGCGCGCGTCCTATCTGCAGGATAACGTGACCTGCATATCTATATGCCTTCCTGCAGCTAAACCCATAATTTGTGTTCGGGCACAAAAAAAAACTTTACAACATCATCAGTATGGCCAGCAGTATGGTCCAGGGTCTGCTTATTTTCTCTGCAGTAGTCGGTTTCTACCGGATGTCGCAAAGTGTTCATAAAATTTATTTCAATCCCTTTATTCTTCAGACGTTTCTTTGATGTATCCTTGCACACAATATGGAGCAATCTGAAGCCACCATCTTTATTAGCAAAGGAAGTTTGTTTTCTCTGCTTCGGTAACATCAGCTAGGTACATAATGATCAGAATCTCCCAGTAATTTCGTGTGGACATAAAGATCCTACACGAAACACGAAAGTCCGTACCGAGATTGCAGGAAATTGCCTTGCTGATCAAACAACAGACATAAACTATACTTCTAAGAGGAATAACAACTACGGCCCGATGAGATTATTCTGTGCAGCAAACTCAGTTTCTCTCTTGCGAAATTAACTTTCAACGAGAACAGTCGGTGGTCAGTAACCAAGGCCAATATTGCCCAAAACTGCCTACACAGAAAACGTGTGAGTGCGTGCGCATGCGTTCTTCAAATTGTTGCTATTTACCTTCAGTGTTTTTAGCCTGATCCGTGGTTTCGATCAAGTCCACTAACTGAACTAAGGATAGTAGAGTATGCATGAAGTTGTCAGGTGTTTGTTGCAGTGTGTCAGACTCCATCCCTCCGGCTATTCCACAATGCAGCTGCAACCACTAACCGGCTACCACTTAAATTATCTCTCTTCACACGCAACCCAGAGGTCTGGTCTAAAAACAAAGCCTATACAGTCCACCTGCTTTACAGAACCTCATTAAGTTTAACATCGGAAGGAAATTGGTCACATTCATTTTACAGCATACCCTCTTGAGGCAGCCTGTGATTGGTACAGCCTAGACATGTAACGTAGGCCGGTCAGTTTTCTGATAACTACAACTGACGAAGGCCACATATGAAAACCGTCGTTTGGTGATAATATCAAACACAGACGTAAGGGCTTGCTCAGTAAACTGCACGTTGAAGGAAAAGTTATGTACAGGAAAACATAAAGAGCGGTGATCAATCATGTGATGCATTCACTTAATGCAACACATGGTTGTCGTTGGAGGGGGCACGCGGTAGCGTAGTTGGTTGAGGCACAATGCTACAAGCCGGAAGGTCGTGGGTTCGATCCCGATAAGGTGGATTTTTTCAATTTAACTAATCCTGCCAGCCGCACTATTGCCCTGTAGTCGACTCAGCCTCTAACACAAATGAGTACCACGAATCTTACTGGGGGTAAAGGGCGGCCAGCGCGTAAGGCTGACAACCTCAACGCAATCTGTGAGCCGATTGTAAAGAAAAATGTGGGAACCTCGACGTCTCACAAACTTCAGACCTTCAGGGCATGTTACAGGGATAGCGTTATCTTTTTTTATTTTACCACAACTGTTATAGGTTAGTCACCACTCAATCTCATTCAAAAGTAGTCCGTGTCGTACGAACTTCCTTCAACATCTCACAGACATTCAGCCGGTCAAGGAACTGTCAGTCCATTCGCGGAGACGAGACAGTTAGCGTAAACAAAGGAAGCCCCGCGTCGCCACAGCTGACAGCAAGGAGTGGACAAAGCGCGCAGTTACTTCAGTGTACTCACTGCATTCGGACACACGTTAACCTGCATTCAGACTGAAGAGTGAACTTTGGAGCCCCTGCAACGGGACACGCATCACGTGATCGCTGCATGATTTCATTCAGAGAGCGAAGGAGATACCGCGGGCATTTGTTTAGGAGGACTCTCTCGTCTACGCGAATGGACTATAGGGCTAGTTCACATCTTCACATCCGTTCTCTGTCATTCTCCCACTCGCGTCCCGGAGTCCGCAGACGTCTCTGTCCCTGAAGATTATTTCCCATCGCTGTAATCTGCATTTAGTCACCAACATGCTTGCCAATCCCATCCCATTAACAGCCGTGCAAAAAAGGAAGGCAAATGCTTCAGTTTTCCTCCTTCTACATTGCGACTACCCCTTCCACCGCCACGACATGGGAGCTGAGTGATTTGTCCCCCCCCCCCCCTTCACCGATAGCTTTCATCGCCGCGATGGTCCAGCGCAAGAAAAATTCCAAGAGCAATATAACCTTAAACTCACTGCCGCTCTGCCTCCTCCATGAGTCTTACATTCCGCGTCTGATACCAAAGAAACTCATTTAAAGTAAATGTGGAGAACTGCTAATATAAATCCCTTCCACTTGAACCAATTTGGAGGTCTGATCCGCGAGAAACAAATTTATAACAGCAAACATTCGGAGCAGCCGTGATCAGGCGGTTAGTGGTTGGCTTCCCACCACTGCGGCCCGGGTTCGAACCCAGGTCAGGTCATGTGGGATTTGTGGTGGTCATGGTGGCATTGGGGCAGGTTTTCTCCGAGTACTTAGGTTTCCCCTGCCAATTCTCATTCCACCGACTNCTTATGGAGCTGAGCCCTCCTTGAGAAGCGAAATCTACGGTTACTCAAGAATTTACCAGCATTTTACGGAACCCGAAGGTTCATTACTGTGTTCACAAGAGCCCTCCACTGGTCCCTATCTTCAGACAGCTCAATCAAATCAATACCATCCCATCCTATGTCTCTAAGATCCATTTTAATATTGTCCATCCACCTACGCCTTGGTCTTCCCAGTGGTCTCTTTCCTTCTGGCTTTCCATCAATATCCTAAACGCATTCCTCGTCTCCCCCATTCGTGCTACATGCCCTGCCCATCTCATTCTCCTTGACTTGATCATTATAATTATGCTGATTAAGGGTACAAGTTATGAAGCTCCTCGTTATGCAGTTTTCTCCACCCTCCTGTCACTTCATCCCTTTTCGGTACAAATATTCTCAACACCCTGTTCTCAAACACCCTCAGTCTAGTATGTTCATTCTCCCTGCATGTAATGGAATCTTAAAATTACAGAGGGGTATAAAGTCTTACAGTCGATCTCAGTGACCGCGCTGTTAAGGCATGAGCTGTCTTCGCCAGCTCGAACACTGAGGTCGTGGGTTCGAATTCCACTGAAGGCCTGGATTTCTGTGTGTACGTTTATTCTGTTTGTGTTGTTCTGTGTGTAGGTAGTGGCATTGCGACGGGCTGATCACTCGTCCAAAGAGTCATAAAGATTATGAAACCGAAGAAGAGGCTTGGGCTCAACAAAGGGCCGTAGAGCCATTGATGAATGAATAATTATAGCGCAAATAGAAAGTATATTCAGCGAAATTTTACTTGCGTTTTCGTGTTGTGTGCGTCTCGGTAGGCAAACGGCGTGTTACTCTTGGCTGAAGTGTGAGTGGTCAGCACGGTAATGACGAGTGTCGGGTATACGATTTAGTTTCTTGGGACTGTTGTAGTCTACCGTATTCATGATGATGTCATATGTCAGAGGTGCGTTATTCAGGTGATTCCCTGTCGATAGATCACAAATGATTTTTTTCCAGGGATATTCACGTAGTGTGCTGTTTGTTATGCGAAATATTTTGAATACTCGTATATCACTGAGAGGACCATTTGAATGATCTGTTCCCAGCATGTGATGAGCGAATTTGGAATTGGTTTTGTATCTCTTCATTTCGTTGCTTTTATTTGTGCTCCTCTATAAAACACAATCATATGAATAAATTTAATTACATCGGACCCGACCCAACTGCCAACTTCTAATTTTAACTGCGTTTACAGCTTACCCAAAACCTGTTAACCTTTGAATATTCCCACCTGACGATCAACTCTGATTGAAATATGTAGCGAACTAAGTGCAAAACAAAAGGTTTTTAAAATACTCGTACGAGTTTATGTGACAGTAATAACGTCTGATCATTGTTGAATAATTAAGGCTATGATGAACTCGCGTTCAGCAATTTCCTGTTGACCGCCATACAAACTGCAGAAACGACAAAACAATATGCTAAATAAATACGCAGATAATACTAAGATTCCATTATTAGTTGTTGGGGGGCGCGAGGTAGCGCAGTTGGATGAGACACTTAGTTACAAGCCGGAAGGTCGCGGGTTCGATTCCCGATGTCAATGGACTTCTCGATTGACCTAATCCTTCCACCCTCACTATGGCCTTTGGGTCGACTCAGCCTCTAACAGAAATGAGTACCATGAATCTTCCTGGGGGTAAAGGGCGGCCGACGCCTAAGGCTGACCTCATCACCATCTTTGAGCCGATGTGGAAGCCTGACGTCTCGCAACCCTATGGACCTCCATGTCCTCTTACGAGGATAGCTTTACATTTTTAGTATTAGTTGTTATCACAGAGACTAAATACATGTTCATAAATAAACTGATAATATAAGCTTAAAAGTCATATTGTAACAAAGCACCATATTAGAAGAATAAAACAATAGATTTCGATAGTCTACGCTCATTCAGGACTTTCCATTTTACCTGTGATCCTGTGCTCAAACAAATGATGAATCTGTGTAAGTTTTGAGGTTTTCACGGCGATGACAATGAAGAAAGTTGTCTTCTGGGTTTAGGCACCGTGTATTCTTCGTTTTGGCCGACGTTTCGGAGGAACGTAGCGCCTCCATCTTCAGAGCAGTTGAATAGCTGCGGAGAGCAGTAGCTGTGGTGATAGGATGTGGAAGGTGCTGCTTATATACGAAGTAGGCAGGGGGGTGGTTAGGGAGAACGGACCAATGGGAGCAGTGGAGAGCGATTAAGGCCATATATGGTGTGTGACTAAGGGAGAGGGGGAACGGCCAGTGAGTACAGGAAACTTGAGGTCAATAGCACTAGGAAGTGCGGTAGTCAAAACCGGTAGGTTGAGGACAGGCTATTGACGTCAATGACATGACGAAGAACTGGTGTGGCTTGTAGGATTCTCTTGAGGGAAAGGATGTTTCACGTCTGTCGAGATTGTTGAGAGCGATAAAGGCCATATGATGTGTACTAAATAGGGGGCAGGGGGACGGCCAGTAAATCCAGAAACATGAGGTCAATAGCACTAAGAAGTGCGGTAGGCAAGAAGACCAGTTGGTTGGGGACAGGCTACTGACGTCAATGACATGACGAAGAATCTGTATCTCAATGCCAAGTCCCATCATCACCCTTCCAGTAAACAGGCAGCTCTGTCCACACTGGTACATAGGGCCAGAGCTCTGTGCGATCAAGAGAGTCTACGTGCAGAGTTGGAGTTCCTTAAGAACATCTTCAAGCGCAATGGCTATAACGACCGGCAGATCCAGAGGGCCCTCAACCGCCAACCCAACAGCATTCAACCTGATGACCGCAGAGGAACTGTCGCCTTCTTGCCTTTTGTCGGGACTATATTCAACAGGATCAGCAGAGTACTGTCCCGACATAACATCAAATCAGTTGGCCTGCCCCCAAAGAAAATATCTAATTTTCTCCGGCCTGTCAAAGATCACCTGGGACTGAGGACACCGGGAATTTACAGAATTCCATGTGAGTGCGGCAAGGTCTACATCGGGCAGACGGGCCGTTCTGTGGACACGAGGTTGAAAGAACATCAACGGCATATACGATTAGAACATCCGGACAAGTCAGCCGTAGCTGAACACAGCATCGATCTAGACCACCGTATCGAGTTTCACAAAACGGCCATAATCACCAGTAAGAGCCGTTATCTAGATCGCATAATCCTGGAGGCCGTTGAGATTGAGCTCCATCCGAACAACATGAACAAGGAAACAGGGTTCAGTCTCAACAAGTCATGGAAGCCACTCATCTCTTGCCTCAAGAGAAATACAAGCCACTCCAATTCTTCGCCATGTCATTGACGTCAGTAGCCTGTCCCCCGGTATCATGTCATTGACGTCAGTAGCCTGTCCCCAACCAACTGTTCTTCTTGCCTACCGCACTTCTTAGTGCTATTGACCTCATGTTTCTGGATTTACTGGCCGTCCCCCTGCCCCCTATTTAGTGCACATCATATGGTCTTTATCGCTCTCAACAATCTCGACAGACGTGAAACATCCTTTCCCTCAAGAGAATCCTACTAGCCACACCAGTTCTTCGTCATGTCATTGACGTCAATAGCCTGTCCTCAACCTACCAGTTCTTCTTGACTACCGCACTTCCTAGTGCTATTGACCTCAAGTTCCTGGATTTACTGGCCCCCCCCCCCCTACTTAGTACACATCATATGGTCTTTATCGCTCTCAACAATCTCGACAGACGTGAAACATCCTTTCCCTCAAGAGAATCCTACTAGCCACACCAGTTCTTCGTCATGTCATTGACGTCAATAGCCTGTCCTCAACCTACCGGTTTTTCTTGACTACCGCACTTCCTAGTGCTATTGACCTCAAGTTTCCTGTACTCACTGGCCGTTCCCCCTCTCCCTTAGTCACACACCATATATGGCCTTAATCGCTCTCCACTGCTCCCATTGGTCCGTTCTCCCTAACCACCCCCCTGCCTACTTCGTATATAAGCAGCACCTTCCACATCCTATCACCACAGCTACTGCTCTCCGCAGCTATTCAACTGCTCTGAAGATGGAGGCGCTACGTTCCTCCGAAACGTCGGCCAAAACGAAGAATACACGGTGCCCAAACCCAGAAGACAACTTTCTTCAAATGATGAATCTGTTTTCGTAGACATTCACCTATTACAGGGGGGCACGAGGTAGCGTAGTTGGTTGAGGGGCTATGCTACAAGCCGAAGGTCGCGGGTTCAAGACCCGATGAGGTCATTGGACTTCCTTCAGTTAACCTAATCCTTCCAGCTGCACTATGGCCGTGGGGTCGACTCAGCCTCTAAGAGAAATGAGTACCAGGAATATTCTTGGGGGTAAAGCGCGGCCGGCGCGTAAGGTTGACAACCTTACCGCCATCTTTGAGCAGATTGTCTAGATAATGTAGAACCCTAAACGTCTCACAACCTTCACGGCCTGGTACAGCGATAGCTTTACTTTTTTTTTAATCACCTATTATAATCCAGAATACTGAACTGCATTTAGCTAAGAGCAGAACACTGAACTAAGGTGTGAAAAGCTTCGATTAATTACTGCTATCAATGAGACATATTGGTAATCTTCGGGTACAATGAGGTGATCTTTTTTTATTTCAACTATACAAATTCGGAAATGTATGCACAGCATCATTTCAGTTTAATTGCCTCGAAAACAACAAGACTTACGGAAAGACTGTACTATATATGATGATTCATTTTTCCTTACGACTATTTTCGAATAAGTTTTCGCTTCAGCAAATATTTAATGAGTTAGGATTGAGACATGCGCAGGAAACACATTCAAGTGTTTACGCACAGTGTTCTTTATTTTTGTCCGATCATAACCAAGCCAATAACTTGTATTAACATTTCTTAATGTTAATCACAGTGGCCGCGCGGTCTAAGGCATGAACCGTCTTCGTTGGCTCAACACTGGGATCGTGTGTTCGAATCCCACTTGAGGCATGGATGTATGTGTGCATTTATTCTGTGTCTGTATTGTCCTGTGGAGGTAGGGGCCTTGCTACGGGCTGACCCCCCTTCCAAGTAGTCCTACCGACTGTGTATTAATTAAGAAGCTGAAAAAACGGCCGAGGGCCACAACGGCTGTAGAGCACGGGTAGACACGTCAAGACAATTCGCTCAGCGGATTTCGAGTCGTATCGTGTAAGGCAGAGAGATGGATCAAAGGCGAGTTCGACGGAAAGAACGAACGGCCGGAACGAATTTAATAGGCGCTCAGCAAAGATGTCAACATATCTACTGTTTACATTTTGCCTTGAGTGGGTACTTCTATTCTCCGATTAAACAGAGATTAGATACTTAAACAGCATTAACCAACTGCACTTCGTAATGGAGATGCACAGCCTGAATTCTCCGAGGTAACAATTAAATGTACGAGATATACCACAGCGGGGTGCCATTTTATGTGAAGTTGCGTTCCTGACGACCTCACATAATTCAAGACGTGATTCCTGCCGAATTTTTTGACATTCCCATTATTTCAAACTGTGCATATAACGTGGGACTTTATTAATATTTTTATATCGCATTATTAGAAAATTTGCATAAAATGCGACGGCTCTGTATTTATATAACCTTCAGACTTTAATGGGTAAAAGGAGGGAGAGGAGATTAAAATATTAATATCATGAAATAAAACTCTGGAAGAAAGCTCCAGGTCTATATAACATATAATACTACATGAAAATGAAAAAAGATACAGACACCAAAATTAAAAAAAAAAAAAAAAAAAACATATCCTCGAAATAAAAGAACATGTTTGAACATGCTGTAACTTAAGTGACATATACTGTAAACTGTTAATCCCATAGAATCACATGCGAATACGGAGAAACTAATCATGGTGTTTTTCTTTTTAAATTCGCTTAGTGGGGGGTGGAGTCCAACTGGGTCCACTCGGCACGGCGGTAACTATTGGCCTACTGTAGCCTGCCTCGGGTGATTATGATGATGGAGAATTTGGTGGAATGAAGATTGCCAGGGGAAATCTAAGTACTCGGAGAAAACCCGCCCCAGCGCCACTTTATCCTCCACAAATCCCACTTGACCAGACCCGGGATCGAACCTGGGCCGCAGCGGTGGGAAGTCAGCGACTAACCGCTTGAGCTATATTTAACACAACCACGCTTCTTTATTCCGAGAATGAAACGGAATACATATACATGTCCTATTAACCAGATGCTAAGTTGACAAACACAAGTGGTACATATACTTACCACTCTTATTCTAAAGGTAGAAGAAAGCAATTTGCATTTAGGGATATTGCGAACGCGTAACGTAAGAACAGTAATCAAAGGAGAACTGGATGCAGCTTTACCGAACAGCGACCGCGCCAGAGTGTTGGTCCGAGGAACCGAAGACAGATTCTCAGCAGCAACCGGCCCTGAGGCCCACCCAGCCTCCTATTTAATGGGTATCGGGGATCTGCCCTAGGGGATAACCCAAACACTCATCTTCATCTACCTACCTACCCACCCATCCACCTATATACGTACGCACCTATCTATCTATCTATGGCTCTACAGCCCTTTTGGGCCTTAGCTGCTTTTTTTAAGTTTCTTAATACATACACAGCCGGTAGGACACCTTGGACGGGGGTTCAGCCGTTGTAAGGTCTCTACCTACACACAGACATCCATGCCTCGCGTGGGATTCGAACCCAAGATCCCAGCGTTCGGCGGGCGAAGACCGTTGACGCCTTACACTGCGCAGCCACTGTGATCGGCACACGCAATCATACTTCAACGTATTCATGTCTTCATAGCGTGATAATTAACCACAGGGACAGCTTTACACGTACCCCGACCTCTTACATTTACCTGTTATGAATATTAGTCTACATTATCTAAACTCGCTTTGAGACAGATTTCATGATACAGCGGTAAGCTTATTGTTTCTTTTGCAGAACGTCATACACACTTGCTACTAGTTCCGTGGTTATAATAGTGAAGAAATATAAACTCGTAGTAAGTTATAATTAAAGCGAAATTTCATCTAAATAAGAGAATAACTTTTGACGTCACAATTTGCATGTCTCACAATACTGGAATGCCGTCTGTGTTTTCCCTCTAAAAGAGACAGAATGATGAGCTCTGACTGTGCGACTTAAATGCAAGAGGCAACTGTTAAAAGAGGTACTGAACAGTCTACAGGCACTGAAACACGGAATAACTGAACTTAGCAGACTTAAGTAACTGTCAACTAACATGAAGAAAGCAGTCTTCTGGGATTTGGCACCGTGTATATGTGGTGTTAACCGACGTTTCGGAGGAACGTATCGCCTCCATCTTCAGGGTAGAAGGAAAAATATAAGAAATCCGCAAGCGAAGAGACCGCGAGAACCGGTAAAAGTAGTCCTCCGAAACGTCGGTTAACACCACATATACATGGTGCCAAATCCCAGAAGACTGCTTTCTTCATAGTCACCGCCGTGAAAGCCTCAAATCTTACACGTCAACTAACATGTTCGTGCTGTATAAGTGTCACTGTACCTGCCATCTTGCTTGGGGTGACCTTCGGGAGATGAATAGACACGTGCTTACCTGGAACAGAAATATAAAGAATAATCGTTAAAATTCATGTTGGGTTAAATTTTAAATGAATTTACTTTTGAAACTTTCAATTCTAGCAACATCATCCATTCAATCATCAATGGCTCTACAGCCCTTTGTTGGGCCCTGGCCTCTTCTTCAGTTTCGTAGTCATTCTTACGCGGTCGGTAGGACTCCTTGGACGAGAGATCAGCCCGTCGCAAGGCCGCTACCTACACAGGATAACACACACACAGAATAAACGCACACAGAGATATCCATGCCATGAGTGAGATTCGAACAAAATATCCCAGTGTTCGAGTGATCTAGTGACGTCATCGCAATTTAATTTCAGAAATGCTATATCATAATAAATCTCGGAAGAGTTTGAAATTGTGTTATGGAAAAACTTAAGCAGAATGCGGAACACGGGAACCCGTGAAATCGATACTCAATTTTCGCCTGATGGCAGCCTAGCGAATGAATCACTGAAGCCGGGAGCATGAAGTCCGTATTGATTTCCACTTACTTACTTTTAAGGTTCATTAAAGACCCTGTCAGTAACACATTGTGACGTGACGCCTGAAAGCAGGAGTAATGAAGCCACAGACAGACGTCCGTTGATTAGCAACGACTAAGTAAACAGTAAGTTTCCGTTACAACGGCGAGTTGAAACACATTTCCGCGGCAACGAATACGTTTTGATAAGTCAACGCGTTGCCCAGACGGTCCCAGCGTTCGAGAGAGCGGAGACGGTTCATGCCGTGATCGGCCCGTCATGATTGTCAGGAACTGTAATACCTTAATTCATTCCGACATGCCACTCAACTGGTTCCACATTAGCATAAATACTGTATAACAAAGCGGCATGAAGACCCACGTGTGGAGGAAGAATTGGGCCAGCCACTGTGACAAGCAATCGACGCGTAAAGTGAAATAGTAATTGAAGAAAGCAGTCTTCTGGGATTTGGCACCGTGTATATGTGGTGTTAACCGACGTTTCGGAGGAACATATCGCCTCCATCTTCAGGGTAGAAGAAAAATATAAGAAATCTGCAAGCGAAGAGACCGTGCGAACCGGTAAAAGCAGACTGTGTCTGCTGTGTCTGTGTCTGTGTCACACAGTCTGCTTTTACCGGTTCGCACGGTCTCTTCGCTTGCAGAATTATATTTTTTCTTCTACCCTGAAGATGGAGGCGATATGTTCCTCCGAAACGTCAGTTAACACCACATATACACGGTGCCAAATCCCAGAAGACTGCTTTCTTCATAGTCACCGCCGTGAAAGCCTCAAATCTTACATGAAATAGTAATTGTTAGAGATACCGGAAAATCCATTTTCATGCTGAATATTATTTCAATATACAAGGACACTTTTTTTCCTGAGATAAGCGGATGATGTTTCTATGTGCATGTGGTTGGCAGACACGTGATATCCTGTACAGGATGTGACTAATTATACGCTGATGTTCTCTTGGATTACAGGATACCGTAGGCTCCTGATGCAGTCTCATAAGACTGTCTTCTGGGTTGAGAACGTGTAGCCCCGTGGGTCGGCACTTTCACTGCTTGTCTTCTGGATATTAAACTATGAACATCCGAAATACTTGATCACACGGTCACAACCCATGGAATAGTCCACATCTTTACAGTCGTGAAAATATCAGATATTGGATGTGTTCCTGGAAACGAATCCCAGAATCACTACGTTGAACTATTTATTCTGCCATTCCCACAATGAGAGCAGCCGGGATAGCGTAGCCGGCATAGCGACTAACTACGGACTGGACGACCGAGGCGTCGGAGTTGAGTTCAGGTGGGGTCAAAAATTTTCTCTCCTCCACATCGCACAGACCGTTCTGGGGTCCACAAAATCTCCTATCCGATGAGTACCGGGGTTCATTCCCCGGAGGTAATGCGGCCGAGGCGTGAAGCTGACCACTCATCTCAAGTTAGTGCCGATGTCAAGAAAGCGTAGATCTATACAGCCACTCCCCCTTACGCCTTCATGGTGTAGTGCTTAATTATGTAGTTAAGCACAAGGACAACGCTGTAGCGTAGTTGGTTGAGGCACTATGCTACAAGCCGGAAGGTCGCGGGTTCAAGTCCTGATGAGGTCACTGGGTCTTTTTTCAATTGATCTAATCCTTCCGAATGGCACTATGGCCCTGGGGTGGAATCAGCCTCTAATAGAAGTGACTACCAGGAATTAATTAAATAATTTTCCTGGGGAGTAGAGCGCGTCCGACGCGTAAGGCTGACAACCTTACCGCCATCTTTGAGTCGCCTGTCTAGATAATGTGGGACCCTCAACGTCTCACAACCCTATGGGTCTTCACGGCCTGTTACAGGGATAGCTTTACTTTTTTTTTTTATTTTTACAAGGACAACTTTGCCTCTCTTATAACGATATCCCAACGTTGCGTGCCTGTGGCGACTTAGAAGCCACGACAGGGAATATACATGAGAAACTAATGGTAAAGGCAAAGAACTATCTGTGCCTTAAGGAAGGGCCACGCCAAAGAGACGTATGGGGTACGTGAGGTATAGCGCCATGCATTCGCAATCTCGACACTACACAAGAGCTGTAACTAAGTGGTCAGCATCATGCCCAGTAAGAAATCGTGGAGAACAGAAACCCCTGTCGTTGCCAGGAATTGAACATTTTCTTGCCGCCTATCCTGTAGCCTAGACACTACACTGGCTGAGCTACCCCGGCTGTCTTGAAGTTAAAAAGTAACGAAAATGTTAGTAACGTAAACAACGGGAGAGGGGTATAAATAATACAAATCTTCCCACATTGCACCTAGTTACTGTCCACTGGGCCGCGCCATAGCTCAAGCGGTTAGTCGCTGGCTTCCCACCGCGGCTGCCCGGGTTCGATCCTGTGTCTGGTCAAGTGGGATTTGTGGTGGACAAAGTGGCGCTGGGGCAGGATTTCTCCGAGCACTTCGGTTTCCCCTGCCAATCTTCATTCCACCAATTGCTCCACAATCACCCTTACCTATCATCTGGGGCTGGTACTATAGGCCAGAAGTAGCCACAGTACAAGGGACTTAGTCCCACTCCACTAGCAAGTAAGAAAAATAATTGTCCACTGTCTTATGAGCAGCGATGGAACTGTCACAGATTTTGACACGGCAGAAGCACCAGAGAAGAGCAATCTTAGGTGCGCCGTTCTGATCAGGGGGGCGCCATAACCAGTGAAATTTGCATAAGAGTGACAGGTCTGTACGACTATATCAGTGCTCCCTACTGGAAGGCCAGCAGAAACTTTACGAATGACTGAAGCGGGTGGGGTGTTTGAGAACAGGGCGTTGAGAATATTTTGACCGAAGAGAGATTAAGTGACAGGAGGTTGGAGAAAACTGCATAAAGAGGAGCTTCATAACTTGTCCTCTTTTCCAAGTATAATTATAATGATCAAGTCAAGGAGGAGAAGATGGGCAGGGCATGTAGCACGAATGGTGGATACGAGGAATGCATATAGGATATTGGTGGGAAAACCAGAAGGAAAGAGATCAGTAGGAAGACCAAGGCGCAGGTGGGTGGACAATATTAGAATGGATCTGAGAGAGATAGGATGGGATGGTATGGATCTGATTGATCTGCCTCAGGATAGGGACCAGTGGAGGGCTCTTGTGAACACGGTAATGAACCTTCGGGTTTCATAAAATGCTGGGAAATTCTTGAGTACATGCACAATTGGCAGCTTCTCAGGAAGGGCTCAGTTCCATGAGTGTGTGAGTGAGTGAAGGCGGTTTGGGGGAGGGGGGATATTGTTGGTGATGACGCCTAGGAGCAGCTATCAACTGGAAGATGCTCCGAGTTAAGGAGGTGACCAATGTATGGGAGAAAATCGAAGAGTCAGCACTGACGAGACTGCATCCGAAAGAGCGTCCACAGAAATAGAGTTGCAAGAACAGCCTGAGGCCCATAATTTGATGGAATCACGAAATTTGCGGATTGTTCAATCAAATGTATTGAAGAGCAATGGAACTGTATAAAAAAATAAGATGAGTCTCACATCGCACACATACACACACAGACAAAGAGACTGAACCACACGGACCAGGACGTACGT
The DNA here is from genome assembly GCF_002891405.2 of Cryptotermes secundus. Classification (NCBI taxonomy): domain Eukaryota; kingdom Metazoa; phylum Arthropoda; class Insecta; order Blattodea; family Kalotermitidae; genus Cryptotermes; species Cryptotermes secundus. The sequence continues at coordinate 1,848,936 of NW_019727786.1, forward strand.
ATACAGGCACACACCACCAATAAAGAAGAGAGGCGTCACATCACACGGCACGAAAGCGCAGCCACTGGATCGGCAATCTTAGTTATAACGACAAAAAAAAAAACTTTGCTATCCTTATAGATGGAATCAGTGCCCTGTTCGTTCACCAATCTGATCACTGGTGCTGCCACCAAGTCTCTGCTCTGCCGGATGAGACTTCAGAGGCGTAGATAGGCGAAGCAGCATGTGGCAAAGTGAAATTGATAACAAGTAAATATGGCGCTGAGGGAGTGCAACAACTTCGTCCACATGAATCAACTACAAGCTCTAGATTATTTGACGACGAAATTAATTTTAATAGTATATCGTTCTAAAAACAAGGTGCTTATAAATAAACACATATGGATCCAACCGATGTAGAGGATTACATAAATCAAATTCCTTCTGAGAAACTGGCCGTCGTCTCTCACTGTTCTAAATATTCCATGCAATTTGTATAACTCGAAGTCCACTGCAGTGTGCACAACTTAAAGTATAGGATTCTATTTCTAAGACATTTGAATTCAAAGTTCCATCTTCTCATATGAAACGCCGTGCAGTCCGTTAAAGTCAACGCATTGTTCGGAGGAACATGTCGCCTCCACCTTCAGTGTCGAAGAGTTAGTGAAACAAGAAACCAACACGAAGCAGGGAGCAAGCCTCATAACAAACGCTGCAAGAACCTCAAATCATATATGACTGGATTCAATCCACATCCTGACGTCACACTGCTCTGAGACCCATTATAATGGATTGTTTTCCATTTAAATGCGAGTACACAATTACAGTTTGTACCATGCGGGCTACACGTTCCTCCCCTCTCATCCTCCTTCACTCCTCCTCTATTATTTCATTTCATTTCTGGAACTCAAATATTCCTGTCAGCACCTTGCATCGTCTTCTCAAACATGCACTTCAAATGTCATGTAGAAAGACGTGGGACTAAGGCGGTAATTATACTCGTATTTACAAACACTGCCCGTCGTATTACCTGGAAATGTGTAAAATACACCACCAAATAAATTTGCAGTGACGTAACTCCAAACGTCATCATTGATGCCAAAGAACACTTACTGAATAAGACCCTGAACCAGTTTTATCCACCCCCAATCCACATAACATATTTTCCTAAGATTCATCTAAATACGAGTACAGAATCCTTGGTCTTCCGAAATGCGGCGTTCACACGGTTTACGAAACCAAAATTCGGTATGCATTTCTTATTTATACTATCCCAGCTACGTGACCAAATTTCTTATTCCTTTTCTGTGAGACATGTTAAGGTCACATGTACAAGCTGTTTCAGAAACATCACCAAGGAGGATGAGACAAGAAAACTCTTCACTGATTCCAGCTCCTAATTTCTCCTCCTTATAACATATCGACACGGACAGCGTAGAAAACACCGCTTCCTATTATTTCTGTATCCTTCTGTTGCCGTGGAATTGTTGTGTTCGTGTCTGTTAGCGGAGCCGCAACTTGGCAATGACTATTGTATATTTGTTTGTTTCACGCTCGTTGCCTAGCAACGGGTCTACATTCCGCAGTATAATGAACTTCCTTGACCCACGATTCATTCCCAAGTCTCCCGTTAAAATGACCTGACAGGAGCCTTATTCCGCATTTTAATGAGTAATTAGTCTCTTGTCACTTCGCACTAAATTAAGTATTTCAGTAGCAGACTCGCTTCTTCTGGCTCAAGGGAGTCAACTTGCTCGTCACTTCCCGCGGTTATTCGTCCGCCTTTAGAACGAGGAAACCACTCAGAAACTCGTACTCATTTAATTTCTGCATCTCCAAATGCTATCTGCATCAACTGCTGCGTTTTATGGCAGTGTTTCTGATCTTCTCAAGCATACTCAAAACAATAGTGGATTCAAACGCTAACCACAAATGACCGACGCAATAGGACAAGCTGCAAACACGCCAGGACATGCCGGGACACGCAGTAACACGTCAGGGTACAGGCATGACAGCCACATCCCTGTGAAATGCAGTTTATTGCTGGTACGAATTCATTGTCGGGAACTTTAGATGAGATATCTTATATGTACAATTATTTAGTGGACTTAATAACAGTAAAATAGGTATCAGGTCTACGCCGATTGTTCCATTCAATCATCAATGGCTCTACAGCCCTGTGTTGAGCCCTGACCTCTTCTTCAGTTTCGTAGTCTTCTTTGCACAGCCGGTAGGACTCCTTCGACGAATTATAAGCCCGTCGCAAGGCCGCTAGCTACACATAGAACAATATAACATAGAATAAACTGACATACAGACATCCATGCCTTGAGTAGGATTCGAACCCATGATCCTAGCGTTTGGGCGAGCGAAGGCAGTTCATGCCTTAGACCGCGCGGCCATTGTTATGGGAATAGGAGTGGTTTCAATAGGAAAACATAATTAAATGCAGCCTTATGGAATTGAGAAAGATCTTAATTTGGAAGTAAACCAAACAGGTGTACGTATATGCTCTACTGCGAAATAATACATGTTTATTACAAATGAATTCGTTGATAAGAAATTTGTGTATTTTCAAATAAACATCAAACAACTTGCATACGGCAAGGAAACTCATCAAGTTCTTGTTGGCGAGATCAACCGCGAGTGGCGCTACAATCATTAGCAAATGAAAATGGCGTCTCAAGTTCGGGTGGAGTCCAACTGAGTCCACTCGGCACGGCGGCCACTAATTGGCCTATTGTAGCCTGCCCCGGGTGATTATGATAATGGAGAATTTGGTGGAATGAAGATTTGTAGGGGAAACTGAAGTACTAGGAGAAAACCCGCCCCAGCGCCACTTTGTCCACCACAAATCCCACTTGACCAGACTTGGGATCGAACCCGGACCTCCGCGGTGGGAAGCCAGCGACTAACCGCTTGAGCTATGGCGCGGGCAAAGAGCAGCACCAATTCCTTGGCCCTGTAGATCACCAGAACTGATTCCATGTGACTTCTACCTACGGGGATATGTGAAAGACCAGGTATACCAACCACCCACGTCAAAGTCCTTTCGGTAACTTCAAAAGCGGATTTCACGGGCCATAGCCAACGACGATGAGTGAGTGTTGTAGCGAACACGGAAAGAATTCGAATATCGCTTTCATCTTTGCAGAGTAACTAATGGAAGGCATGCTGAACATCTCTAGAAGTTTCCATGCTGTTTTCAAACTGTTTCATGATTGTATCTGTAGCCGTTTCGAAAATATACTAATTCTTAATGAGACAAAGAATTTATAATATCCTTGTATAATACATTTAGGAGAGTAGAAAATGAAAACACAGGATTTGAAATTAATATTGTGACATGTAGACCCGCTGCTAAGCAACGACCGCGAAATAAGCAGCTATACGATACGTTCAGTAGCCGTTGCTATGTAGTGGCTGTGCAAACAACGGCCGATGGTAGGTAATGGTTTCAACAGACACACACGCAACAATAGAAGAGCTGTTGGACGTGGTGTTTTATGTGCGGTCCGTGCCGAGGCTACATAACGAGTGCCAGCTGCCATTAGAAGGGAGTCTTGAGATGGCAGTGAAAATAGTAGGAATTCAGTGTGAGTTGGCCGCCAGCCAGGGAGTTAGTGGAGTGGAGTGAGTTGGTTGGTGAGTGAGTGAGCTAGGGGACTGCTGCAGTTCAGTCCTTATGAGCTGCTGCTATTAGAAGCTGGTAACTGAGGCACAGGAACAGTTCGGGAACCCAGAGAAATGGGAACATCCACCGTTGGAAGCTGTTACCAGAAGATTGGTGAAAATACAGCAGGATGAGAAGACTGTAGTGAATTGTAGATTGTGAATTGGCAATAGCGCTATAGTTATTTGTACTCACGATCTGTAAATGTTCAATAAATCTAATTACCAATTCAAACCCCTTCTACAGTCACTAAAATCGTGACACTATTAACTATAAAAGAAACTATGATAAGCCCGTTTAATTTATTCATCGGGAATCGTTATTCAGAATCACACAGTTCTGACATTTCTGGCCGGGACTAGCGCTACGAACAGCAGTAAGCTCCCCCTTCTCTTCTGACAGCGACTGGCCCTCTCAGTGTCGCAGGAAGAACTAAAATGCAGCAACGATTACAGATTATAATGTGCACTGGATAGATAAATGTTAATCATGGGCACTGCGAACACAAAGAGACGCTGTGAACCTGCACAAATGAGCTTTATGAGAACTTTAAGAGGAGCGATGAGGAGAGATAAAGTTAAAAGAAAATTAAGGAGTGTTAATACTGTAGAAGAAATGAAAAATAATGTAAAAAGGCGGAAAGAATGTACAAGAAGGGTGTCGGCATATACAAGTACACTTTACGTCTTATTTTATGAACCTGACAGAAAATGACATCTGGGTCGTCTAGAGAAGAGGAGGGAGCAAACAAATGGGAGCCAACCATTTTGAAGGGGGGAAGAAAGGTGTGATTCCCCCTCTATTCTTTTTTAATAGAAGACTGAACACAGGTGTCTGATTCCTGTCTTTCTGCTGCAGGGGAAAGTAAGGGTGGCAAGAAGAACGTAATAGGAGAGAGTAAAGAAAATTGAACAAGAGGTGCTTCATAATTTCTAACCCTCAAGAAAATTCATAAGCATGAATAAATTGCGAATAAGATGGGCGGGCCATGTATCACTTATGCAAAGCTCTGGTAGGAAAACATGAAGGAAAAGAGACCACGTGAACGGCCTAACGATAGATGATAGGATAACACTAAAATGGATCTCAAATAAAGATGGCTGGAACGTGTGGGCTGGAATCATCTGGCATATATTAAGAACCAGTGGTGGTATCATGTCAACACAGAAATTAACCATCGTGTTCCATAAAACATTGGGCATTTCTTGGCTTGTTGAACAACTATCAGCCTCTCAAGAAGGAGCATGATCAATGGAATTAGTCCGGTGGTTATTTCAGCGAGAAATATGAAAGTGTGTCGAAATGCACTGAAGATGCGACTACAAGCATGCGACTGTCGTTTGCAGGTCGAGATGAAGCTTGCATGAAGCTAGTACACCTTCCTTACCCATGTTCACTTTCTGCATTTACCCAACAGTTACACAGTGTGATTTATTACACTACACAACAGACTATGAGGAGCCAGGGTAGTGTAGTCGGTATAGGGACTAACTACGGGCTGGACGACTGAGGGTTCGGAGTTAAGAGTCCCTATAGGTTCAAAAATTTTCCCTTCTCCAAATCGTCCAGACCGGCTCTGGGGTCCCTGCAACCTCTTATCCAATGAGTAATAGAGTTCTTTCCCTGGGGGTTAGGCGGCTGGGGCGTGAAGCTGACCATTCAACTCCAGCTAGTGCCGAGGCCAAGAAAATGTGGATCTAAACATCGACTCCCCCATACGCCTTTATGGCGTAGTGCTTAATTCGCTGAGTACAGGAACAACCTTACTTTACTTTACACAACTCCGTGGTTTTAGTTCGCAAAGGAACTATATCGACCGAGTGACCGCTGCTTGTCGGCGAAGTTAGTGCCAACTTTAGTGGATAGAGGGTGTCGCGTGGGCAGCGCAAAGAATCCCCACGGCCGATAATCTCAGTTTTCTAGGCTGAAACCGCTATTTCCTTGAAATAGCTCCTCAATTATCCTCACGAGGCTGAGTGGACCTCGTTCCAGACCCATAACTTACTTTACACAAGAGGCTACAAAAACAGACCCACTTCAAATGTTGGTAGCTCTGTAAAGAAGCCTTGCCGGCCGGACCAGTATGATTTACGGATAGAATAACTTCACTTTCACATCGTATCATATTTACCTACATGAGAAGTATCAGAGACCAAGCATTACATCATCAATATTACATAATCAGACCGCTCGATAGACAGGAGGTAGGCGCCCGAAAGAACCCTGCAGCTGTCAGCAGTGAAAGTGGTTGAACTTGACATGTTCATGTTCCATACAGACGTGTACTTCTCGCGATTTCGTAATAATGTTCTGTGCTAAAGCGACATATGTATATCGTGCAAACACAACCACGTTCATCTAATACAGGCATGTCCAAAGCGTCGATCGTGAGACGATTTTTGGTCGATCTCATAAGCTTATAAGGAAATTACACGTGAAAAGCATGTCAATTCGCTTGTAATATATCATTATATTCAGATTTTGAAGGGAAAATACGTGTTAAAGTAGTCTGTACTTTCAATGTATGTTGCTTTTACAACAAACATCATGTGTCGTGGTATTTTTACCAATATTTTTGCTTAAAGCGAGGTGCGACGATAAGAGTGGGTGGTAGATCACTGGCAGTTTCGACACTAAAAAGTCGATCACAAGCTGTTTGAAGTTGGACATGCCTGATCTAATAGACTAGGAAGGGTTGTGGCAGAATAGGAGGTATGAGAAATGCACACAAAATATTAGGCTGAAAAACTGGAAGGAAGAGACCACTTATGAAGCGTAGGTGTAAAAGGTTCCTGTGCTTAACTACTTAAGCACTACACAATGAAGACGTATGGGGAGTGGATATATAGACCCATGTTTTCTTGACCTCGGCACTAGTTGAAGGTGACTGGTCAGCTTCATGCTCCGACAGCTTTACCCCCTGTACCCACTGGCTAGGAGGCTGGGTGGGCCCCAGAGCTGGCCCGGACAACATGGAGAAGTAAAAATTCTTGGCCCCACCGGGACTCGAACTCCGACCCATTGGTCGTCCAGACAGTAGCCAGTGGCTCTACCGACTGCGCTACTCCGGCTCATTAGACATAACATTTAAATCCATCTGGGAGAAAGTGTGAGAAGGTGTGGACTGCATTCATCTGGTTCACGATTAGGGCCAGGGGAGTGTGCTTGTGAAAACGGCAATAAACTTTGGGGTTCCACAGAACGTGCGCAATTTTTCACATAGCTCGCCGGCCATCTGTCTCTCAAGAAGAGCTCAGCTCCATGGAGTTGTTTCCTTGTGAATGTTCATTTCATTTTATTTTGTGTGTGTTTTAGAATTCATAAAGAAGATGAACAAAAGAACAAATGTTTGTTTATTTTTTTAAATATCACCATGGCAACGGTTACTTCCAGCCTTTCTGAGCTGCAATTCTTGCAATTTAGTCTTATCACATGTCAAGGAATGTACAAGAGAAGACAAAATTATGTTACACGTAAAATATAAGTGTATGTTCAGCGCAACAACTGCGACATTTTCAACTGTCTCGAAAACCGTACGACTAACACAAAAAGAAAAGTATCATTCCACCAAATTCTCCATCATCATAATCACCCGGGGCAGGCTACAATAGACCAATCAGTGGCCGCCGCGCCGAGTGGACCCAGTTGGACTCCACCCCCCACTAAGCGAAAAGAAAAGTATATTGGACATAAAATGCACATTCTGTTCTCCTCCACAGCTGTATTAGAAACTGTTTTCACTCCGAGCAACATTCAGCTCTTGATACGAGCACAAACAATTTAGGGCCAGCATGCAAAGCGGCCGTTATTTTAACCCGAAGCGACATGCGCCAACAAATTTTGGGGGAAAACTCAAACACCAAATTAAACGAAAATCCGTTTGAAGGGTCTCGAGTCCGTCCATGTGGGTACACGGGCGGAGAAAGAGATATGGGGATGTTACAGCAACTTTTCGTTAAATATGCAAAAAGCATGAAAACATAATGAAACAACTAATTATTTCTCCAATAAATGTAATAACGGTTTTCGATTAACAAAACTTCAGATAATGGACAACCCGGCTCCTGGATATAAATCAATGGGATAATGATACATGGGCCGCAACGTACTCGAAACAGACTGGATGTTTATTGTGTGTGTGGGACAGATGAAGAACAAACGATAATGAGGACCAACCTTCCGACGCTGATTCTCAGATAGGCCCAGTATAAGGTCAAATGAGACGGTACTTACTTACTTGGGCATTACTGCGCCATAGCTCAAGCGGTTAGTCGCCGGCTTCCCACCGCGGCGGCCCGGGTTCGATCCCGGGTCTGGTCAAGTGAGATATGTGGTGGAGAAAGTGGCGCTGGGGCACGTTTTCTCCGAGTACTTCGGTTTCCCTTGCCAATTTTCATTTCACCAATCGCTCCACAATCACCCTCACCTATCATCTGGGGCCGGTACAAGGGATTTAGTCCCACCCCACTAGCAATAAAAAAATACTTACGTACTTACTCATGGAGATGGAGGGGGGGGCACTATGCTACTAGCCGGAAGGTCGCAGGATCGAATCCCGATGAGGTCATTGGATTATTGAACGTACACATTTATTGCAGTTCCTGCATATTATGTATAATAAATATGTTGGAAAAAAAATATTACTGAGAAATGTCGGTCAGAATAGTCGCCCAGAGCCATGAACCGAACTGAGGACTTTCGGAATACTGCTCATTATACAAGCATGAAAGTGTCAGTCTAACGATATCCTGCAGCCATAAGACGTGAGAAGAGACATCCCGAGGCACAGCGTACACAATATAGAAACTCTGAAGATGGAGAATGACCTACATGGAGAGCCGAATTTCCCTTATCGAACCATTCCTTGATATCCACGAGATATCTCGTTCAGAAGAGCTGTATTTCGTGTTTGTATTCGGCGTTTAGGAGGAACGGTGAAAGATATATGTCCCGACTTCTCTCAGCTGTTACGAGCCACAGAATCTGCTGCTTTCCAGCAATATATACGTTGCCATGGAGATACAGCCGGATATAAGATCTTTCAAATAAAGGGCACCATGGATAAGGTCAAGAGAGAGTACAGAGTACAGTCCACTTCTGAATACATTAACAAATTACTAAATTACTTGTCAGTATGCCTGATTAAAAATCTTATACACGAAAGCATATTTGCGTACATGAAGACATGCAAAAGGCTTATTATACAAATTACACGGCTCGAATTTGATTTACATTAATGGGGAAAGCTGCAGCACGTGGAGGAAGTACGGAGTAAGGTCGCAAGAGCTATCGTTTACAATAATGCGCCTCTATTTTTTTGAAATTTTTTCTTTGTCACGCAACGGCAACAGTGGGGCCGCTGAGGCTTGGTATTCCCGGAAGAGATTTTGGGTTCTAGTCAGAGTTTTAAAATATTCATAAGAAAGTCTTAGTTCTTCGCTGATACAAGTGACTTCGGTTCTTATAGTTGTCAGTCACCCCCAGACCCCATGCAATATGCTCTCACAATATCAGTTCTCGAGACAGCTATATTTTTAATAAAATATTAAACTCGATAAACTAGTCAAAAGCATTAAGCAGCGCTTCTATCTATATGAAATGTTTTCGGAAAAGCTTTACAATAAAAACAAGCATCATCAGAAGTACCTGCACAATGATCACGAGTCAGGTTAACCTGGGTTCAAGCCAATCTCCTAAACATCAAACGATGTTGCTAGGAACGCATTAACTTAGCATTGTCCTCAGCTCCTTCTGGGCATGACGTCTCCTACACCACATACAGACCACATGCCCACTGAATTGGCCGACCATACAAAAAGAACGAAGACAAACTAATGCAATAAAATACAATTAAATGACACGAAAGGAAAGAGAGATTAATAAAAGCCAAGAGCAACAGCAAACAGGTTTTGCTGGACTATCATTCGTAGAATGAATAAGACATAAATAAAATTAATATATGAAGAAAAAAGTAACGAAATTACTAGAAAACGACTATTCATTAGTTAGGGGAACAGCTCTGACCCAGTCAGGTGCAGATCATGTGCCGCTGGTCTGGACAACACAACAGTGCAGCGTCCCAACCACCAAAAGCCCGAGTTAATGAAAACAGTTCACTGCCTCACGTACAGTCGAGGACAGATCTTCTGGCTGACGGACAAAAGTAATGAGACATAATTAATAGAACTAATTAATGGAAATGCCAACACAAAAGGTAGGCCCTACATGAAGGTTGTACTGCAATTTCCTGACTTGGGCCAGGTGTCAAAAACGTTAATAACGATTCAGATTTGCCGATCACAGTGGCCGCGCGAATTAGGGCAGCAACTGCCTTCGCTCGCTCAAACATTGGGATCTTGTGTTCGAATTCCACTCGAGGCATGAATGTCTGTGTGCGTTTATTCTGTTCCTGTTGTCCTGTGTGTAGGTAGCGGCCTTGCGACGGGATGATCCCCCATCCAAGGAATCCTATCGACTGTGTAAAAGATTAAGAAACTGAAAGAGCGGCCAGGGTCCAACAAAGGGCTATAGAGTACTTTTTTGTCTCCTGGAGTGGAGTGAGACTGAGTACGTCGGCCACTAATTGGCCTATTGTACCAGTCCCGGATGATGAAGATTGTGGAGCAGTTGGTGGAATAAGAATTGCTCGGGGAAACCGAAGTACTCGGAGAAAAGCTGCCCCAGCGCCACTTTGTCCACCACAAATCCCACTTGACCAGACCCGGGATCGAACACGGGCCGCCGCGGTGGGAAGCCAGCGACTAACCGCTTGAGCTATGGCGCGGCCTCCTGAAGAGTAACAGCGAGGATGGCCGGCAGCTCGGCAGAGATGAGATGCGAACTGCATGCCGATATAACAGCACACAAGGCTGTCAGGAATATTGACACAGTACATACAGATGTCAGCTGAACACCCCCACCCCCATTATCAAACAGGTCAATACGGATGCGTAATCAAGTCCCGTGTGCTCTGCAGTCTTGTTATTTGCCATAGTCACGTAGGCCAGAGTAACCATTGCCTAATTAGAGCGCTTCTGCCGTACAACTCTGATTTCGTCCATTCTATGCCAGAGTAGCATCTCATTCGCGGGCAGAATGTAGAATTAATCAATGCACACTCGACGATCGGACATAGGCACCTAATCCGTCATCAGGCAGTCAGGTCAGAGATTCATGGCTACTGTAACAGTGTAACCACGCGGTATATTTATTTTTATTGCTAGTGGGGTGGGACTAGGTCCCTTGCACTGCGGCCACTTCTGGCCTATTGCACCAGCCCCAGATGACAGGCGAGGGTGATTGTGGAGCAATTGGTGGAATGAAGATTGGCAGGGGAAACCGAAGTACTCGGAGAAAACCTGCCCCAGCGCCACTTTGTCCACCACAAATCCCACCTGACCAGACCCGGGATCGAACCCGGGCTGCCACGATGGAAACTCAGCTACTAATCGCCTGAGCTGTGGTGCGGCCCATAACTACGCGGTCTAAGGAGGGTGCAGTCTTCCAGAACTGGGATCGTGGGTCCGACTGTGTCTGTGGAGTGCCGTGTCGGTTTACAGACTATGCGTCCATGTAGTCATATGATATGTCGCTAAACCCGGAAAATGAGGTACTTTAGCTTGTTCTTGTCTACGGCGCTACACAAGAAGAAACACAGTATTCCATACGCGTAATGTTATTTCTGCCAAGTCCATGAAGGAACACAGATCAAATCATGTGTCTCTCTCTCCGTGTTTTCTTTTCTAAAACTTCACTTATGAGATTTCAATAAAAATTTGATACTGCGGCCTAACAGATCTCGAGGCTAATTTAATTCTGGTTCACATCTATCCAGTACAATTCGAACTGTTTTATTAAAAACAGTGTAAAAATTTGTGATTGACTTTCCATCAAATTCTTTGATATTAACCACAATTTCCGACTGATTTTATTGCGCTTTGGTCTAGAGCAAGATCTTAAGGGAAAAGGCCATAACAAAATGCAAAGTTGTCCCTGTGTTTAACCAATTAAGCACTACGTCGTGAAGATGTATGGGGGAGTGGATGTATAAACCCACGTCTTCTTGAAGTCGGCACTAGTTGGTGGTGAGCATCTTATGGAAACCGAAGGTACATTACCGTGTTCGCAAGGGCCCTCCACAGGCCTCTATCTTAAGCCAGATCAATCCAATCCATACCAGCCCATCCTATCTCTCTAAGATCCATTTTAATATTGTCCACCAATCTACCTCTTGGTCTTCCCAGTGGTTTCCTTCCTTCCGGCTTTTCCACCAATATATACTATATCCATTCCCCTTCTCCAAATTCGTGCTACATGCCCTGCCCATCTCATCCTCCTTGACTTGATCATCCTAATTGTATTTGGAGAAGAGTACAAGTTATGAAGCTCCTCATTATGCACTTTTAACCATCGTCCTGTCACTTCATCCCTCTTTGGTCCAAATATTCTCTTCAGCACCCTGTTCTCAAACACCCTCAGTCTATGTTCCTCCCTTAAAGTCAGTCCCATACAGAACTACAGGCAAAATTATAGTTTTGTATATTCTAATTCTTCTGCTTTTAGACAGCCGACGAAAAGACAAAATGTTCTCAACTGGATGGTAGAAAGCATTACCGGAGTTCAATCTCCTCTTAATTCACTCCTGAATTAGGTTTTCATTTGTTATAGTCGTTCCTCAATATCTGAATTGTGCGACATTTTCAAAATATTTGTTATCTATCTTCATATCAGGATTTTGCCCTGCAATATGCAGACGAAATAGCAACTATACTCAGTTTTCTTTCTGTTTACTTATAGACCTGCAATTAAAATTTGTGTGTTTCTCTTTATTGTATCTATATTATCATTCAGTAGATCCACGTCATCAGCATAGACCAACAGCTGATGTGTCCAGTTTAATTTCAATCTCGCCTGGTTTTCATGGACTTTCATAAATGGCATATTCTAAAACAAAATTGAAAAGCGGTGGCGATAAAGCATCTCCTTCTTTTAGACCATTCTGGATACGAAAATTATCAGAGAGATGTTTACCTATACGGACTTAACCTTACGTTTCGTTTAAACACATTTTAATCAGCCTAACTAGTTTCATGGGTATCCCAAACTCTGTCATAATACTGTACAATGCTTCCCTCCTAACTGAATCATAGGCTTTCTTGAAGTCTATGGATAGCTGATGTAATGTCTCATCATACCCCCATTTTTTTCTCCAATATCTGAGGAATGCAAAAAATCTGATCAGTAATTGATCTGTTACGTTGAAACCCACAGTGATGAACCAAAATAATTTCATTCATATATGGACTTAACCTTGAGAGAAGAATATTGGATAAAATTTTATATGAAGTTGATAGCAGTGATATCCCCCCATAATTACTACAGTCAGTTTTATCACCATTCTTGTGAACTGGTACAATAATATACTCCTTCCACTGATCAGGCAATTTTTTCTTATTCCAGACAGAATTAATTAGCTTATGGATCTTAGAACGTAACATTTCGCCTCCTGCTTGAATAAGTTCTGCCGGAATTTCATCAATATCTGGCGATTTATACCTTTTCAATTTTGCAATAGCAATTTCAAGCACGAAAGGGCTAAGAGCAGGCACTAACGGCCCAACTGCAGGCATTTCTATCTGCCTAACATCACTGACCCTATGTACATTCAATAATTGAGAGAAGTGGTTCCTCCACCTATTCAAAATGTTGTGGGAATCTGCAAGCAGATCACCATTCTCATCCTTTACTAAGTTACTGCTAGGCCGGTAACCCGTCTTAAAGTCATTTATTCCTCTATACATCTCTCTAATGTTCTTGTTCTTACTGTTCGCTGCAAGCTCATCAATTTTGTCTTTCAGATATTCCCTCTTTTTGTTCCTGAAATGCCTGCTGGTTTCACGTCTTATATTGTTCAGATTATCCCCATTTATTTAGCTTGGATCCTGTAACCACTGCAGTTTGGCTTGTTTCTTTTAGTCTAATAATTACAGCATCCTTCGTCGAACCATGGCTTATGTTTCTTCAGTTCATAATAACATAGACTCTCTTTGGCAGAAATTTTTATATTCTCTCCCTTAAAATGGGGAAGGTCGCAGAATCGAATCCCGATGTGGTGGAATTTTTTCAATTTACCTAATCCTTCCAGCAGCACTAGGGCCCTGGGGTCGACTCAGCCTTTAATAGAAATGAGTACCAGGAATATTCTTGGAGGTAAAGGGTAGCCGGAGCGTAAGGCTGACAACCTCACCGCCATCTATGAGCCGAATATCTAGAAAATGTGGGAACCTAAACATCTCACAACACCATGGGCCTCGACGGCCTGTTACAGGAATGGTTTTACTTTACCTTTTATTTTGACTCACTTAAAAGGCATAAATAACAGGATGGGAAAAGCTCCATAATGAACATCACAAATCTGTAATCTTTATCCAACGAGTCAATCCAGCACGCATCTTATCAATATATTAATACATAATATTCTTAATACACAATTTCTGTAAAAGAACTAAGAGAAAATAACACTTGGAAAACCTAGATGCTCACGGAGGATAATATTAGTATTTATTCGATAGGACTCCTTGGGCGGGTGATGAGCTCGTCGCAAGGCCTCTACCTCTACACAAACATAGAAAAACGCACACACACAAAAATTATTCGTTGTATGAAGTCGAGTAGTTTACATACAGAAATCAATGGCGCCATGCATTCCGGGTCGGGCATTTTGGGGTACGCGCACCATTAACTGCGGAACACAGACATAATACTGAAACAAGATCTGACAATCCGAGTAAGTCGAACCCCAATTTGCATTGATTTGGACTGACTGTGAGACAAAGTGACATGTGAATATGTAGAAACAGCATCCAGATAATTGGCAAAGGCTACTGAAGCGAATTTGTAACTGGCAGGGCAGTGAAACGGCGAACGGACAAAGAGAACAACCTGCAAGCAACGAAAGAGCGAAGCATGTGTGAAACAGAGGTCCCCAAACTCCTCGCAACTCCTGTCTGCCGATGTTATTTAAAGCAAACTGACACATACAATACATGGCCCACGCTGCTTTATAAATTTCTGTCCTTCGCTTCATCCATCAATCATTAATAATTACTGCATCTACCGTGAACCTTGGCGTCTTTTCGGCCCCCGTAGCAACGGAAAGTTGCAAAAATGCATTCACTATTTTCGCCATGCCTGTCTCCGTAATTCATTCATCATAAAATGCAAATTCCTTCCTCATGAATTTACAGATCTATATAAACTACAAGGATGATACAACAGTAACTTTATTGGTAGGCCGCACCATAGCTGAAGCGGTTACTCGCTGGCTTCCCACCGCGGCGGCCAGGGTTCGATCCCGGGTCTGGTCAAGTGGGATTTGTGGTGGACAGAGTGCCGTCAAGGCGGGTTTTCTCCGAGTACTTCGGTTTCCCCTGCCAATCTTGATTCCACCAAATTCTCCATCATCATAGTCACCCGGGGCAGGCTACAATAGGCCAGTCAGTGGCCGCCGTGTCGAGTGGACCCAACTGGATTCCACCCCCACCAAGCGAATTAAAAATAAAACTTTCTTGGTAAATTCTACACGGTTCTGACTATGGTGTGTAACACTCAGAATTACTGGGTTTCTGGACTTTGTCCACCGTACGATATTCTGAAAAATAGAGAACACAACGTTTCGCAAACTGGATCTGTTTCCATCCTCAGGTGAGGATGGGAGATAACCACTCTGCTGAGTCCTTTAGAAAGATCTAACCCCAGTCACTGGAAGGGTAATGGGTACAGTGACTGAGGGTAGTTCTATCCACGGGACCCAAGAGTAGCTGTCTCTGCCTCACCTGAAGACACAAACAGGTTCAGTTTCCGAAATGTTTTTAGAATACCGAATGGATCTTAGAGAGAAAGGATGGGATGGATTGGATTGATCAGGCTCAGGATAGGAACCAGTGGAGGGCTCTTGGGAACACGGCAATGAACCTTCGGTTTCCATAAAATGCTGGGAAATTCTTGAGTAGCTGTAGATTTGGCTTCTCCTCAAGAAGGGCTCAGCTACATAAGAAAGTAAGTTCTTCTGGCTTACAAAAGTTTTAAGTTTTTAAAATAGCATAGGAAGAGGAGAAAAAACAGAAAGTGAAAAAAAAATACGAGCTCCTTTTACTAGAAGTTCAACAGACAGAACTGTGAAGTGACAGACACTTTTGTGTCCATACCTGAATCAACATATCGGAAATTCTTTAAATTAAATTAAATTACTTTAATTTATGTTACCAAAACCTTGCTGAGCAGAGAGCGAGCTGACCAGAACTGTCGCTCAGTGTGTACGTTTGCAAACTTGCTACGTCTATGAAGAAAGCAGTCTTCTGGGATGTGGCACTGTGTAGATGTGGTGTTAGCCGACGTTTCAGAGGAACGTATCGCCTCCATCTTCAGGGCGGAAGCAAAAATAANTTGCTACGTCTAGCTTGTCCCTTTTACCGGTCAGTTTATATTTCTCGTAGGCACTCACGTGGCTTCCAGTCTCTGTAGCCGGCCGCGTATACAAGACTATTGCTCTTCTACTTTCATCTTTTTGTTTTTGTCCCCCTGATCCGTTCTGCTACATCCTGCCACAGTTCTCAGAAAACGCATTTCACCTCTTGGAATCTAGTCCATGTTATTCTCTTACTATCCCAGTTTCGCTTCCGCACAGTAAACTTGACGGAGACATCAGCAGCGCAGCCTTCCGGACTTTCTCACCCAGTGACTTGCCCAGCATACGGTTTTCTCGAATTTCCTGATGCCTTCTCACCGGCCGAGGGACTACTGGCTGCTTCACACGGACTCTTGTCTCGTCGAGTTCAATGCACAGCTCATAGGGAGCTGAGGTTCTCCTGGCGGTCAGTATAGGGTTCACGGTATTATGTGACATGACACCGTGTACTTTGGTAGATAGTTAGCAATCTGCTCTTATACCTCACAGGTATTCCCTGTCTGCACGGGTTCATGTTGCTGAAGGCCATGATCTGCATAGACTATTAATTTATGTTTTCCAGGCACCTTTCCTGGGGCAAAATTGGAAACGTTAGGCCTACTTGTCGATACAGAATGCTACATTTCCAAAATACTTCTAATTTCATAATAATGAACTAGTACTACATAGTGTAACAAGAATTTTGAGAAGCTAAAGTGGCTCAAATGATCATGAAATTCCCACCGTGTTCGCAAACAGGCTCCATTTCACATCTACGTCTAGTTCTTCCAAGTGGTCTCCCTGGTTGAAGATTCCCTTTTATTAAGTTATCTCGAAAACCGTACGACTCGTGTGGCGGAAAAGACGCGGACATAAAATTATTATTTAACTCTTCGAAACATTTTTGTGCCGACAAATACTTCGCCGAGCGCAGAAACGCACGCAGGATTAAGGTGTAGGCTACATTACTCTCGTCCGAAATTCACCAAAATTAGAATGTGAAGACAAATTTTGGCAGAATTGGCTGCTGTCATATTTAATGAAAATCCGCCAAGTGGTTCTCGAGTTACTGCATGCGGACAGACATAATGAAACTAACAGCTGTGTTTTCCCAACTTTCTGCTGCGCACGCGCCAAAACAGGGAAAGAAATACAGTAGTTATTAAGCAGTTTTGGTTCTTCTCACTTTCCAGGTTAATAACGCTTCGGTATTACTGTTACACTGCCGTACATGTCATTCAGGAACTGGAGCGACAACGACTACCTCGTGGAACAGCCACCGACAATGTAAGCATAGGCATGAAGCGGAGATACGGCCGTCTCAAAGGGTCAAAGGGCTCAGGCGACCGCGCGTCACAAAGACAATGTTCTGAGATAACTGTGACTGTTCAGAGCCTGGTGTCCTTCCGATTAGCTTCCAAATTTACGGTGTTGTTAAGCTGGCTGCCGACCTCAAAGGAATATCCATGCATGTAACGACTGAGAGACGTTCTCCAATCAAGTGGTTCTGAGGCAGTGCCTTGCCTTTAACGTGTTTACATTTAAGCCGTGCTTTGAGGTGTGAGTTTCAAAATATATAAAGAGCTTTAGCTGAGGGAGTAACAGGTTTCTTTTCTTCTCTCTTATTTCTCCACTCTCCCGCATTTCGGAATTTTATTCAAGTAGTTGTATTATCAGGCACCGCCTCTGTGGTCTAGCGGTCACAGTTCCTCGCTACATATCCAGAGGTCTGGGTTCGATTCCCGGCGCTACCAGAATTTCTGAGAAGTAATGGGTGTGGAAAGGGGTGCACTCACCCTCCTGAGGGTAACTGAGGAGATATTTCAAGGAAATAGCGGCTCAGGTCTATAAACCCGAAATTAACGGCCGTAGGGATTCGTTGTGCTGACCAGGCGACACCTTCCCTCTATCTGCTAAAGTTGTCACTAACTTCGCCAACAAACAAGCGGCGGTCGCTTGTTCGGTATAGTTCACTTGGGGACTACAGACTACGGAGGTTGTTTTTTTGTTTGTAGTTGTAATTATGTTCCTTTCTCTTTCTTTCTTCTCTTCATATCTTCCGTGGATACAATGTTTCAAATAAATGCCACACATGTTAATGAAATTAATCCCTATTTGTAAGCAAGTTTATTTATTTACGGTGTCAGTAGCTCGCACTATACACAGACAAATGGTAAGAACCGGCTAACTAACTCTCCTCGGAACTGAGTCACGTTGAAAAGCCGCCAGTCGTTCAACTACTCAAGAAATTCTCAACTTTTTAGGCAATCTGATGGCTTCTTGCCGTGTTCACAAGACCACTCCACTAGTCCCTATCATGAGCCAGATTAATTCAGTCCATACTACCCAATGGTATTTCTCCACGATACATTTAAACATTATCCTCTTACCTATGTCTACGTATTCCTAGTGGTCTCTTTCTTTCTGGCTTTCCCACCAAAACCCTATATGCATTCCTCTTCCCCAATGCGTGCCACATGCCCCGCCCATCTCATCCTCCCTGACTTCAGCATTCTAATTATACTTGGAGAAGAGTCAGAGTTACGAAGCTCCTCATTATGCAGCTTTCTCCAACCTCCCGGCACTTCATCCCTCTTCCGTCCATATATTCTCCCTGTTCCCAAACACCCTCAGTCTATGTACTTCCCTCAAGACGAATGGTACCATGACAGTAAATAATGAAGCGGGAAAAATGTGCAAGGAAACAATAGTGGTCGATTTAAGGTTATATCCCGGTATTTGCATTGAGGATCTGACGAGAAGTGCGAAATATCTCGGTCAGGGCAGCAGGCGCCGCGACTCAGATTCGAACCGGGTACCTCATGAATAAAAGACAAAAGCGTTACCCTTTTAGAGAACTTCTCCGGTTTAATGAGATCCGTATTCTGTTATGCAAATGCATTTTCGTAACTTTTACCAATACTTTATTTTTCGTTTTGTGCTTCGTTACAACAGTCGATATGACGGAAATAAAAAAGTAAAGTAAAGGTATCCCTTTAACAGCCAAAGGAGGCCCATAGGTTTGTGAGATGTTGAGGTTTCCACATTTTCTAGACAACTGGCTCACAGATGGCGATAAGGTTGTCAACCTTACGCGCCGGCCGCCCCAAGAATATTCCTGGTACTAATTTCTGTTAGCGGCTGAGTCGACCCCAGGGCCATAGTGCGGCTTGAAAGAGTAGGTCAACTGAAAAAATCCAATGACCTCATCGGGACTTGAACCCGCGACCTTCCGGCTAGTAGCATAGTGCCTCAACCAACTACGCTACCGCGTGCCCCTATGGAGAAAATATTGGGGCCAAAATGAAACTCGCCCAACAATTTCTGCGCTGAGTATAATAAATTGAACAGAAATGTTTTAAGAGGAACAGTAGGCAACACATACAGACTGACAGGCACGTACGAGTATATAGTCTACATTATGTCTTCACTTTAGGAACTTCTTGAAAATAACTTGATGTACCGATAACAGAGCTGTCCGGTTCGAAATGGATCGGATGGCAGATTATGCCTAACTTCTTCATGGCTTTCCTCAGATTCCCCAGGCGAGAGCTGAAATAGTGTCTTGACACTGGCCTGCTTCCAAACTCATGCTGCTCCTCATGCATGATACCCCCGCTCACTAAGCGCGACCAAAATGACTCAAGAGCACATTGCAATGTTATATTATAGTTTAGTTACTACACAGAAGTTGCATGTGCGTATAAACTGCACGCCAAGAAGGCCAGTAAGATATACGAACGCATTCTACACCTTGGACTGGAAGTAGGGGCAATCAGCCTCCCCACCCAAGCAGTGTTACTGCAAGGTATGAATAGATCTACAGCGCTCCGTGTCAACTGGGTGGTCCCACTTCCCATACGGACGTAACGGCGAAAAAAATACTTTACCCCAGCTACAAGCAAAACTCCTGCCGCTCATCCCGCATTCATCCACTTTTATCGCCCTTCTACCCTTAAGATGGAAGCAGTGTGTCCCTTGACACTTCGATAAACTCTTCTGCTATGAAGACGTATGCAGCACGTATCCACGAAACGTCGGAAAACTCTTCTGCTCTGAAAGATGAAGGCAGCACGTGCCCACAAAACGTCGGTAAACTCTTCTCCTCTGAAATATGGAGGCAGAACGTTCCTCCGAAACTTTGAGACACTCTTCTGCTATGTAGATATATGCAGCATGTGCCCCCAAAACGTCGATAAACTCTTCTGCTCTGAAATATGGCGGCAGAACGTTCCTCCGAAACTTTGAAACACTCTTCTACTATGTAGATATATGCAGCATGTGCCCCCAAAACGTCGATAAACTCTTCTGCTCTGAAATATGGCGGCAGAACGTTCCTCCGAAACTTTGAAACACTCTTCTACTATGTAGATGTATGAAGCACGTACCCCCGAAACGTCAGTAAGCTCTTCTTCTGTGAAAGATGGCGGGAGCACGTTCCTCCGAAACGTCGATAAACTACTGTTATGAAGGTGTATGTAGCATATACCCCCGAAACGTCGGTAAACCCTTTTGTTCTGAAGATGTTGGAAGCATCTTACGCCTAAATTCGGAAGATTTCTACTATATTAGCCGGCGTCACATCCCACAGGATAGCAATTCTCCTGTGCAACGCGTGTCCTAGCTGCGGAGTTGCACCAAGTCGAGCCAAGGGACCGAGCAAGCCGGCAAGGGAACTGCTCAAATTCTCGAGATGATAAAGCATACAGCGTCCAATTCCCTTCTTGGGAATTTCAGAACTACATTGTGGATTGCATGAATGCCGTCATGTGGCCTTCATGTGACATCAGTCGAGCCAGGACGGTGCTCCAATGCTATTTGGGGCGCAAGGGCGCTTGCCCTGGCACCTCGTCTGAAGACAAGGATGTGCAACACAGGTGACGCTCCAGGCCTCCCATAAAATGCAATTCAAACCGCATGTAAAAGATCAGACATCACACGAACGATTCCCTCTAGTATAAAAAGTTACATACATTTGTTAGTAAGGAAATTAGAAGAAAGGCAGGACAGACAGGACAGCAGTCGCCAAGCCTTGCTGAAGCAGAACATGGCAGTCGCCTCCGGAACAAGTATAATGCATGTTCAGATGTTTAATTTTCCCCGCAAAATAACTTTTCTGTGAGTCATGTAACGGTAACGCTATCCCTCGGCTTAATTAATTAAGCACCATGCAACTGAGATATATGGAGGAGTGGAGGAATAGTTCCATCATTCTTAATCTCGTCATTAGATGTGATTAGTGGTGAGCTTCACGCTCCTGTTGTTTTAATCCTGTAGAAGCAGCCCCGGGTAATCACTTTATAGGAAGCTGGCTGGGCTCCTGAGCCGGTATGGATGTTATGAAGAGATAAAAAAATATATTGCCCTTACCGGAAATCGAACCCTAAATCCTTGATTGCACGACTGAGCTATCCTGGCTCATAAAACTTACAGCGTATTTAGATATTATTTAAATGACCGCTCTTCAGTATTTATACACCGTAACAACAATATTACAATGGGGGAGAAGAGGAAAGCATGTAAGATATTGGTGGGAAAGCAAGTAGGAAAGAGACCACTGGGAAGACCAAGGCGTAGATGGGTGCACAATATTAAAATGGATCTTAAAGAGACAGGATGGGATGGTATGGATTGGATTGATCTGGCTCAGGATATGGACCAGTGGGTGGCTCTTGTGAACACGGTAATGAACCTTCGGGTTCCATAAAATGCTGGGAAATTCTTGAGTAGCTGCAGAATTGGCGGCTCCTCAAGAAGGGCTCAGCTCCATGGGGAAGTAACAACAATATTACTCGCATCTTCACTCTCACGACGCCATTTGGTTCGCGACGTTCCGATGTCTGTTTTGTTAAATAAATATTTGTCGCCGTTCTATGAGGCTACTAGAGTTCAGTGATTATACAGAATGTTCCATTCAAACCTCCCACATTTTATCAGATCTTAGAACAGACAGTATGAATGGTAGAAAATTGGGCCGCGCCTAGCTCAAGCGGTTAGTCACT
>NW_019727786.1:1871094-1898812 GCF_002891405.2 Cryptotermes secundus
GATTTGTGGTGGACAAAGTGGCGCTGGGGCAGGCTTTCTTCGAGTACTTCGGTTTCCCCTGCCAATCTTCATTCCACCAATTGGTCCACAATCACCCTCACCTGTCATCTGGGGCTGGTGCAATAGGCCAGAAGTGGCCGTAGTGCAAGGGACTTAGTCCCACCCCACTAGCATTAAAAAAACCCTTCACCTTAAGGTTAGCTGTATAGCATCACAGACGCACAGAACTCTGGGTAAAATGCTACATTAGGGAAAGAGGACATTTTAAAATCGACAACTCAGAATAAGAGTTCATAAGATAGTACAAATGAGAGGCCAATGGAGTTCAGGGTGGCCATGTAAGTTGGTACTAAGGTACCAAGGTTCCGGTGGAATCTTCATATTCAGGCTACCAAGCTATATGGCGCCACATCTTATCACTACCAGGCCTCACAGTACATTAATTCGTTAAACATGGTCCAACCGCTACAGCACGCTTTTGCTGCAGGACCACCGTGCTGTTAAATTGTATCTGCTTGCACAGACCTTCAGAATAATCAGAACCATGCACAACTAATGTGAGCAGAGGAAGAAAAACAAGAGTTCCGGGTGAGCTTATATTACACAACTTCTA
This sequence comes from Cryptotermes secundus, assembly GCF_002891405.2. Taxonomy (NCBI): domain Eukaryota; kingdom Metazoa; phylum Arthropoda; class Insecta; order Blattodea; family Kalotermitidae; genus Cryptotermes; species Cryptotermes secundus. The sequence continues at coordinate 1,871,708 of NW_019727786.1, forward strand.
CATGGGCGACAAGGAGGGGGGGGGGGTAAGGCGAGGAAGCGTGTCGACCTGTGGAAGGCAAGAATAATGTATAGTGTAGCCATGTAACAGGAGTATCTCCCGTTACTTCAGCGAGCGGCGACCACAGTTGCTACCAACTCCTGAGATTCTATTACGAGTTAACCAAAGCAAGCGGGCAATCCTGAATAGCCTGGCTTCAAATCTTACGTCGATTAAAGTCCTAGCTTGTAATACGCAATTTTCTAACTGGATGTGCACGCTGAAAGCACTCCAAGGTGCCAAATTTAACTACAATTTCTGCCACGCCAGAATAAAACACCTGCAAAACAAACCTGCATTTTTAAGAGAGGTAGTATGTTCTAAAATTAGGTAGACTAATTTCTCTAGCCCTCCTTTCTCCTCCTCCTTGTGATTTTACGTATCTCATTGGTTCTGGAATCTGTTTATGACTTACACGTAACAAGATAATTAAAATATATCATTCCATCATACCGCCACGTATTTTTGGGCGTGTGACTATAGACAGGGTATGGATTGCTGAACTGGATTTATTGACCACCTGTATACACCACTCGGAACTAAATCTTACAGTTCACTGATACAGACTAATGTCCTCAGACTATTACAGTCTCCACTAGCCGTTTCCTGGAAAGAGATTTAAGAATGGTGGAGATTCTTCAGTTTCCGTGGTCACGCCGTTGCCCGCCTGTTAACACCCCACACCTGAACTCATAGTGCCATCTTCTCAGCCTCCCTTGCAGAGCCCAACTCTCAACTAACTGCTCACTTGGAACTCTGGAACTCGACTGACTCTTCTCAACTGAAGTCTTCTTTATACCCACTTTGCATGGACTGAAGATAAAACACCGTTTCCAACAATATCCCCGTTGTTATGGGCGTGTTTACCGATAAGTTGCTTAGAAACCGGCTGCATAACCCCTTCGTTCTACTGTCGAGTGCATGTTGCTGGCGTTACCTAGCAACGGCCACTGTCTACAGAGTCACTGCTTAGCAACAGGTCTGTACGCCAGAGTATCATAAAATGCCCAACTTCACAGATTTAAATATGGAATCTCTCTGAAAAAGTTGAAGTCATTTACTTCAAAAAACCTTCACTTACATTTCATATACAGTCACATACATTTTAAGTATTTTATTTAGAAACAACAAAGAGAGGAAATTATATGCCAAGAGAGTATTTCGTTACGTTCCAGAGTTTCTGAGAAAATCGTGAAGTTCGATTTGGTCTGCATGTACAGTAAGGTTCATATTTCACTGACACAATTAAAATTAAATGAAATCAAATCAGCATCCCTTGTTGTATGTCCAACCCCGTCCAATGCCAGTTGCGTAAAAAAAACGCGGAGATGAAGACGGAAAGATGGAAAAGATATTCCTATTAGAGATATAAGCACGACTATTTTAATCAATACACTTACAATAGAGAGAACATTCTTAAAAAAAGTTGGCCCTATTTTTATATTAAATATTATGCCATGAAGGCCTTTGGACGTCTGGATGTATAGTACCATGTACTCTTGACTAAAAGAAACAATCTTAATTTCATAAACTGTGTGAGAACAGCTCATTATGATACACAACTAGAGCCAGATTGTAAAAATATATGCGCCGATATTCAAAAACACTTTTCTAGTGTTCGTGGAGATTACATTACTTTTAATGTCTTTTAAGTACCTTGACGCACACATGTAGTCTTTGTGACCTTCAGAACAAGTTTCATTATCATGGTTACTATGGAAAAGTACTCTCTGTTGCAGCCGTTCCAGTGTTTCTCTTATGAAGGAAGAAGTGGGGGGTATAAATTCACTTCGACTCGAACCTATGAATCTACAAGCAAAATTACCAAAATTTACGGACAACTTCTGTATTGGAAGCGTTCCCTCATTCATGATACAACACCGTGTAGTCCGCTGAGAGCGACCGCGCGGTCCAAAGCATGAAATGTCTTCCCCCGCTAGAACACACATGGGATTTGGGTTCGAATCGAATTCAAGGCATGGATGTCTGTGTTACGTAGCGGCCTTGCGACGGGCTGATCCCCCGTCCAAGTAGTCCTACCGACTGTCCTGGATTAAGAAACTTAAATGAAATGAAACGCTTAACGAATGCCCTATACTCCAAGTGGGAGCAACAGGAATACAAGAAGAAGAGAGTAAGTCCGTTGAGTTAACAGGCAGACCTCTGCTTCCTCCTTGGCTTCATGCTGGTCCTTTGTTCTGCTTACTCTTTAACCCTGCACATGAAGGACACATCTTCGTCCGGAACGTCGGATGATTTTCAGCGGACTATGCGACGTTACATTCCAGAAGACAGAAATGTCCATAACCACAGCTGTTAGAAACGTAAAGCATAAAAGTGTGACCTTATTCTTAGCCGTTCCACTCGTTTCCGAGATACAGCGCGAGGCGAGATACGGACAATGGATGAGCATGTACACACACAAACACACACACACACACAAACACACACAGTATTACACTGAACATGTGAACTGAGTCACAAATTCAGAACAATCAATGTCAGTAACACTGGAAAATCTTGTAAACGCTTTATCAAAAGTAACAGGCCTAACTGTAAGACAATCCTTGGAGTATCCTGAGATAATGCTGACAGTTGTTTCTACTTTAGAACTTGAAACAAACGAATGAAATCATGGAATTATATAAATCCTTGTCAAGAAAATCTCTCATACATTTTAAGTTGTCATACAACTAAATTTTAATGTCTTGTACACATATACAAATACGCAAGAGACATCTGGTGACTGTGAAGCTCTAATCTTGTAGCTGTACTATTACTGACTTATTTATGGAGAAGAAAATTCTCACACAGATTCGCGAGCTTAAGGAAATCCTCTTATACAAATAATAAGGAATATCTTGGGAGACAACGTAATCCTCTCCTGTGTGCAAATCATGAAACCGCAAAACCAAAACAAATTAATGTTCATTTCATTCATCCTGGTGTGTTATTATATACAACTCTTTATTAAGTCACTTGAATAGTTTTAACATTATTTTACGAAATAGCTCTTGTTCCGTAATAAGTTTATATTTCACTGTAATTTTTATACTGTTTTATAAAATGATAATTGTCAAGTATCCAGATTTACTACGCAATTTCAGTTCACTAGTGTGTAAACATGATGATCGTGTATTTGCCTGGTGATGGCTATGAATAGCCGAAAAGCTAATTTAGCCTTGAACACTGCATTGCTGTGTTGTGACGGACTTAATAAAGAGTTGTAAATCAAATTAAGATCTAAACGTTTGTGACGATGGTACATTATCCATCGTCCTGTATTTATCTCAAATCACCGTCCTGTTTATTTATCAAAACACGACGTTTCGGAGACAGGATTCCATCTCCGTCTCTGAAATAATAAAATATTCTATTTTAACAGAATACGGACTTTCTTTTGTTCTGTATAATCCTTAACTGCGATTGTATTGTGAAGATCACGGCTGATTTCGGAAAAAGTTCGAAACTGTATCGTAACATCCTTTTCATTCAATAACCTTGAAAACTACAAGGCTTGTGGAGAAAGTGTATTGGACATGAAGTGGTTCATTATATATACAAAGTTTGTTCAAAATATTTTTCTGTGCGATAAACATTTAATGAGATACAAGCAGAGAAGCGTGTAGGTCTGTATGCAAAGTTGCCGTTAACAAAGTTCCGTCTAAACTTTCTCCAAATTCTCCAATAACATTCTTCACGAAAATCCATCCGGCCATTTTTGAACTGTTCCATGCGGAGCGACGAACAGATGGACGAGCCTCCAACCATATTCACATTGTTCTCTTGTGATGGCTGCACACACAGATAAATCGCAGATGTACTTTAATAGTACGATAATACTGGAAGAATTATTATTATTTTTATTGCTAGTGGGGTGGGACTAAGTCCCTTGTACTGCGGCCACTTCTGGCCTATTGTACCAGCACCAGATGATAGGTGAGGGTGATTGTGGAGCAATTGGTGGAATGAAGAATGGCAGGGGAAACCGAAGTACTCGGAGAAAACCTGCCCCAGCGCCACTTTGTCCACCACAAATCCCACTTGATCAGACCTGGGATGGAACCCGGGCCGCCGCGATGGGAAGCCAGCGACTAACCGTTTGAGCTACGGCGCGGCCCTAAAAATAGGAGTTACTATCATATGAACAACACTGATAGACATCTTATGGCCACTTTGTATAGTCGAGATTAGGAACGTGTAAATGCAGATATAAGCAGCACGTCGTGAAGACGATCTACATCTGGCACAGCATGGAGACGAGTCGTTTCACGTCCCGGATAGTTTGTTCCCTGAACGGTACCAGCAGTTGCCTATAGAATGGTACACTACATTCATCCTACAGCAGGGAAACGTTAAATCTCCACCCGTGGCGGGAAGTGAACTCAATCGTCCATACATCAACCTTATTCAATGAGCCACCTCTAATCAACATAAGGGGCAGTGTAATTCCAAGGTCAATATTAAATGTATGACTTCAGGTTCTAAACACTAAATATTGCAGAACAAATTCAATTTGTATCCGGAATACTTCTATTGGCTACCGCTGTGTCTATACCGAGTCTAGAACAAAATCCCAGCCTCCCATGGACAGGAGTTCATTACCCGATAGTAATATCGCCTCACCGTGAAGCTGATCACTCTCTTCTATTTAATTCCAAAGTCTGGAAAGTATGAGCTCACTAAACGCCTTCACTCTTTGGTTCATAGGGGCAATTTCTCTTGTCTTTAGTGATTTAAGCACTGATCCATTGACTAGGTTTTATTTGGCTTTGTCATTCCTACATGCACGAACACCTACACGCGCGAGTGCAGACGTGCATAAATAAATAAATATATATACTGTATTACGTGTATCCATTTATTATAATTAACAGCAATTTTAAGTAAACAGCGTTAATTAAACACATAATTTTACTATTAAATAACAAATTCTGGGAAGAAATTGTCACCTGCTCTCTTTTCACTGCAAATTCAGTATCTCATAAGACAAACAGCAAAGAACTTCGGTAAGTAAACGTAAAGAAGTCAAGAAAACAATTTGAGAAGTTTCAATGTTGGTATTACCGATGGGAGAGTTTTATGAAGTACGCCGTATATATATCCTCAGCTGTTATGATACACATACCAAGTTTCATAAAGATCTGTTCAGGTGTTCAAAAGCTACATTCGAGTATTAAGAATCTGTTACTAACATTATGGTGGAAAGGTTAGCGGTTCAACTTCGTACGTCTAGCGTTGAAAACTCGACCCGGAAGCCTGCTTCCTTGCTCGAGATTTTACACCGTCCGCCCAATCAAATGCCGGAATAGAACATTAAAGACTGGCCAAGAACGCTTCCTTTCACATCCTCTACAATACAGCAATCGCAATTCATGCTGACATTTGACGCGGGGTCGCTGTTCCGCAGTGCTGACTGCACCCAAATCACTGTGAACAGCCTGTTGATGGAATGCCAATCGGGGTGACAGAGTGGGTTAACAATGCCGCCGGGTCACTGGAGCTGACGGATCAGAATTTCGAGAACACTATTCTATAACGTGGAACAATGATTTCACATCCAAAATAAATTATCTCCAAATGGTTACGCCTTCAAAATATATTCACCTCAGTTACCTGCAGTTCAGGTTATGCGTCCCTCTATCGGAAGAGGAAATTAAACCAGACCACTATATCACTGTGCAGAACGGATATTTTTCTCGATGCTATTCAATGATTCACGGAAGGTCTTGTATATGATTTCACACAAGGACGGGAGGATAAGCTGGTCGCGATACTCGTATGTAACACTCAAAGCCGTGCCACAGCTCAGGCGGTTAGCCGACGGCTTCCTGCCACGACGACTCGGGTTCAAGCCCAGATCAGGCCACGTGGGATTTGTGGTGGACAAAGTGGCACTCGGGCAGGTTTTCTCCGAGTACATCGGTTTCCCCTGCCAATTATATTTCCATCGACTGCTCCATATTCATCATCCTCCATCATCCGGGGCTGGTACAATACGTCAATTAGTGGCAGACGTACAAAGTGGACTTAGTGTCACTCCACCCCAAGAAATTAATAAAAACTATGGAACATTAGGGGCACGCGGTAGCGTAGTTGGATGAGGCACTATGCTACAAGACGGAAGGTCGCGGGATCGAATTCCAATGAGGTCACTGATTTTTTTTTTCAATTTACCTAATCCTTCCAGCAGCACTATGGTCCTGGGGTCGACTCAGCCAGCAACAGAAATGAGTACCAGGAATATTCTTGCAATGCTCTTGGGGATTAAGGGCGGCCGGCGCGTAAGGCTGACAACCTTACCGCCATCTATGTGGGAACCTCAACATCTCACAACCCTATGGGCCTCCACGGCCTGTTACAGGTATAGCTTTACTTTACTTAATTACTTTACTATGCAACATTCATCAGAGAGACGGGAGTGTAATACACACTTTTTGTGGAGACCACGTCATTCTGACGTGCAGATGGGTGGAAAATATTATAAGGCATCTTATAGAAACGCGTGTGAGAAGATTAAATACGAGGAGAATGTGTTGGGACATGGGGCCTACATGAGAAATTACAAAACAGCGGTCAGAAAAGGATAGAAACAACTGATCACCTAGGAAATCCAGACGCAAGTGAGGGATAATACTGTCACCGGCTTTCCAGAAATCGGATGTTAAAATGCGGAATGGATAATCATAGAAGGGTGATGGTTGGGGCACGTAGCAGGAAGTAGCTGAGAAATTAATACATAAAATGTAGTCGGGGAATGTGAAGAAAAGAACTACGATTAAATTTGGATTGAGAAATTTTGTGAACTTCCTCGAAGATATTGAATAACTCGTTTCTACGTTGCTGGAGACGGGAAGTCGCTTGATAGCAGACCCCAGTGCAGGCGTAGAGACCGTAACCTATAATGGTCAGAAGTACGTGCCCTAATAAAGTTGGAATTTACGATCAGCAGCACAACAAACCGAATCTACAAACACATAAACTTCGCCCGTCGCATTATTACTATTATATTTTCAGTAGCCACATCCTCGCCATTCGGAATTCGCCCTCTGCTCGATACGTGAAACATCGAGATGTCGTTACCTGTAGTGTGAGCTGGGATAGCTCAGTCGGTATAGGGACTGGACTATGGGTTGGACAACTGGGGACAGATATCTGATTCCCTGTAAGGGCAAGAGATGTTTCTTCTCTCGATAGCACCAAAATAGGCTGTGGAACCTACTAAACCACCTATACAATGGGTACGGGTTGCAATAATCAGAGAGGTAAAGCGGTTGGATCGTGATACTAGTCAGTCGCCTCCATCTAGTGCTCTGAGGAGCTATACCTCCATAAACCTTCATTAATTAAGAATGGAGAAAACTTTATATTTACTTTTAATTACATACAGTAAGATTTTTCAGTACTTCCACCGGAAAGTTCTGACTAAAAATAGTGGCATGGCCTGATTATGACTTCGTAAATTTGAGGCAATGTGTAATATAAAATATGATCTCAGTGAAGGTATACAGATCCAACATTCAGTCTCCAAGACGATGACTACTCCTTCCAGGCTATCAGCGACTAACTCTATCTACCTATCTATGGTTCTACAGCCCTCTGTTGAACCTTGGCTGCCTTTCCAGTTTCTTAATCCTATACACAGCAGGTAGGTTTCCTTGGACGGGGATCAGCCCGTCACAATGGCGGATACCTACACACAGAACAAACGCATATAGACGTCCTCACCTTGAGTGGGACTCGAACCCACGATCCCAGCGGTCAAGCGGGCGAAGACAGTTCACACCTTAGACCGCGCAGCCACTGTGATCGGCAGCGACTGACTCTTATGTCGCAGTTTCTATGCGTTCATGTTAGGCATAATGCATCAAACAATGAATGTGCACCGCTGTTCCGTCGCCAGATTTCATTATACGGCGTTGTGTATATGTGTAAATCATTAATCGCTACGCTGTACCTGGGCAGTATACAAACAAAAACTCCATGGCCTTTAGTCCTATGACGTATGGAGGGATTCATGCCTTTTAACCTGGGTACTAGGTGGAGATAGGTAGTGAAGCCCAAAGTCCGGCCGCTTGTCCTCGGTATTCATTCTACTCGCATAAGCTGGCCTCAGAGTCGGTCTGGAGCATGTGGAGAAGAGAATAATTCATTTTCATTGTCCGGAATTGAACACCTACACCTTGGTCGTCCAGCATGTCGCCTAGTTACTACATAACCTGAGCTATCCGGACCCCGTTAATGTTGTTGTGTGCCGTTGGTTTAGCCGGCCGCTGGAAATTTATCCTTGGGGTGCGTCTATGGTCGTTGCCGCGACCCTAATGCGCATGTGCTCCCCTCTCTCCTTTCTACCTTCTGCAAGCGCTATTTTCCGTACTGCTCTGACCCAGCGATCTGACACAGGGAGGTTGATTTAAAATCCGATTTGCTTCCTCTTATTCTAAAACTATTTCGGTCGCCGTTCAACATCTCGATCAGGGCGAACAGGGCAGTCAGGTCCCTACGTGGTCTGCCAAGGTAAGCTGTTTTCCTTTTCGTATTTTACTTTCCTTTCTTCTGCTTCGAGTGGGCAGAACACGTACGGGACGTAACAGGGATTTCGTGTTTTTTTTTCCCTTCGCTCGTCTGCAGTTTGGGTTTCTCTTTCTTGTATTTGTACTCAGGGCGAGTAATTGGTTTTGTATTTAGTTTTATCAAAAGCGGCCTCCGCCTCAAAATACGCGGGTTCAAACCCGGCGGAGGTCGTGGAATTTTTAAGGGCGGAAAAATTCAGGGAACAAGTCCTCCGGGAGGGACCCGTGTCGTAGATTTACGGCATGAAAAAGATCCTCATGTCTCTAGGAGACCTCTGAGCAAAATTAGGTAACACATTTCCCGCCCAAGTAGTTTCCAATGCCTCTGGTAGATGGAGGAAATATCAGGTACCGAGGGTCGACCTCGTTGGCTGAATGGGGCTGATAGCACGCACCAGTACCGGTAGGGTAGGGTATGGCGACAGTAGAAATTAAAGGGAGACGTACAACAGACTATTAGTCGCGGTGCATGGGGAAACCCACCCCCTCTATACTGAATAGTTTAATCAAATATATGTACCTGAATTTTATTAATATTTTCTATTAATTTCTTTGGTATTTAGTTTGTACCCTTCCACTTTTCACCGTGTTTCCGCCACCAAGACCCACGGCTAGTACCTGCTGCATTCTACAGACACAGGCGACGAAAAGTGGGGGCACTTCATTGTTACTGTATTATTATTATTATTATTATTATTATGAAGATGACAGTCTTCATGTTACCACAAGCCTATGTCAATGTTTGGTGCGATAGAGAAACTGCCTTAATAAGCTCATGAGATGTTAGTCTGTACGTTCTCTTGCCTTTCAAAACTTCTGGTCAAGGCGACTTCTGCGTTTGTTACGTCAGCCATAATTGTTTTCTGTTGGAGAAGGGGCTAATTGGGCAATTCTCAACTTATAACACAATAACACCTCGGCTCTTTCGACTTTCTTTCCACAATCTCCAGCCTTGAAACATGCAACAAACCGAAATGTATATTGGCTTGTTGTTTGCCAACCCGGTCACAGCAAACAGTTTGCACTTGAGTATCGTCCTTTCAACAGGAAACCAACCTAACCTCTTTCCAAGGACTCGGAGGTGCAGTCTGGCAATTACCCGATAGCTTCACTCTGCACACGGCTTAGTACTGTTCTTCAAGTGCCGCACATGCATATTCTTCCAATTCAGTTGAATTTTTTTTTCCTTGGCACTACAGCCCCAGTGGGCCTAGGCCTACCTCCATGAACTTCTCCGTTCACTTCGGTTTTTCTAGATCTTACACATTCGGTAGGACTTCTTGGGCGGGTGCTCAGCTCGTCGCAAGGCCTCTACCTGTACACAAACACAGAAAAACGCACACACACAAACTAAACATCCATGCCCTGAGTGGGATTCGAACCCACGATCCCGGTTTCCAGGCGAGCGAAGACAGTACATGTCCTAGACCGCTCGGCTACCGTGACCGGCTATTCAGTTGAATACTCGTACATATTTCTCGTGGAGTTCAGTATACAAGAGAACAGATACAAATGTAAATAAACTGTTTATATGACCAACCAATGAATCAATGATATACTGCCAATTAAGCGGTCTGTGTCACTACAGAGAGACCAGTTCTAAATTATTTATACCAAGCAGCTCCATTACACCTTTCAATATTTAACCGAAAACACGGGGTGTCCCCCAAAGATAAAAAAAAAAAAGGTAAAAGCTATCCCAATAACAGGCCGTGAAGGACCATAGGGTTGTGAGACGTCGAGGCTCCCACACTACCTAAACAATCAGCTCACAGATGGTGGTAAGATTGTCAGCTTTACGTGCCTGTCGCCTTTTACCCCTCAGGAAAATTCCTGGTACTAATTTCTGTTACAGGCTGAGTCAACCCCAGGGCCATACTAGGGCTGGAAGGATTAGGTAAATTAAGAAGAAAAAAAACAGTGACCTCATTGGTACTCGAACCCGCGACCTTCCGGCTTGTAGCATAGTGCCTCAACCAACTACGCTACCGCATGTCGCCTAAAAATTTAAATATTTTTGCATACGATAAGAAAAATGATGACCTCCCAATCACGATGCACAATCTTTACCCCCTTTTCTATAGATGCCCCGTCCGTAACTCTCGACATATATCCGATACTTATTCAGTCTATCTCCAACGTATCTCCACCTGAAGATACTCTACCCTTAAGCTGGTGAAGCAACATCTCTTTGGAGGAGTATAATTTGATCTTGTGACCTCCAGAAAAAAAACATGACTGAGATTCGGCTGAATGGGAAGGCTAGCACATCGCTCATGTAACGGCCCACCCACCCAACTGTTCGGAAAGGACATCAATGTTTGCCGCACGTTACCGAACTAGGGTGACATCATGGCATCAGCAAGTACCTTGATCTGCGGGAAAGCGGTATGCTCTAGAACACTGGTTCTCAACCTTTGTGAGACCACGGCCCAGAAAAGTCTTTCTTTATAGGACGAGGGCACGGTACCAGGAAGCGGCCCCGCGGTTCAGAAACACCGCTCTAGGATGTCCACATATGCATTATTAATTACTGTCCTCTTACGAAAACAAAAACGGCCCTCCACCCTCTGTATCTCTTTTTCTTTTCCTTGGCACTACAGCCCCAGTGGGCCTAGGCCTACCTCCATGAACTTCTCCGTTCACTTCGGTTTTTCTAGATCTTACACATTCGGTAGGACCCCTTGGGAGGGTGGTCAGCTCGTCGCAAGGCCTCTACCTGTACACAAACACAGAAAAACGCACACAAACATCCATGCCCTGAGTGGGATTCGAACCCACGATCCCAGTTTCCAAGCGAGCGAAAACAGTATATGCCTTAGACCGCTCGGCTACCGTGACCGGCCCTCTGTACCTCTTAGTGAATGTTTATCATTCATCCTCTCTTCCAGTTCATATTTCGCTTTATGTTCTAGGTGGCCTATCGCTCGACGGGACACAACACCCCCCCCCCTCCATTTGAAATCTCTAACACGTCTCCTCTATCAGAAAATACAACTCCTCTGGCAATCGCATTCGACAAAAGTCCTGCAGTCTGGATCCACTGGCAATATTGAGGGTTCGACGTGCTTTAACACAATATGCTTGATACGCTCACCATTCGTGCTCACCTATACCCGCATATAATTTCTTGGTCCCAGAGAATGACGTCACTTGTCTGTGGTGTGATCTCAATGCATGTACACAGAATTACTGGGTCTTTTTTACTTTTTCCATCGTCCGTATTCTAGAGAATAGAGAACACTACGGTTCGGAAACTGGATATGTTTCCGTCCTCAGGTGAAGGGGGTGAAGACACGTACTCAGTTGGGTCCCTTAGAAAGAGGTAACCTCAATCACTGGACAACCCATGCAAGATTTACACAGCTGTTAAATCATTCGAGAACAGACTAATTGGGAGGGAAACAACAAGAAAAAATCACAATAAAAATTGTGATAAAGCACGCATATGCGTGGAACTGTGGTTGAACAGGAGGTAGAAATTTGTGCTATTCTCTAGAATACCGGACGATGGACAAAGTCCAAAAACGCAGTAACTCTGTGTGCTATACAGCACTGTCAGAACTCTACTCAATGCATGTAGTTACAATTCGCTCTGAAAGACGCTCTTATCTACGAATTCAAACTTACATCATAATTCATACTTGTCTTCAATGAAGTAAACTAAAAGCGAAATTCTCCAGCATCTTCAGTAATTCACTGCATTGCTCAAAATGAATCATAATCAACTCCCACCGGTGTTCCAGTGCGCCGTCCTTCACTGTCAGGTACTTCTGTTGGGCCCAGCAGCACTTGCAGGCGAGCCTGCGATCGGCATTGCTCTTCCGCGTCGGATGTTGTCGCCGCACTGACCCCACGTCGCTGTTAGGTACTTCTGTTGGGCCCAGCAGCACTTGCAGGCGAGCCTGTGATCGGCATTGCTCTTCCGTGTCGGATGTTATCGCAGAATTGGCCCCACGTCATTGTCAGGTACTGCTGTTGGGCCCAGCAGCACTTGCAGGCGAGCCTGCGATCGGCATTGCTCTTCCGCCTCGGATGTTGTCGCAGCATTGACCCCACGTCATTGTCATTTAGCTGCTCCCTTAAGCCTGTCCAGTTGTTACTATCTGCAGACATGGTCGACTTCTCATGGGGGCTTCAGCCATTACCACCTGCAGCATCGTTGGTGGTTCCACAGACGCCTTCGCAGCTTCCAGTTTCAGGGCCTGGCTGAAGTCTTCGTTGCGCATCTTCTAGCGGCCCATGGTGTGCTGCCTCACCTCCAGTTTCCTTACCTCGCTGATGAAAGCACGGGCTGCTTTCTTCGGGATAAACCCGACAAGTGTCCGGCGAACCAATTGCTCGATGGCCGCGGAAATATTTGCAGTGACTTCCTGCTGAGCTAGTTCCTGGTCTTCAGTTGAGAGCGGCAATTCGCGGTTGTTTGGTGGCTCCTGTACTGGCCCTGACGATGTCTTCCTACGTCGCTGTGCACGACGTCGGCGGCCTGCCTGTGCGTGGCTTTTTCCTTGGCTCTCCAGTTTTGTGCCCCGCCATGGTCTACACGATCCTGGATATAGATACATCGAACGTCGGCGTCTTTATCCCACCCGCGTCTGTACATGAGTTGAAGCAGCCTCCACGCCCTACTCGGGCTTCCACTTCTGCCAGCTGCGTTCTGAACTCAGTCGTGGTGCTTCTACCGGAGTCCTCCTCACTTGTATGTCCAGTGATGTCCATCGCGGATGCTTTACATCCTTTGATCGACAGACAACAGGACGACCTCCGCCCGTCTGATGATGGTTTCTTCAGATTCAGTCTGCGCGGACCAAATGGCGCTTATTGCGTACATCACCTGTTCTTCTCCGGCACTTTACGTGGCCGTCAAGTTACTTAACAAATGTTCCAGCCTGTCCACAATCGGGTGCGGCTGCTTACTATCTCACTTCTGACACCAGTGTCACGTGAGCAGACTACATCGCAACTTGTCGCCACAAATTTAATGGATACCACTTCCTCTTAGTTACTAGAGACTACAAGTGGCGGGTGTCGCTGTCGAATCGATCCGCAGTTCATGACATATTTTTTGCTCCAAGTCACCTGTAGACACGCTCCTGAAGATTGGCCAATGCGTCGCGGAACAGCGGGTATAGCGTCGAATGGATGATAAGTAGGAAGGGTACGCAGAGTAAACGAGGTATTACAGCAAAACTTAAAGGCTGGACGAAGAAAATCACGAAAAACCTGTCAGTATAGTCGGTGTCCCGGCCTATACTCGAACCAAGCATCTCTCGAATATGATTCAAGAGCGTCTACGCTATACGTGATAGAAATCTGTGATTTCCATTTAATGCTACACAGATCTGTCTTTCTACCTTCATGTCACACGAATACGCATGCGTCATCGTGGTGTTTTTCGTTTATTCGATTTACGCAGTTCCGATTCGCAGTTCATATTACAAGAGAATGGAAGTGTTACTTTTCATACGAGTCAGCATTTTCGTTCATGTTAATACGAAACTGTGTTGGTGATTCCGACCCTCATGCACACTCGTATAGCTTAAACATCCTTTGCAGCACAGGGCAAAGGATATACTACCACAGTCAATAAGTTCGTGGAATGTCCACAAAGCGTCGTACGGGAATTTACTGCTAATATGTTTCAGCAATGTTTTCGACAGCTATGTCAACGTTGGCAGACTTGCATAGCGGCCAACGGCAACTGCAGTGAGGGCCGATGTGGATTTGTGTAAGTGTATGTGAATACCTTTTAATATGATGCGATAAAACCACATTCCACGAACTTAATGACTCTACCACGTTTATATCTTTGTGTGCATTCTTGGTGCTCTCCTGTTAGTGATCGCTTGTCTCTTTATAAGCTTCGAAATGGGAGCTACTAAATATCTATCTACGGCTCTACAACATTTTTTGGACCTTGGGTGATTCTTCAGTTTTCTTGATTTTTTATATAGTCGGTAGGAGTCCTGGGACGGAGGATCAGCCCGTCGCAAGGCAGCTACCTGCACACAGGACAGCACAAACACAGGAAAAACGCACACAGACATCCATGCCTCAAGTGGGATTCGAACCCATGATTCCAGTGTTTGAGTGGGCGAAAAAAGTTCATGCCGTAGACGGTGCGGCCACTGTGATCGTAAAATTATTAAATATACTTAAATTAAATAAAGAACACGGAATAAACTAAACCGTACTATAAAGACGAAGCAGAGCCATGAGATACCTCAGCCGATAACTAGTCGGCTTCCCACAGTTGAGGCAGGGTACGGTTCTAAATTGTGATGTGGGATTTGTGACGATAAATGTGACACTGCGGCGGATTTCCTTGAGTAATCCGGTTTCCCCTGCCAATTCTCTCTCTTCCATATGCCTCTCATTATTTAATCATCCTTTCATCGACGTTTCATAGTTCAGATTCTGACAGCGTCGATAAATTACAAACGTAAAGAAATTATCGGAGTTTATAAAACGACCAACGGGACTAGAAACAAAATATACTGAGAGAAAACGGCCTATTTACGTCTTTACTAACAGAGACACAGAGACCATAACTGCTTCATCGAAAATTCCATCTCATGCCATGCCTTTGATCCTTCACAGGGATTTCAATTACACCATTCTGTAATAGATGTTTGTAGCTGGATTTCAGAAGAATGTTCATGTCATCTAAACTATTTTCCCGTTACATTATATTTCTGCGCCATCTGCTTCGTATCATTTCAGAGGAATACTTCTAAAATCGAGTTACGCTCCAGTGCACATCTGGTACAGCGTGTTCAGTAAAGTACACATAACCATACGTCTCAATTAAAACCGGAACGATCAGACGCTGAAAAATGTTCCACCGGCGAAGGCGTTTGACCAGAGAATGAGAATGGAGCGAGTCCTCGGCAGTAGATTGACTTTGATCTGCTCAAGCGGTTAGTCGCTGGCTTCCCACCGCGGCGGCCCGGGTTCGATCCCAGGTCTAGTCAAGTTGGAATTGTGGTGGATAAAGTGGCGCTGGGGCTGGTTTTCTCCGAGTACTTCGGTTTCCCCTGCCAATCTTAATTCCACCAAATTCTCCATCATCATAATCAGCCGGGGCAGGCTACAATAGGCCAATCAGTGGCCGCCGTGCCGAGTTGACCCAACTGGACTCCACCCCCCACTAAGCGAATAAAAAAAATAATAGTGATTGTGAACGAAGGCGTAAATAAATCAAATCGCCCAGTCCAGAACACATTGTTAGTTACGGAACCCCGGACACATGACAGTACTCTACGTAGGTTTCTCCTACTTTGCGAGAAGATTCTTCAAATGTCCACGAACATGGCTCCGTACCTGCTCGATTTCCTATAATTTGATCTACAAGTATTTATATTCTCTTCTACGTCACCAGTTAACACTTCCACCTCCAGCTTCTCGAATATCAGGAGCAGTTTCTCACATTTTCTTTATTGCTAGTGGGGTGGGACAAGTCCCTTGTACTGCGGCCACTTCTGGCCTATTGTACCAGCCCCAGATGATAGGTGAGGGTGATTGTGGAGCAATTGGATGGAATGAAGATTGACAGGGGAAATCGAAGTACGAGGGGCGTTCAAGTTCTAAGGTGTCCGATTTTTTTTTTCTCAGGACTGGGAGCAGATAGACACATGCGGTTTAGTTTAAAATACGTGTGCACTCTTTGTGGATGCGTGACAGAGAAGGCAGCACTGTACAGCACACAGAACTCTAGTGATGGCAGCGAGAGTGAGCAGTGTTTTTGATACTTAAAACGGCGACGTTTTCGTTACAATAACAGCGAGTAATCATTCGTTTTCTCCACTTGCGTGGCGTGACACGCATTGAAATTCATCGCCAGTTGAGTGAGACATGTGGTGATGGTGTCATGAGTGTGAAAAATGTGCGTTCGTGGGTGCGACAGTTCAAAGAAGGCCGAACGTCGTGTGACAACGAACCAAAACAATCTCGGCCTTGCACCAGCTGGTCTGACATGTTCGACCGAGTTGAGAAAGTTGTTTTGGAGGATCGCCGATTGAGTGTGGAAAACACTGCCTCCAAAGTTGGCATTTCCGTGGGATCCGTGCACACAATCCTGCATGAAGACCTGCGACTGTCCTCCAGGTGGGTGCCACAAATGCTGGTGGACATCCACAAGGCTGTGCATGGCAATTTGCCAGGCGATGTTGACACGTGATGAAGGCATGAATAGGACTTTGTTTTCATCAGTTGTGACAATGGATGAGACATGGATGCCGATTTTCAATCCTGAAACAAAGCGCGATTTTCCAGTGGTCAAAACAGACTTCTACAGAAGCGTTCATAACGGCCATGGAATCAAGGTGTCGACGTTGTGAAAAATGTGTATGGCTGCAGGGAGATTATGTTGAAAAGTGACAGAAGCTTCAGATTGTTTGTATGGTTATTGTGTGAGAAAAAAAATCGGAGACCTTAGAACTTGAACGCACAACGTACTAGGAGAAAACCTGCCCCAGCGCCACTTTGTCCACCACAAATCTCACTTGACCAGACCCAGGATCGCTGGTAAGCCAGCGACTAACCGCTTGAGCTATGACGAGGTCCAGTTTCTCACATGCTAGAGCCTTCTTTGGTTTGTTGTTGCATCGTTCATGCTACGATCCCACTATTCTGATAAATTTCTGTACAAACTTACGGCACAATGCAACATTTGATGTGGTCTCCGTCATGTACGATGCAGCACTGAAGGAATACTGTCAAGGCTTATTTCACAGTCAGTATTAAAATACTGTCACAACTTTCATAATTCTATAATCTGTAAACTTTGAACCTACACGCCCAGTGCTACTGAGAGCATTCTAATACTGATACGGAGAGCTGTGTTGTTATAGCGAATAGGATATGGGCTGAACAGTTCGATTCCCGATAAGTGCAAGTGATCCTCTTTTCTCCATAATGTCCACCCAGCATCCTACAAAATGGGTACTGGGACTATTTCCGCGGGGGTAAAGCGGCAGGGGCGTGAAGCTAACCACTCACCTATATCTAATGCCGAATGATGGAGCCATACCTCCATTCCCATATATGTCTTCATGCCGCGGAGCTTAATTAAATGAAACACAGGGATCAATTTAACGGTAAATTCGATCATGTGAGGACCCCTTTGAACGCTTAAATAGTAATGCAGTTGAACGATTAACCTCATGATGGCACAAAGGCCCCCATAAATACCGCCAGTTCCAGGTAATCTTACGCTTGCGAGTGTAATGGGACATTCCGAATTGAACAGTCAAACTGCAGTAGGAGGAGGGTAAACAGTGATCCTCACCCTACCAACTGTTTCAGCAGACTCCGTTGTCGAGACCGGAACCAATCGGATATTGAAATTTAAATAAAAGTTCCCCCAGAGCGGTACTCCAACATTGAAACTATCCACTCTTGAGAAGTCTGGCTGACGGTGCATACGTGCTGTTTCATCTCACGACAGTAATATGGGAAATTAATTCTCGAGAACAATCACAGATGGCATTGTAGTACGATGTATGAGCAGCTTCGACTAATGCTCGTCAATTACCTGAATTAGTGCCGAGAGAGACTGAAGATGGGATAGACGCGTGAAATATTATCACATTAGCCCAGAGACAAAGAACCCAACAATTGCAGACGCTTCACAGCTCTTAACAGTAACGTTACAATCAGTAAATGTAGACTCATATTTTTTGTGGCAATATTCGTTCAGGAAGGCGACCAGCATGGCGATCACGGTGGTCTCGCGGTCTAAGGCATGAACCGTCTTCGCTCGCTCGAACACTGAGATCGTGGGTACGAATCCCACTCAAGGTATGGATGTCTGTGTGCGTTTATTATGTACCTGTGTTGTTCTGCGTGTAGGTAGCAGCTTTGCGACGGGCTGATCCCCCGTCAGAGGAGTCTTACCGGTTGTGTATAGGGTTAAGAAACTAAACACGCGGTCAAGGTCCAACAAAGGACCGTAGGGCCATGGCTGGATGGATTGATGCATAGATGGACAGACAGATAGGCGACTAACAAACATATCAGTGTTCCATCCTCGTTAGCCTGTCTCCAAGTGACGTCATCTACGAGTACAGTCTGCTCGTAATATTCCTTCACACTAGCCATGATCTGCGCTATCACCATAAAGAGGTGCATCAGTGATCGAGGTACACAAGAGTGAAGAAGGAGACCCAGAGAAGATAATGCAAAAGCTGGTCAAGTAACAACCCACACTTATGAGAGCTCCGCTATATCGGTAAAGTAGGTAAAGATATCCCTGTGAAGGCCCGTAGGGTTGTGAGGTGTTGAGGGTCCTACATTATCTAGACAATCGGCTCAAAGATGGCGGTAAGGTTGTCAGCCTTATGCTCTGGCCGCGCTTTACTCCCCAGGAAATTTTTAATTAGTTCCTGGTAAAGGTAAAGTTGTTCCTGAGCTTAACTAATTAAGCACTACGCCATGAAGGGTACGAGAGAGTGGATGTATAGATCCACATTTTCTTGACCTCGGCACTAGCTGTGAGTCAGTGGTCAGCTTCACGCCCTGGCTGATATACCACCGGGGGAAAGAGCCCTCGGTAACCATTGGCCAGAAGGTTACATGGGCCCCAGAGCCGGTCCGGACGATGTGGAGAATAGAAAATTCTTGATCCCACCGAGACTCGAACTCCGACCCCTCGGTCGCCCAGCGCATAGCCAGTCGCTATACCGAAAGAGCTATCCCAGCTCCTCGGAACGAAGGTACCAAGGTAATAAAAAATACAAATGGAATGAAAGAAACAAAGAAAGTAGCGGACCATGCACGTAACTGTTTCCCTAAGATCTAACGGTCTTCTAAGTGGCCGATGGTTTAAAGCCTATGGAGATCTCGTGCAACTTCGATCGATCAACGACGCTGTCAGTAGCACAGATGCATAAAATAAAATCGATGATTGTGAACAACGATTTGAAACTGATCGTACCTTAATTTAAATTTACATCCCAGTATCTACCTAGAGGAAAACATGAAAAACTTCAGGACAGTGTATCAGTCGTGATTCGAATCGGGTACCTCCCGAATATAAGTCAGAAGCCTAACCTTAGCCGTATGTCCAGTCCAGCCCAGTCCAGTATTACTGTAAGGATACTGGACTCCTCAAGGTCGTTGCATTTTAGAGCATGATATGTAATGCATATTGTCGTGAGTCTGGGATCCCGTGACCAACAGTAACGGATTGTGGATTGGATGACTGGATTTATTAGTACATTCGTTCAAATCTCTCTTAATCACAATCAGTTATAGCGATACCGCTAATCTACCCACTTCACACGCTATTCGTTTCCTGGTAACGGATCTCAACAAAGAAACTAGCACTTCAAGTCACTATAAAGTCTTCTTGCCATTTCTTGTTCAATCTCCTTGGACTGACGACCTTCCATAACTCGACCCAATTCTCCAATTCTAATTCTCTAATCCACCTAGTTACAGACTATCGTTATATAGCCTCGGTTCGGACCACAAGAAAACACACGCCATGCGTCATAATGCGTGGCGCGTACCACATAGAAAAATCGTTTTCTCTATTGCTGTGTGACGCCACTGCGTACGCGAGAATGTGTTTAGCATGTGTTGCATAGCAACGGTCCGTACGCGGACCACAGAAAACAGCGCTTCTGTATTGTTGGCGCCCCGTATGTGTTGCGGGCGTTGCCTAGCAGTGGGTTTATGCGTCACAATATTCATATCTAAGCAGAAGACTTAAATATCAAATGAACTGGTTCGACAATCTGGAGAGCATGGATGAAAGCAGATTTCTTAAAAATATTTAACCAGTATTACACTGTAAGAAGGAGTGCAAGATATGAACCATGCAAAAGACTGAAGGACCACTTCTGATTTCAATCTTGGAGTTTGGAAAGTCCGATCAAATTAATTGTTTTAGACGTAGATGATGCTGCCGCTGATTGTGAACATCAGTTAACATGTAGAAGTCAAGTCGCTTGTTATACAATACAGTATTTATGTTTACTTTACCACTCTTGGGTGCAGTAGCAGCAGTCCTGGCACTATTGTTTACCCAAAATTTCGAAGTAATAACATTCATAAGTTTCCCTACTGCATGGCAATATTTACACCGCACGCACAACATGCAAGTGACACAGGTTGAAGCCACGGGAAGAACTTAAAGGCGAACAGGATTCCAATTAATGGACTGCGTCTGGAAACAAGTGTCGCAAAACACAAACAGGTGTTTTAGTATATCAGCACTGACGAAGTATGTTTTTGTGAACTAGCGCATACTGGCTTACTTTAATTGAAATGGGGGTTATGAAAATATTGCTGCCCTGCCTAGTAGAGGCCACAGTCAACCCTCTCCCGGACTACCGCACAAACAAGGGAAATTACGAAATATAAAACCATCATCACACTGGGGCTAATAATAAAAAAGTAAAAGACAAAGCTATCCCTGTACCAGGCCGTGGAGGCCCATTGGGTTGTGAGACGTTGAGGTTCCCACATTATCTAGACAATCGGCTCAAAGATGGCGGTAAGGTTGTCAGCGTTACGCGCCGGCCGCGCTTTACTCCCCAAGAAAATTATTTTCAATTAATTCCTGGTACTCATTTCTGTTAGAGGCTAAGTGAACCCCAGGGCCATAGTGAGGCTGGAAGGATTAGGTCAACTGAAAAAATCCAATGACCTCATCGGGACTTGAAACCGCGACCTTCCAGCTTGTGGCACAGCCCCTCAACCAACTACGCTACCGCGTGCCCCCGGAGCTAATAAATAAAATGTTAAAAATAATTTTAAGGCCCTCAATATTCATTAAGAAACCATAGGCATTGTTATGAGAGGAGCTAACAGTCGCAGAACTGGTCAAGAAATGTCGAAATTTATATCGTATGCATAGGGGCCCCTCACTTGAATCAAGTCCAAACTCCCTCACTACTGTAACTGCCGTTTACATTTCAATTATTCGGCTTTCTGTCTTTGAGTAAAAGACTCTCCTCACTTGAGACAAAAGAGCCACTTCTCCTGCCGAGGAGATCCTCACTTGAGACTTGTGTTCTCATAAGTGAATCCAGGAAGGTTAAGAAGAACTCAGTCAGGTCACACTCGATGGTCTATAGTTGCGGCGTCGTTGCTACCGTCTTCACAGAGGATTGGCATTTTGGAATTCAGAGGAGATTGTTCACACACAGCTTATTTGTCTCCAAGTTCAAATTTAAAGTTACCAAAACAGACGGGCTTCTGATTTAGAAACAAAAGCAACGTCGCCTCGTACCCACAGTGACAACTGCACGAGTGAAAAATACGTAACTAAATTGTGCTACCAATTTAAGTAAAGTTAACAATTTTTTTAGTTACTTGGGGTGCGGTGAGACAGCCCACTTGGCACGTCGGCCACTAATTGACCTATTGTACCAGCCCCGGATAGATGATGAGTGTGGAGCAGTCGGTGGAATGAGAACAGGCAGGAGAAATCGAAGTATTCTGAAAAAATCTGCCCCCGTGAAATTTTGTCCACCGCAAGTCCCACATGACCTGACTCGGGATAGATCCCGGGCCGCCGCGGTGTGAAGGCGTTGAGCTATCTCACGGCCACACACAGTCACTAAATTAATGGAGAAACATTGTGCCTTCTGTTGTGATTGTTCCGTGTCACCTCCCGTGAAGCAACCCGTCCACAGGTTTCTCAGCCTACCACTAACCCTGAGCTACCCATATATCAAACCCACATATTACGTAATTAACGGTACACTCGCTACAGCCAAAATAACTACACCAGTAAGATCAAAACTAGCGGCCTCCGTAATCTAGA
The DNA here is from genome assembly GCF_002891405.2 of Cryptotermes secundus. Taxonomy (NCBI): domain Eukaryota; kingdom Metazoa; phylum Arthropoda; class Insecta; order Blattodea; family Kalotermitidae; genus Cryptotermes; species Cryptotermes secundus. The sequence continues at coordinate 1,894,097 of NW_019727786.1, forward strand.
TGTAACGTTCCCACCTCATGACTCGTGGTACGCGGGTTCAAACCCGGCGGAGGTCGTGGAATTTTTAAGGGCGGAAAAATTCAGGGAACAAGTCCTCCGGGAGGGACTTTAAGCCGTGGGTCCCGTGTCGTAGCTTTACGGCACGTAAAAGAACCTCATATCTCCAAAGGAGATCACTGAGCCAAATTCAAGGGCATTTCCCGCCCAACAGTAGTCTCTAACGCCTCTGATAGATGGGGGAAGCATTATAGATACCGCCAAGCCAGTAGAGGCCGAACTCGCTGGCTCGGTCGGGAGTGATGGTACGCACCAATATCGGTAGGGTATAGAGACTGGTAGAATATTATAGAGGGAAGCACAATGGACCAATACTGGTCTAAGTGCATGGGGAAACCCACCCTCTCCAATAACTAACTAAGATCAAAACTCATTCTGAATAATAAAAATACTCTACAAGTGAAGAAATTTAAATGCTCGGAATGTAAACTATGTTATCTAGGAAAAGCTGACATGAACCGCACGGTAGAAACATGTAATGACACGTGTGATATTATCATCAATCTAAAATATAGCAAGCGGGAAATTACATAACTGACGTTTTATAGCATGATGGCTGTCACCAATGGGCTCTGTACAGTAGCGAGCCATGGAGCACGACCGCAATGTGCAAGAACAGGCTTCAGGCGGTATAAATGGGATTTCGGAGTCTGGTTATTGTGGTAACAAAATTGGATGACTAAGAAATGGATAAATTAAAAGACGATTAAATATATACAAAATTTAAAGGGAAAGATTGGTGAATATAGATATAACCGGTTAGATCACGTACACAAATGCGAAGAGAGAGAATATCCGGCGGTTTCTCAGGTTCTGTAGCTTTCGGGTGAAATGACAGGCTCGGTATTCCAAACCTGACCTTCCTCTCCCGTGAACTGGGTCTGGGAGAGCAGTAGCCATTCGAATCAGAACTAAACGTACGTGTACAACTCACAACAACAGCTGTATGCACTGATTGGCGGTGTCACTGACACAGGACACTAATGGGACACACACTCTCGTTACTCCAATTATCAGGCATCACATACACAAACTGCCATTGACGTAAGTTGATTCATGATACGTCCACGGGCGCCACTATTACGGCAGGCGATGCACAATTTGTTTCACAAATGAAGTCAAGGAGTTCAGAGCAGAACTCAGAAAACCCCTTTCTCTATAACATATATTTCTAGTCCTACAGATCTGTCATCATTGTCACGAGTTTATGGGTCCGTGACCAATAATAACGGGTTCAGGATCGGATTGTTGGATTTATTAACGCCATATTTTACAATCACTCCTAATCACGATCAACTTACAGTAACACAATAAGTGTTCAGCTCAATTCTGATCTGAACCACGACTCCTTTTCTTCTAGTCTGTCTTCTGCTGTCGCCTCCTGGCTTCTGTCTTCTGCTTAACTGACTCGGTTTAGGGTCAATTTACGAATGACGTTCGACTTACGACCGACTCACTTGTCATTTACGAATTATTTACGAATGAGTCCTCATGTACGACTGAATGAGTTCAAAGTAAAGGTCAACGCTACGTTACGAGCGACGGTCAGTCGGCCAGTCTGTCTTGGAATAAAGCACCCATCTGGGGCTTATGACCAGATCTTTATTTCTGTCAGACAGTTGCAGGTTTGTTGATATGGGGAGCTTTCTCTGAAGAGAGGAAGGGTCTGTCGTTTACAATTGTCGATGGCCCTCGACAACGCAGTCATTTTCGGGTCCGAGTCCCGTGGGGTTCGCGACCATATTTTACTGTCTCAGATTAGAGACTTCCCTTTTCATCGCCACCTACAACTCGCAGGGCTACTGTGGAGGTATTCGACCCCGCCTCCACACAGGAGGACTGAATAGAAGCCACCACACCGAACGGTCCGTCTTCTGGTCTCCTGTATCCGTTGCAGTGGAAACGCCTGGTAATCCCCAAGATTCCCCGTATCCACGGAAACCTCTGCTGAATCTTCGTTGATATGAGAATGCGTTTTAGCGGGCCGTTACCTAGTAGAAGGTCATATTCGTTACAATACTTTAAATTAAAATGCAATTAACTATTTAGTGGTAGTTGATTCTTACTCAAATTGGCGAGCAGTAAGAACGATATACTTCATGAATAAACAGTCAGTACTAGAGCTTCTGTTCATTGTTATTACACATATTCAACGAAAATTGAACATATATATATATATAAATTAACATGTGCTAGATATGAGGCCACGTTTAAGACAGAACTCCGCAGCATATCGGAACAGAACCCCGGATGTGTTCGCAAATACGAACGCGATACAGAACTTCCTGTGTGCATAAACTGGTGGAGCAGGGCCGTGTCATAGCTCAAGGGGTTACTCGCTGGCTTCCCATCGCGGCGGACCGGGTCTGGTCAAGTGGGATTTGTGGTCGACAAAGTTGCGCTGGGGCAGGTTTTCTCCGAGTACTTCGGTTTCCCCTGTCAATCTTCATTCCACCAATTGCTCCACAATCACCCTCACCTATCACCTGGGGCTGATACAATAGGCCAGAAGTGGCCGCAGTACAAGGGACTTACTCCCACCCCACTAGTAACAAAAAAAAAATATATATATATATACATATATATGAACAGCCACAAAGCAACCCAAACTCTTCCTCCAATCTCGTTTTTGGTCTTCCCAGTTCTCCTACCTAAGTCAAAACATTTTTATGACTCCCTCATTGTTCATTCTATTCATTTCATTTCCTAATTCTGAATGCCGTTAACCAAATTTGTTGCCCCTAGCTGACCCCTCACATCCTAACCGCATATGCCGAAATGAGCAAACTTCGAGAATTCCATTTTTCCTGCCTCATTCCCGGGTCAAGCACGTGTGTGCGCACATTTGTTACGTGCTGTTGTTTCAATTGGACCACAGTTCAGTTCACAACATACAACAGCGTGTCTGAGATTGGTAGCAAAATACGAATTAAGGGAACTAGCGGAAAGTTACACTCCCCTTGGATATAAACTCGCCACATATTTGAGGCTTGTCTTCTTGGGATATACCAATGTGCAGTCCGTTGAAAGTCAACGTGGCCTCCATATTCACGTTCGAAGAAACCTCTGATCTCTGGTTGCTACCTACTTCCCGCTAGTCTTTTTTCTGGCTTATTCGTTGACCCTGAGTGAGGCGACATGTTCCTCCGAAACGTCGGTTAATTTTCAACGGACTCCACTTCGTTATATCCAAGAAGACACAACTCTTCATGACCATCGCTGTGAAAACCTTAAGTCCGTTCTTTGCGATTTTACGTAACTCCGTGGCCTTAATACGAATTTATTACAGGTGCGAATTTTGTAGCGGAACAATTATAATTTATTTCTCATTCAAGTCATTAAGTTCTGGGGTTTCTCCTGGTTTATTACAATAGTCGTTTTAATCCTCTGAGGCACAGATGAGGACAACTCCGTTTCCATGGCTGAGCGGTTCTCTGAACTTTACAGAAATCAAGACGTCATCAGAAGGCAACAAATTTATTCCGCCGTCTTACTTTTATCCTCTTCCGCCCTCTTCCCCCCTCCCCCGACTTATTTACTCCCTGTTCATCCTGACCTTTGGTGAAACTGAAGTTTATGCTTGACTAACCAGAACCAGCTTGATATACTGCAGCCTATGCATTAAATACCAAATTTAATCTATATCTGTTCCGTAGTTTCGTAGATAAAACATGCGGACCGATAAAACATGGCGTCAGCATTATGCATTTTTTTTATACACCTCTCGCGAAGAATGTGTACACAGTACATCCAGTAACACAGATCCCCACACTAGCTGCGCTGTTGGCATGACTACCTTTGCTACCAAACTTTCTCTCTATACTTTAATTTTGTCAGAGAAAACGGGTATTTAGTTAGATATTCTATAGTCTATACTCGCGGCATCTCCCCTGTTCTGCACACACTCTAATCCCACTTCCTTAATTAGTTTCATTAAAATCTGAAATCAAATTATGCTCCGATAGGTTTTCATGGGATACGTAGGCTGAAAACCTAAATACAGAGTGCCCGTAAATTATCTTAACGATTTCAATCTTCTATTACACATAGCAAATTTAAGGTACAGTTAAGAAATATAAACCACCTGGAGGAAACACTCAATTAGTGTTATGGAAAACCAACAAAGTTCAATGTGAGAGCTACAAGTGGCTCGAGCAATGTCAAATCGATATTCAACCTCCTGCCACACTTTTTGGAGAATTCTTGAATTTCTGCGCAGGTTCCATGATCCGTGTCTTGACCTCCTGCCTCTTTCAGTGTCGTCAGCAAAGGAAGGAACACAGGCATTGATGTTAACAAACCCCAGATGAAGATGTCCACAGGTGTGAAACCTGCTGGATCTGCCGACATTTCTGCGAAGACAACAACCCTGGGGCTGTCTCTTTCGTTATGAAATAACTCATGAGGGCTTTCACTGATCCAGATAAGGAACGGGGAGCTTATTCACGCGCCCCGACAGACGGAATCTCGGCTCATCACTCATGCATATACCTCCATGTAGCGGCGAGAATGTGCAGTAAGTTGCAACACAGGCTACAAAATTGTTCTTTCTGCTATACAGAATGTCCCACAAGGAAAGTTCAATATTCTGGGAGGTCAAAGTGTCGGGCATTCTAAGCAAAACACTGTGTGTGTGTGTGTGTGTGTGTGTGTGTGTGT
>NW_019727786.1:1898840-1907269 GCF_002891405.2 Cryptotermes secundus
TCATATTTCGGGGTGGGGGGGGGTCCCCGAGATACAGCCACTTCACTGCACAGTAGTTCAGATGCGCGTCAAGACACACTCAGATGAGCAGCACGCCATGTCCTCACACGAGTTGCAAAGTCCACTGATGTTGACGGCGGAATTCTCGAAATGTTTTACATTAGGTAAACTGTACAAACTTTGTTACTTGAACAATAAATACCGGTATTAGAAACAGCAAGTAACATATCTCTCTTATCAAAAATTTTGCAACTGTACACTTAAATATACATTAAGCTACGTTGCCTTCGGACGGACGAAGATGATAGTTTTTTTATTGCTAGTGGGGTGGGATTAAGTCCCCTGTACTGCGGCCACTTCTGGCCTATTGTACCAGCCCCAGATGATAGGTGAGGGTGATTGTGGAGCAATTGTTGGAATGAAGATTGGCAGGGGAAACCGAAGTACTCGGAGAAAACCTGCCCCAGCGCCACTTTGTCCACCACAAATCCCACTTGACCAGACCCCGGGATCGAACCTGGGCCGCCGCGGTAGGAAGCCAGCGACTAACAGCTTGAGCTATGGAGCTAGATAGATAGAAAAATAGACTGATATATTAGAATATCGCATGCTGAATACAGGAAAGGCAAAATGACAGACCTAGTACAATAAATTCTAACCGGAGTATGTGAGGGCACGAAAACAGAGCTAAAACAGACATGCAATTACATTAGATTTTTACTGAAACATATTCTAACGGCTGATTTGCAAACGATTCTTGATTATAACTGCCCTTAAAAATTGTAATTTAATCACTAACTCATTTTCAAATTATTCAAGGACTGAAGCTGGCCGCGTTGTATCAATCGTACCGTTTGGACACTTCGAACGCTGGGGTTGTGGGTTACAATCCCGCTCGAGACACTGACGCCTTTCCGTGCAGTACTATCTTGTGTAGGTATAGGCCCTGCGACGGACCCATCCCCCCCCNAAAAGGAATCCTACTAAACGTTTATGAACAAGATTCCAAAGCCCAGAGAACGGAGGCCGTGTAACACAATGGCCAGCAGTGCCGCAGAAGCAGAAGCTGTATGAATGTATATTATGCAACATCATACAAAAATGTACGTTAGTAGCTTTTCCGCTGTCAAACGGAAAACTAACTAAAAAATTCGTGCGGCCGCCATGATGTTTACTAAAAAAAACTGCACGTGTTTGAGCCACCTATTGCTACCCATCATTATAGCACCACGTATTAAGCGGCCTCACCATAGTTCCGACATCTCAAGTTCACGAGTCCGCCATGTTGTTATTATTGTTTATGAAATATGACGTAATACCCATACCAGGTTTCGTGAAAACCAATCAACTATTTCAAATGCTAAAGAACACACATACGAAGACATCACTCTATTCTTGTAAGGCTATTTGTGTCTTTAAGAAAATAAACTCAACTAAAAGTGCAATTTCGCCGGTCACGGTAGCCGAGCGGTCTAAGGCATGCACTGTCTTCGCTCGCTCGGAAGCCGGGATCGTGGGTTCGAATCCCACTCAGGGCGTGGATGTTTGTGTGCGTTTTTCTGTGTTTGTCTGCAGGTAGAGGCCTTGCGACGAGCTGATCACCCGCCCAAGGAGTCCTACCGTATGTGTAAGATCTAGAAAACCCGAAGTGAACGGAGAACTTCATGGAGGTAGGCCTAGGCCCACTGGGGCTGTAGTGCCAGAAAAAAAAAAGTGCAATTAGTTCAACACAGATATCAACGCGTGAACTATGTCGAAACACGCGGTGAATGATACGATACACTAAGCCTACTGCGTGTCAGACGGCCCTTACGAACTAGATCTGTATGCGTGGACCCTATTTACATATTACGAAATTGTGTTTCTAAACAGGTAGTCTGCGCACAACTACCTGTGAGACATGAGTGGCCATTTTGACTACTGAAACCAACCTCTGAAAATGCGCATGCGCGTCTGTTATCTTAGTCTCTCATGACGCTGCACTGTGCTGCTACCTAGTGATACACATAGAAAGCCTATTACATCCATTACAGCTGTTTTGCTTCCATTTGTGACCTATTTACTGACTCTCCTTGTACATTCATCCAGACATATTTTACCAACAGTAAACACTGTTATGTGGTAGCCCTGATTTGTTTCGTTTCCTTTCGGTAACTATACATCGCGCGTTGAACATTCCATCTTATTTCCTTCTACCCTTTTGCTAAGTTTAAATGAACGACCATTCAAGTGGTGATGATGAGAAAACTGAAAAGTGAGGTCGGTCTAGGCATCTTTCCGTGCAAACATTTCATTTGCGAAAGTTCAATGTGTGATGTTAGACATCTCATCAATTTTAATACCACATAAAGTCGGTACCGTATTCTAAATAACTCTATAGACGTGTTATAAATACTCCTATTTGTGGACTATCATTTGTACCGAGTTGTGTGAGGCAGAGCACCCACTACCACCCTGATCTGCAAGTCGCAAGAGGTTGTGGGGCAGTGACGCAACAAACATGGCTACCATACGTGCATAACTCCATGCAGCGGAGTCCTTCTTGAACAGCTGACAGCCTCTCATATGATTACGGAATCGAAACATCCATTGCCCTGTTCATGACAGTCCACTACTGCACTCTATTCTGAGCCAGTTCAATCCAGTTCACGCCCATTTCCTGTTATCCTCCCATTTACCCCAGAGTTATAAAACGTCTCCTGTGGCACACCGACTAAAACTGCGTTCTCACCCTCTCAAGTTCGTATACGGGAGGTTCCTGCTTGAAATTTCTGCCCGGAAACGGCTAACCTGACAGAGGTTCTTCGTACTGGTAGTACCTCAGTCTCTCAAGTTCGTATACGGGAGATTCCTGCTTCACATCTCTGCCCGGAAACTGCTAACCTGACAGAGGTTCTTCGTACTACAAGTAGTAGTACCTCAGTCCCTCAGGTTCGTATACGGGAGGTTCCTGCTTCAAATTTCTGCCCGAAAACGGCTAACCTGACGGAGGTTGTTCGTACTAGTAGTACCTCAGTCCCTCAGGTTCGTATACGGGAGGTTCCTGCTTCACATCTCTGGCCGGAAATGCTAACCTGACGGAGGTTCTTCGTACTACAAGTAGTAGTACCTCAGTCTAAGTTCGTATACGGGAGGTTCCTTCTTCATATCTCTACCCGGAAACCGCTAACCTGACGGAGGTTCTTCGTACTGGTAGTACCTCAGTGCCTCAAGACAATTACTGGGAAAGCACTTCAACTTAGACCACGGTCGCTTCCTTTCGAATCCTCTGCAATTCAATATTCTCTACTTTGAGGATGAGGTTCTCAAGGCGGTGACTATCAACAGTACTATATTTTTAGATTCGACGCTGTGTAGCCTGGTAGAAGTTAACCAATATTCGAGAAGAACATACTTCATCTTCCGGATGGAATAGTAAAGCTATCAAGTAGCAAGAAGAGCGGCTGGCTCTGTACTCTCCAACCCGGAGGAGAGAAGCAGTACGTTTCCCCGAAACCAAAATGCTGTATACATTCACCTTCTACTCACACGTGCTACATGCCACGCCAATCTAATCCTCTTTTTCATCACTCTAATTATATTTGGCGAAGAGTACAAGTTATGAAGTTCCTCATTACGCAGTTTTCTCCAACTTCGAGTCACTTCATCTCTCTTCGGTCCAAATATTCTCCTCCACATAAGAAAACAAAAAGGTTCCAACTCAATGGTAGCAAACTAAGTCTAACGCCCATGCAGGCAAAACTGTTTGTATGTTTTCAGTGTTAGGCTCTTTGATAGGCGCCACGAACGTAAAATTCCGATGTCAGTGAACGGCTGCAAACCTTCCCCAAACTTATTTCCTCTTTACGCGTTCTGTAGTTAGCTGAATTCCAGTAACACCAACATGTAGGCTGTGCCATAGCTTAGGCGGTCAGTTGTCGGCTTCCCACCGCGGCGGCCCGGGTTCGAGCCCAGGTCACGTAATGTGGGATTTGTGGTGGACGAAGTGACTCTGGGAAAGGTTTTCTCCTAGTACTTCGGTCTCCCCTGCCAATACTCATTCTACAGACTGTTCCACACTCATCATCTATCATCCAGGGCTGGTACAGTAGGCCAAACAGTGGCCGACGTACCAAGTGGACTCAATCTCACCCCACCCCAAGAAACTAAAGAATACCACAACATGTAGTTCGGTTCTGTCTGCAGTTGGGCCAAACTCTTTATCGGCGTCTACGACAGTTTTCCTCATGTCTCGGCCAAATAAACGCAAATGAAGGTCACAGACCTGAAGGTGACGTCCCGTCTGATAACATGAAATCCTGTTTTGTGAAGCAATGCATGACATCTGACTGAGCCTACCTTACGCGGGCGTGGAGTGGCGGGCACTGACGCTGCCTGCGTTGCCGTAACAAAGGTCCGGAGGGCTGCCAGAGGTGCGGGGGGGAGTCCCAACACGCCGGCCGGCACGTGTACAGTAGCAGGGTGGGGATGATGATGATGTGGGTGCAAAGGTTGAGGTATTCCGGGATGGTGGTGATGAGGGTGCGCAGCAGCTGGGTGTAAGGGCACTGCTACCATTTTCTGGAGTGGTACTCCCCACGGTAAAATCCAAGGATGGTGCTGCATGTTGGTTCTTCAGCCATCCAACACTAACAATAGATATAGTAACTTCAGCTCCTGCCTCTATGTTCAACCACTAGACAGACAAATGTTCACTAGTTCGCACGCCACGCCCGAACGCTCCTTCGCGTCGTGACGACCTCCTCACGGCAGGAGCTCGTGCGCTACTAAGACGAAGCCATACCTCACGCTAGCTCGGCCAGACTGAGCCACACAGAGCAGAAAGCATGGGAGCCGGGGCAGCAGCGCGCAGGCTCCTACACTCGCCACTCCCCTCTGCGAAATTTCGACAGTAGGCCCCTTATCAATTTCACGACAATGCGCCGCTGCTGTTGCTGCCGCAAATTTTTTAATCAGGGCTGTTCGAACACTGGCCGACCATGGCTCTGTAACGAGCGCCACGTTCAGCCGTTAAAATTAACTTTCGCTCTTAGGCTTCGTTTGGATCGATCTTTCTTTCCCTCTCCCACAGTTCTTCCATACTTTCCCTTTGTTTCTTTCTTGCTCTCTCAGTCTGTGTTACGAATTGTGGGAAGTTTTACTTTTTCCTTCCTTCATTTTGAGTTTTTTAGCGACACTATCTCATCTGAATTTGCGACGCCTTGTTGAACGGTACATTGTAACCAACATGGTTAAGTGTATCATAATGTTTAATTGACAATCTCCTCTTCTCCGCTCGCATATACATTTGTATGACATTACTCTTTGATTCCGAAAAAAAAAGGTTAATTTGTCTCAGTCTTTAATTAAGAACCACGTCACAATATTATATTTGCGGGTGGCGGTGATTGTATTTATTTTGAACACTGGCCACAACATGAAGCTGCGCTGTTTCACGCTCCGGTCACTTCATACTCAGTAAATCCTACACGCTGGTGTACCTCAGGAAAATCCTTGAGTATATCTCAAACCGACTTTCTTTCAAACGGCACAGGCAGAATGACTGCGAATTTGGAAGGACGTGGAAACGGGAGTGCCCTAATTTAAGGTAACTCCTATTCTGCATAAACCTCCACTTGGACTTACGGATTTTCTCAAAAAGGCCTCATAGCACAATAACATTTATGCAATATATGATATATATCTCGTTATGAACAGCGTTCGCTTTAATTTCTCGACACGGTCTATATTCAAGGAAACTGACTTCCAGCGTCACGCTGTATGATACCGAATACCTATGTTAATATGGCCACAATAAAACAAACTGCATTACTGGGACATTGAAGTTGCCTTTACCATAAAGGCACGTGTATAGTCGCTCTCAGCAGCAGGTTAGCAGTAACGCTCTAGACTTGTTTTCGGGAGCTGCCTATTCGAACCCCGATCGCGACACCGGCTATCCTGGCTTAACTCTTTCCCACAGTCCCTCGTAGGGAGTCCCAGTAGGGACACGAAGTTTTGCTTCTTCACGTCATCCAGACCGGCTCTGAGGTTCATCCAGCACCATGGTCTCTTTCTCTGGGAGTAAAGCAGCCGGGGCGTGAAGTTGACCACTCACCTCCAGTTGGTGCCGAAGTCAACAAAATGTGGATCCATACATCCACTCCCCCATACGCCTTCATGGCGTACTGCTTAATTAGTTAAGCAGAGGGACAGCTTTACGTTATTGCACTTGAGTAACCACATGACATTAACATTTCAGTGAGAAGACCAGAGTTTCCAGCTCCCTCTGCCTTCATTATTATAGGTACACATGGCAGGGCTCGGCTAACAAGAACTGGTTCTTACTCTTCATGCTTGCTTGGCTTACTTTTCGACCCTGAAGATGGAGACAGTACGCTTCTCAGTCAACGTCTGCCACCCTAGAAGATAGCACTCTTCATAGCTAACGCCGTGAGAACCTTAGACCTCACAAAACCTGATTTCCGTTATGGAACAACCGCGCCCTGGTCAAGCTGATATCTTCCTGCACCCGCATGTTGCCTGCACTTCACTTCAATTTCATATCGTTTCAGTCATGCGCCTACAGTCTGGAGGCGATTTAATGACCCATGCTTCTGTCTGAGTGTGAAGTATCAGACCTCAAATCTGGCGGAAGAACATAATACTCTTCAGGCATCTTCATTTCAACTCCCAACGTCGAAAAGTGCGGAACAGTGCTCGCAAATAAGAGCCACAATTGGCAACGCACCTATTAAAATCGTGATTGCAGGTCAATGCTGTTTCGAAGAGGACAGCGATGAGCACTGGACCATTAAATCTCACCCATACCGTACTTCCAATAATACAGTAACTCGTAGTAACAGACATAGTTACTGAAACTGTCGTTAAATTAACTTAAAATAAATAAAACAACAAACTCCGTGGTTTTAGTCCTCAAGCGAACTATACCGACCAAGCTGCCGCCGCTTGTCGGCGAAGTTAGTGTCAACTTTAGAGGATAGAGGTCGTCGCGTGGTCAGCGCAACGGACCACCACGGCCGTTAATTTCGGTTTTCTAGACCGAAGCTATTTTTCCTTTCAAGAAGCTCCTCAATTATCCTCACGAGGCTGAGTGAACCCCGTTCCAGACCCACTACTTCTCAGGAAATCTGGTAGTGCCGGGAATCGAACCCGGGACCTCTGGATCTGTAGCCAGGAACAATAAATGAATAAATACATACATAAACTACAATAACTATTCTATCTTTCTCTCTATCCTGTCTGCTTCTATTCTTCCCTTATCCTCTTTATCCCCACTCGTTACATCTTTATTTCTTTCGTTAGTGACTTTATTCTGTCCTTTTCCTTTCTCTATTTCTTTATTTCTTCCTTCCTATCTCCCTTTCCTTCTATCTTTACCTTTCTTTCCCGCCTCCTTTCTTCTTTTCCTCAGTTTCTCACATTATTTTCTTGTTTGAATTCTACATTTTCTATTTCTGTCTTTCCTTCTCTGTAATTTCGGATGCTTTAAACTCTCTTTCGCGTTCCATTTCTCTCTCTACATTCTCCTGTTTTTCTCTTTTAGCAAAAAGTGAGTCTTCAACGATGCAGTAGGCTTACAGGCTCGCTATGTCGAAGGGGAAATACAATTGCAAAAAGTCCGTTTCTTTCTTCGTGAAATCACAATGTCCGATATTGTTATTATTATTGTTATTATGGATCTATAGCCCTTTGTTGGGCCTTGGCCGCTTTTTCAGTTTCTTGATCCATGCAGTCCTTGGACGGGGATCAGCTAGTCGCAAGGGCTCTAACTACACACAGAATAAAACACGATAAAAACATGCATACCTCGGGTAGGATTCGAAACCACGATCCCAGCGTTCGAGCGCGCGAAGACAGTTCATGCGTTAGACCGCGCGGCTGCTGTGATCGGCACAGGGTTTGTATACTAAATTGAAACCATGCAAACAGCAGTAGTAAGACATAAAATCTGATTTTTCGAAATAATTATTTCCTTGAAAACAATCATACTAATTGCTATCGGACTGTAGGATATAAAACAAAATCCAAGAATATGGACTATCTCATTACAAAACGAAGATCAAACAAAAGCGCAGAAGCTGTTCCATTTTCCTTTGAACTAATCTACCGTGCTACGTAGCATGAGCCGGTCATGCAACGCGCGCACCTCATCTACATTCATTACCTTCACAGCAAAAACCATTGGACGATCAAACAAGACGCGAGTGAGGACACTATAGTAATCATCCTCTATTCCTTCTCATCCTGTTTCATCTCAGTTTTCTTCTCTTGCTCCACCTCTTCCTCGTTTTAACCTGTCTTTTCTTTCCTTCTTCTGTATCTTCTTGTCCTGTTCTCTAACTTCTCACCCTCCGCCACCCCTTATCTCATTAATCTCGTCTTCTTCTTCTTTCAAATGTTCCTCCTATTATTATTATTATTAGTAG
>NW_019727786.1:1907327-1907529 GCF_002891405.2 Cryptotermes secundus
GCAGTAGCAGTGGCAGTGGCATTGGCAGTGGCAGTGGCAGCGGCAGCGGCAGCGGCGGCGGCGGCGGCAGCGGCAGCGGCAGCAGCAGCAGCAGCAGCAGCAGTAGTAGTAGTAGTAGTAGTAGTAGTAGTAGTAGTAGTAGTAGTAGTAGGAGATGTGCTTCTGCGGCAAATGTTTGCAGATATATTGATATTTTATTAAG
>NW_019727786.1:1907570-1957669 GCF_002891405.2 Cryptotermes secundus
ATTGATATTTAATTAAGTTTTTTAACTGATATTCATTCTTCCATCAGTGGCTCTACAGCCCTTTGTTAGGCCCTGACCTCTTCTTCAGTTTCGTAAACTTTTTTATACAGGCGGTAGGACTCCTTAGATGAGTGATCAGCCCGTCGCAAGGCCACTACCTACACAGAACAACACAAACAGATCAAACGCACACACAGACATCTGTGCCTCGAATGAGATTCGAACCCACGATCCCAATGTTCGAACGGCCGAAGACAGTTTATGCTTTAGACCGCGTGGCCATTGTGATGGCTGTTAATAATTAATATTAATATTATTACCCTCCAACCCGGTATAGAGTAGTTGGTATAGCGATTGACTAAGGGCTGGACTACCAAAGGGTCGGAGTTCGAGTCCCGGTAGGGTCAAGAATTTTCTCTTTTTCACGTCGTCCAGACCGGCTCTGGAGTCCACCCAACCTCCTACTCAATGGGTACCGGGGGCTCTTTCCCTGGGGGTAAAGCGGCAGGGTCCTGAAACTGACCATTCACCTCCAGCTAGTGTCGAGGTTAAGAAAATGTAGATCTATATATCCACTCCGCCGGTCACGGTAGCCGAGCGTTCTAAGGCATGTACTGTCTTCGCTCGCTTAGAAACCGGGATCGTGGGTTCGAATGTTTCCTGTGAGGTACGAACTGAATTCTTATATATTATTTTTATACACTGCCGGTCACGGTAGCCGAGCGGTCTAAGGCATGTACTGTTTTCGCTCGCTTAGAAACCGGGATCGTGGGTTCGAATCCCACTCAGGACATGGATGCTTAGTTTGTGAGTGTGCGTTTTTCTGTGTTTGTGTACAGGTAGAGGCCTTGCATACCACAATCCGTCCTGAGATACAAACTTGTCGAGCTATCTTCTTCCGGGTCTCCCAACAGCATTTCCGCTGCTGCGCTTCTCTGGGGTCACTTCGGCAACCCCGCTGTCATTGCCACCTACTATTATGGCAGCCCCGTGACCGTTCTCATTACGCACCTACGCACAGACCTCAATGACTACATAACAAAGCCAAAATGGAGAGGTTTTCCACCATAAAGAAAAATGTTTTTATTACGTCACAATACTTTCTGAAGTTTGCATGTAAAACTGGAGAGGTTTTCCATCACACAGATGTTTTTGTTATTTCGTTCACAACATGTCTCGGTCCAGATAGGCCATCGTCAGGTGACACGTGACAAGTGCACAGATAATGACGGAATTCTATAAAATTTCAATGCTAGTAAAGTTTGAAAATTTGTTAGGTAAACTAGGTCGGATCTGACTTAACAGCATATACACAGTGCATTCTAAAAAATTAAAAACAGACGTATACATATTGAATTTTAAAATTAGAAGTAGAATAGTGTAAGTTGAGAATCACTATAAAGAGTATGGAATTCCCAGGGGGTTGAAGTGACAATGGAGGAATTTTAGAAAATATAGGGTCGAAATGATAAGGTGGGTGTGTGTGTATGTTTAGGGATGTTGTAATTAAGGCAAATATATTGAGCTTATACTGCGGGGGCGATGGAGCGTAGTTCATCATTCAAATTTATACCATCATCGTAATTTTATACAATTCCGTTCACATTTGTATATTTCTCACGTGTCACCTGACGATGGCCTATCTGGACCGAGACATGTTGTGAATGAAATAACAAAAACATCTGTGTGATGGAAAACCTCTCCAGCTTTAGGTGCAAACTTCAGAAAGTACCAGCATGCGATCTCAGGACCGTGGCAATAAATTATAAATTAAGTTACCATTCCACATTTCTTCCTGGAAATCCATTAAAATATCTGGATGTATGTGTGACTTACGTCCAGCAATACAACGCACGCAGCCACATAAGAAAGACACACCATAAGACACAATATATACACAATTAGAACATAAGAAGAACGACTCCCATAATGGATGAATGGCATTACACACGAGTTTGATAGACGACATGGAAGATGATATATCTTAACAAGTTTTAATATATAAATTTTATTATTGAACAACGACGAACACACATTTTATACCATTTTATAAATGGACACTTGATGGCAGGCAGTGCAATTGTTTAACGTGATTAATTCACCTGATGGCAGATTGATGCCGAAACATGTAGTGTGAAGTGACAAGTGAAACTGTATGCACTAAAAGAAGGTAAATATATACACATTATCTAGAAAATCGGCTCAAAGATGGCGGTAAGGTTGTCAGCCTTACGCGCCGGCCGCGCTTTACTTCCCACGAAAAGTATTCAATTAATTCCTGGTACTCATTTCTGTTAGAGGTTGAGTCGACCCAAGGGCCAAGATTAGGTAAATTGGAAAAAAAAAATGACTTCACCGGGATTTGAACCCACGACCTTCCGGCTTGTAGAATAGTGCCTATACCAACTACGCTAACGCGTGCCCCTTTTAATTAGTTTTTACTGGTTTTAATTAAGGTTCATTTATTTTAAGTCAAGAAATATCGCATTCACACGTGATATGAGAAGTTGGACATCCCAAACGTTGCAACAATTTTAGCGAATTAGAGACACCTGATGATGGCAGCGTACGGCCGAAACATGTTGTGAGAAGGAATGGGGAAAAAATAAGTTGCACTGTACACGGTAATATATTGTATGAAATAAATGATATATTAATGCAACAGGATGCTTAAATACAACATTTCTTCTCGCGTTGATAAGTTTCGAATTTCATACATGTATGTAAAAGTAAACGGTCTAGAAAACCGAAATTAACGGCCGTGGGGTTTCGTTGCGCTGACCACGCGACACCGTCTATCCGCAACAGTTGGCACTAAACTTCGCCGAGAACCGGCGGTCGCTCGGTCGGTATAGTTCGCTTGCGGACTGAAATCACGGAGTTTGATGTAAAAGTAAAGCTATCCCTGTAACAGGCCGTGGAGGCCTATATGGTTATGAGACGTCGAGGCTGACATATTTTCTAGACAATCGGTTCACAGATAGGCGGTGAGGTTATCAGCCTTATGCACCGGCCGCCTTTTACCCCCAGGAAGTTTCCTGATACGCAATTCTGTTAGAATATGATGTACTGATAACAAATGGTAAGGTATTTCATCTTTATAAAAATATAGAGAAAGAGGCCCTCCTGAATCTATAAGACATTCATACTACCTTGATTTCCGCGTGGTGAACTTTGAACTCCATATCTGAGGAACTTTCATGCGTCCAGCCTCCCCGATCTGCAGCTTCGTCCATTTCTGCTCCTTCCATCAAATCCTGTGGAGGAAAAAAATCACGCTTTATACACCGTATCAGGAGGTTCGGCTGCTCTTTAGCTAATATGTTTGCAGAAAAGGTTAGAAAACTAGAGCAGGGTAAGAGGTTTGATGTTACCATATCACAGATCAAACTAGTATGTAAAACGCATCATCATCTTACGTATGTAATGTTGCAAGAGATATTATGTAACAGTCATGAAAAACACTGCTTCGCAAACTGTGTCTCTTCAACATAACATGCGAACCACACTTAAATGCTTTTCTCGGTCAAGGAACATGTCCCTTCAGTGGCATTTCCTTCCCTTGAAAACAAAAATTCGCATTATGTTTTACAAATCGTTGCAATTCTGAAGGAGCGCTGCTTGGGATAGAACCCAACGGTGGACTTCATGATCAAGGTAATGAACTTTCGAGTTCCTTAAAAGCGGAGAATTTATTCACAAGCTAAATCGTTTTGTTTCAATTAAAACTCTTAAGCGATAAAGTAATGCAGGCTAATGAAGGTACAGATGCACTCTGACATCCCATATACGTAACTGTAATCAACACTGCTAAAACAAAAGATCTGAATTGAGCCAATTTCATCTCTCTGCCAGTCTCCAAATTAATTAAGCATTATGCCATGAAGACATCTGGGGGATTAGTGGTATAGCTCCACTATTCTTGAGCTCGGCGCTAGATGGAGGTGAGTGGTCAGCTTCACACCCAGAGAAATCGGCCCTGGTACCCACTGCATAGGAGGCTGGGTGGGTCCCAGAGCCGGTGTGGACGCTATAGAGAAAAGAAAAACCTCTACCCTGCTGGGAATCGAACCCCGGCCGTCCACCAGTCAACTCTACCTACTGAGATATCCCGAATCCTCCTTCCTTAATATAATTCTATATATATATTATTTTATCCCCCTTCACAGCTACAAGTCCAATCCATTATCCCAATGACATCAAATGATTTGTATCAGTAAGTCCCTACAGTCCATTCGCGGAGACGAAACAGTCCTCGTAAACAAATGCACGCGGTATCTCCTTCGCTCTTTGAATGAAATCATGCAGCGATCATGTGATGCGTGTACCGTTGCAGGGGCGTCCGAAGTTCACTCTTCAATCTGAATGCAAGTTAACGTGCGTCCGAATGCAGTGAGTACACTGAGTAACTGCGCGCTTTGTCCACTCCTTGCTGTCAGCTGTGGCGACTCGGGGCTTGCTTTGTTTACGCTGACTGTCTCGTCTCCGCGAATGGACTTATAGTTATGTAACCTAGCTTTCCAGTTTCCCTCATTTCTATGTCCCTCTTAGTTCAGGCACTTTACAAAGCACTTTACTTCTAAACATTTAGGTTACTTCTGCGAGGCAAGAGATCTTATAACTCACGCCAGGGAGAAGATTCCTTCTTTAGAAGCCAACAGGTGTTCAGTTAGCGAGATATTCCTCGCCCTTCATGGAACCCGAAGGTTACTTTTCGTGTTCACAGAGACCTATCACTGGATACTCATCCTATGCTAGATTAATTCAGCTTTCTCACTTCTTTAAGATCCATTCAAACGCTATTCCTAGCGGATTCTTCAGGTTTTACAAACAACACAATGCCAAAATTACTAATTAACCTTAATTTTATTATGAAAGGCATACGGTACACGTCGACTGCATCTGTGGTCCAGTGGTCAAATTTACTGGCTACAGATACAGAGGTCCTGGGTTCGATTCCCGGCGCTACCAGATTTTCTGATAAGTAGTGGGTTTGGAACGGGGTCTACTCAGCCTCGTGAGGTTAACTGAAAAGCTATTTCAAATAAATAGTGGCTCCGGTCTAGAAAATCGAAATTAACGGCCGTGGGGATTAGTTGCGCTGACCACGCGACACTCTCTATCCGCCGACAAGCGACGGTCGCTTGCGGACTCAAGCTACGGAGTTTAATTTAGTTTTACGGTACATGTCTGTGGTACTTCCTTCGCCGCTGAGTAACTCAGAATTTGATACAAAGTCGTAAAATAAGCCAATGAACAACCAACGAATCTGCTGTTTGGGTGGAAGGTTATTAACCAAGTAAGTTACAGTATTCAATGGTAAGGTAAGAAGCAGTCGTGGCCTCTCTGAAGGCCACATGGAGGGCCTGGGGAATATACACGTACGTGCATGTCGTAGTCCAAATTCAGGTCTCAACTGGCTGTCAGACTGTTTGATTCTCATGCTTCTGATGCTGTTTTAATTCGAAAGGTTAGCTCCTTGACATGAGAACAGATATAAATACGGGGCATGAATGGTGGACAAGTAAATACCTGAAGACTGCAGTAGTGGTCTACTTCAAGGAACTACCCCTTTGTCCTTTTCTTTTTAGAATTACTGGGTTTTCGAAATTTTTCAATCGTTCGGTATTCTAAAAACTAAAGAACACAACTTTTCGAAAACTAGATCTGTTTCCGAAACATTGTTTATAGTTTTTAGGATATGGGACGATGGAAAAAGTCCGAAAACCCAGTAATTCTGAGTGTTATACGCCATTGTGAGAATCTTTTAGAATCTTCTTTTTTCTCTCTGAGACTGACGTCAGTATGGCCGAGTTTAGAACAAGGTACTTACTGGATACAAGTCCATTACATTAAAGCTACGGCATATCCCATTTTCTCCCAGCTCTTGATTGGGTTGTTGTGACGCAGTAAGGGACATCAGGAGAAGCTAAAGAAGAAGTCAGGAAAGTACTAATTTCTTTCCCGTCCACTTCACCGCAAACAGCCACTCAGATCGCGTTAACTCGTCCATTTGGCACATTATTCTAGAAACGAAACCTCTTAGCTTCTGCCACTCTGACCGGCTAGCTCTCCGTTACGAGTGGACCCCAACTTACTGTTAGTCAAGGCCAAGGATTTTCTTCCTCGCGCTTCTAGTCACAGACTCATTTCAACCGCCCTACTTTGATTATTTTCGCTACACCTGCTTCATTAAATAATTTTAAAAGTTTATGGTTATACTTTGGTCTCAATATACAGTTTTCTTTAATTTGGCCAAAAATTATTCTTAATATTGTGGCATGTCAACGCGCTGTCAGGCAACGGTTCGGTAAACACACTTCCGCGTAGGTAGTGACGTCACACAACAGTGGATAGCGACCACGTACTGTGTTTTCTATATGTCGACGCTGGCGGTTTATAGGGGACAAGAAAGGACGTTTGCAAGCAGTCGTACGCTGGAGGAGTGAGTACAGGAGAGAGTTTTTAGTTGAGTTCCGAGGTTTGAGGGCGATTGAAGAAGAAATGCAACAAGACTTCATAGTGATCTGAAGTGCTAGTTTCTGTGTTGAGATCCGCTGCTAGGAGACGACTAGTGGAAGCTGAGAATGCTAGTGCGTGTGTAACTGTGAACTGTAAATTGTGTGAAGTTCTGCAGACGAAAAATACAGATGTACAGGCACGGCCTTCTCATTTTATGCAATTTCATAAGGAAAGCATAAACCAGTTTGATGTGAGTCAGTACCTCAGCAAAATTTAATACGGGCAACAAACACAACGACAAAAGAAATACAGTCAGACTAACAAGGCAGAAACGCCTATTCAGCGTGAAGGCTAACAGTGAAAACCATGAATCAGTTTGTTTGACACTGTGGAGGGTTCTTCAAATTCAGTGGTATAAATACATTTCAGTGTCTTAAGTTCAGCAAACGCAGTGTTTGTTTTGTATTAGCCAAACCATGAAATTATTTCAGAGCAATAAACATATGCGAAATGGAATATAAACACAGCACAGCAAGCCTCGGGCCACTCTTCTGCGGAATATGAAGGACAGTAGGGAACTCGGGGATAAAAGAAATCAGATTTTCTTTCCTACAGACTAGCTCAGCCCAGACGTGCAGTAAGGTAACAGCGTCAGAGAGGCAAGGGAAGTTGTTTAGGCCCGGCTATTTCCCGGGAGGAGGAAATTTACTGCGCCTGAGACCCCGTGAGCCCTTGCACACACTGCAAGGAGGGCTCCTATGTCGGGGCTATTAACTTTCCTTGATTTTAGTTTTCTATTTACCTATCTACGTATTTATCTTCTCAACCATTCATCTGCATGTCTGTCGATCCATCCTTCATTCTGTCCGCCTGTCTCTTTTCAACCAATCAATCACTTCTCATTCGTCCGTCCGTCCATCTACCTGCCTACCTACCTACCTACCTACTTATAGTCACGATTTAGGGGTATGAAATGGATATTGGATTTATTCACCATTCGGAACTATACTTTACAGTTCAATGACACATAGAAACTAATGTCCTTAGTCTTTTACGGTATCAACTAGCCGTTTCCTGGTAATGTGTTCTACCGACACATATTCTACAGCTTCCCGCGCTCAAGTCCTCTTGTCACAGCCGCCCGTGCAGAACTCTTTGTGAACTGACAACTCAACTAACCGGGTCCCAGGCTGGTGGACATTTCACACCAACTTCCTAGCCTTCTCTTCATAGGCTGACTTCCAACTGAACTCTCTCACTTGCCAACCAACCAGCTACTTCACGTCACTTCACTCAACTCAACTGCTGACAACTCTAACCAACAACTAACTCGCTGCTGAGTCTTGAGTGTGAGTCTCATTTTAGAACCGACGGTCAGTCGGCCAGTCTGTCTTAGCATAAAGCACTCATCTGGAGCTTGCACCCAGATCTTTATTGTCTGACAGTTACGGTCTTGTTTCTTGTGGGCGTCCTCTCTGACGAGAGGACGGGTCTACCTTGTGTATATGCTGCTGGTCCTTGCCAGCGCAGTCTTTCTCGGGTCCGAGACCATATACTGTATTACTGTCTCAAATTTGAGACTTCCTCTTTCGTCGCCTCTTACGACTCGCAGGGTCACGGTGGAGGTATTCGAACCCGCCTCCACACGGGCCTAATTCGCTGCTCCAGATTTTCTTGCGTGTAACATCTCGGCACGAACAACATAGAAAACACGGTTTCCATTGTTATAGTCCAACAATACCTCGACCGCTGCATGGAAACGGGTATCTGTTTATCCGCCTACTGCATAGCAACACCTGTCCCACGCTACAATTTCTATCTATGCAACTAGAAACACATACACAGGCTACAGTCTTCCTGGAGATGCTACTCACTTAGTTAAGTAACAACGGAATACTATAAACTTCATAATTCGCACAGAGAATACAACTCAAGTATACCTCATTATGATTTTCACTTTAAATCAATTACCAGCTCTTCTAGAAGGAAACCGCGTCATGTTAGTCACACAATTAGTATCCGAGATAACTGGCTTTCCTTTCGAGTATTATTAACACGCACGACGTTCAGAAAAGTAATAGTGAAATGAGCCACTTCTCTACGCAGTGCACAATTAGCTTTGCCCAAAATACCTATGTATCTAAAACAGGCCGATCATATAAGCAAATCTGCATATATGCAAATGGAAAATACTTCTGATTGTAGTACGCCATTCCACACAGCAACTGTTGGTTTTGATTTGCGTAATTAACGCACTCGTAGTTGCGAGCAGCCAGTCGAACTGAGTTAATCTTAAACGCATTACGTTCTCTCTTTTTTGAAAATCGCTTGGTATTCTCACATGTGGTCTTCAAAGTTTTAATACATAAATAGGATAGCCTTACTTTTCATTCCTACAGGATTCCCAGTAGGAGATTGAATTCGGGTAATGCTTGCTACCATTCAGTCCAGAACCTTTTTTCTGGTCTGCTGTCCAAAAACATACAAATTAGAATATAAAAACTATAATTTCGCCTGTGGTTCTCTATTGGCGTGAAACTTGGTCTCAGACATTAAGGGAGGAACACAGATTGAGGGTGTTTGAGAAAGGTGTTGAGAATATTTGGACCGAAGAGGGATGAAGTGACAGGAGATTGGAGAAAACTGCACAATGATGAGCTTCATAACTTGTACTCTTCTCCAAGTATAATTAGAATGATCAAGTCATGGAGGATGGGGTGCGCAGGGCATGTAGCACGAATGGGTGAGAGGAGGAATGCGTATAGGATATTGGTGGGAAAGCCAGACGGAAAGGCGTAGGTGGGTGGAAAATTTTAAAATGGATCTTAGAGAGATGAGGTGGGATGGTATGGATTGGATTAATCTTGCTCAGGATAGGGACCAGTGGAGGGCTCTTGTGAACACGGTAATGAACCTTCGGGTTCCATAAAATGCTGGGAAATTCTTGAGTAGCTGCAGAATTGGCGGCTCCTCCAGAAGGGCTCAGCTCCATGAGTAATAAAGTAAATAGGATTTTAGGACAATGTAACTTTTCATTCGATAAAATCCTTAAGAACAAATTTCTAGATTCAGCTTAGATATGGAAAATTTCCTGAATCACTGCGCAGCAGCATTCTTCCCGGAGGGTAGCCTCTACAATGTAACAATTAAGACATCTGCCAGGGCCGCGCCATAGCTCAAGCGGTTAGTCGCTGGATTCGCACCGCGGCGCCCCGGGTTCGATCCCGGGTCCAGTCAAGTGGGATTTGTGGTGGACAAAGTGGAGCTGGGGCAGGTTTTCTCCGAGTACTTCGGTTTCCCCTGCCAATCTTCATTCCACCAACTGCTCCACAATCACCCTCACCTATCATCCGGGGCTGGTACAATAAGCCAGAAGTGGCCGCAGTACAAGGGACTTAGTCCCACCCCACTAAAGCCAAAGTAAGTAAAAAAAAGTAAAGTTATCCCTGTAACAGGCCGTGGAGGCCCATAGGGGTGTGAGACGTTGAGGGTCCCACATTATCTAGACATTCGGCTCAAAGATGGCGGTAAGATTGTCAGCCCTATGCGCCGGCCGCCCTTTGCCCCCAAGAATATTCCTGGTACTCATTTCTGTTAGAGGCTGAGTCGACCCCAGGGCCATAGTGCGGCCTAGCATTAAAAAGAAAAGCATCTACCAGTTTGAAACAGAGCCTTTCATGCTAATAGGCCTGCCATTTGTAGGCACCAACATTAATCATCTAATATCAACAAGGTAATTACATCAAGCAGGGCGATCGGGTCATGTGGAATGCATGGATTCGTGGGAAATGCATACAAAATTTTCCTTCAGAAAGTTCAAGAAAACATGTGACATTCTAATCGCGGTGCCTACAAAGACCATGCCATTCTGGGTTGTGATCTTATGTACTTCGGAAGAAGGAATGTTACAGCTACATCTTCGAGGTCGAAGAGTAAAGGTAAAGGTAAGGTAGAGCTGTCCCTTTGCTTCGGCACTAGGTGGAGGTGAGTGGTCAGCTTCACTCCCCGGCCGCTTTACCCCCGGAGAAAGAGCACCACCCCACTAGCATTAAATATGTCGTAATTTCTTACGCTTTACCACTCTTCAGTAAGAAGAAAACGTGAGATGGAAGCTACACTAGCGACACGAACTGCAGAAACGAGTTTGTCAACTCCTAACAATGGCTCTACACGTCACAATATATACAAAGAAACTCATCTACCTTTAGCCCTTCGACATTGAAGATGGAGGCATTATGTGCCTCCAAAACTTCGGAAACGTTGCGCACATCAACAACTTGTGACCACATAAGAATTGAATTAATATCAAGAAAAATGTTATGAAATGAGGTTCTGAGTGGGCGGAAATGACACAGGAACGTTTCCGGTGACGGCATTTCGTATCAGTGCCTTCGAACCTTTGGGTCTTACTTGTTTTGATAGTCTAGTTCTCTGTTAAGAAAACTCTAGACTAAGATGCACATTCCAGTAATTGCATGGATCAGCCCGAACAATGCAAACGCACAGCACAAAAGAAGGTAAACTAAACAGAAATGAGACAGTAATGAATATACGTAAGAGTGAGAATTCACCACGTGGAAACAACCGCGGTGAAATACGTTAAAAGGAAAAGAACTGGATACTTTCTGCGTCCTTTCTTTTGTTCAGACATTAAAACGAGTATTTCAATGTCATGCTATATCTGTCTCTCACCTCTTCTAATGGAGTTTCTTGTGGTGCGGAAATGTTCGTGTTTCCTCCATATTTTCATTTCCTCAATATTTCTCTGAAAGTGGATGTTAAAATTCTCTGGAATATTCATAGAACTAAATTATTTTTAACTTTTCGCCTAAAGAGAACTTCCCCGATGTGCAGAATACTAAACGGGTCGAAATGTATATCAGCAGATGCGCCTGCACCACAGGGCCGAATGAGAAGAATTCCTGCCTCAGACTGACGCCTTTCTGACACAGCCACAAGTCTGCATTCGAAACGTTGCACGGCATTTCGTCTACTTCCTGCACGGCACAACAGACCAACGGATTCCAATGCCTCCTGCTTTCCTGGCTTCGAAACTTTCGTTACTGACATTTGGTATTGTACCTTATGTACAAGTCCAAAGTCCAAGTCCAAAGCAATAATTCTATGTAAGATTTGAGGCTTTCACGGCGGTGACTATGAAGAAAGCAGTCTTCTGGGATTTGGCACCGTGTATATGTGGTGTTAACCGACGTTTCGGAGGAACGTATCGCAGTCTGCTTTTACCGGTTCTCACGGTCTCTTCGCTTGCAGATTTCTTATATTTTTTCTTCTACCCTGAAGATGGAGGCGATACGTTCCTCCGAAACGTCGGTTAACACCACATATACACGGTGCCAAATCCCAGAAGACTGCTTTCTTCAATAATTCTATGTTTTTCTATTCTTTTTGTTATTTCGGATGCACTGTTCAGCCAATATCCCTGTTTATACCTCGCCATACAGCTGGCCTGTGATTCAGTTTCTGTATCCCACAGGATCATACGTAGCAGGTGGTTCAACTTCCGACAAATGTGTCATGCGGTGGGATACACTTGTAAGTGTAGCGATACTTGCAGCAACGCGACAGATGCAGATAAATAACAAGATGGCGGAGATCCTCTTAAGGAACCTGCTGACCGTATTCCGAGACAATCTAACGTAGCCCTAAGGTGCAAGTGGAGAGATATGGATAGGCATTATTTTCTACCACCTCCTGATTCATATTTACATCTTACGATCATTTGTCTGTTCATTTTGCAAATAAAAGAAGACTCATCATGTCTGCATTCGTGAGCGCACACGAAATATTAGATCTATTCTTAGAAATATCCATTTAATGTTCAAGTTATTAGTTCGGTGAGTATGCCGCGGGTTTGTTCATGTGGGGCACCCTCTCTGACGTGAGGAAGGGGTCTGTTGTTGACAACTCCTGCTGGCCCTAGCCAGCACAGTCATATTTACCGCGATCTCATTCAAGTCAAAGTCACATTACGACTGACGGTCAGTCAGTAAGTGTTGGTGTCGAGTCCCATCTGGAGGTAATGACCAGGTATTTATTACTGTTTAACAGTTATGGTCTTATTTTGTGGGGCGCCCCCTCTCTGAGGAGAGGACGGATCTGTCTGTTGCATATGCTGCTGGCCCTTGCCAGCGCAGACTTTCTCGAGTCCTAGTCCCTTGGTACTCGCGACCATATTTTACTGTCTGATTTGAGACTTCCCTTTTCGTCGCGTCTTACGACTCGCAGGGTCACGGTGGAGGTATTCGACCCCGCCTCCATACGGGTTGCGGATTAATTGCTCCAATTGTCCAGCTTATAACATCTCGGCACTGACCGCACAGAAAACACCTTTCCAATGTTGATGTTTCCAATTGCTGTCGTGCAGACACGCTTGTTTGAGAAGCCGTTATTCGTTAAAGGCATTGTATAGCTGCGTCTTTCGCAGTCGTTGCCTAGCAGCGGCTCTACATGTCACATTACTATTCTGTTCCGTATTCTGGCCACGAGTTCTGAACATATGTTTAGTTTTGTGTGCGTTTACTTTTTTTTCCCCCTTTGGCGCTACAGCCCGAATTTGGGCCTTGGCGTACTTGGATGAAACTCTCCGTGTGCGTTTACTTAACAGTGTCTAATTGAGGTTCGGTGATTTCTTCTTCTGGTATTTATGTTTCCGCCCAATAAGATAATCGACATAGACATGTCACCTGTGTCATATTCCACTTATACGCTAAACAAGAAGCGTATTTGTCGGTGTTCTAAATGCAGACAACGCAACAGAGAAAGGCTTAAATTATACCAGACTTCTGTACTCGTCTCCCAGGAAACGTAATTAGGGGTATGTTAAAAGCGGTATTAAGGATCATATATCCACATAGTAACCGCCTAAAGGGAAGATCATTACGAAATGTAATTCTACTCCGTGATAATATTAGCCCGCTTACGGAAATCTGATGATAGTGGTATCCCATGACTTTTGGCACTTGAGTACATGTATATATATATTTGTGCATCCACCATCCACTACATTTACATACAGATCCAATTTAAGTCACTAGCAGTAAGCTAAAGGGTGAAGGAAAACTAACCTTAGGTACAGCTGGCCTATTTACCGCTAGTTAGTGAAACACCGAAAGATGCGACGCAACTTTCAGCGTTAAACTTCCTGGGCTGACGTATTGATTTTATTCAGATTATACTGTGCTTCAGGGGACCACGCGTTTCCGATTGGCAGAAAATGTTCATTAAAATCCGGACGCCATGAAGCAGGATGAGTGTAATATAAATATTTGGATAATTTTCGTCTGTGCCATTTAAGTAATTATGAGCGTCCAATCAGCACCCCGTACATGTGTGTGTGCCAGGTGTGCTCATTACACGCCCTCCAGTGGTTCCCAATAAGTATTTCGCGAAACCATAGCGTTTCGTAAATGAATTTCACAGGTTACGTCAATAAACAGCGAATTTAAAACGGGTGTCTTAAAAACGGAAGAACATACTGCAACGCCTATCATGTATATAATATAAATTCCGTTCATACGTCCGAGAAATCAGTCCGCTAATGATGTTTAAGCAAACAAGAAATTCGTACACTTTAGTGGGCGAAATGCTGAGTTCCTGAACGTTAAAGAAGGTGGTAAACATGGTTACAGATCACACGAGTTCTATATCCTGGTACGTAACTCCGTGTATACCGATGTTTCGGAATAACGAATCACGTCCATTTTCGGGATCGGAGAGTAGGTGAAGCAGGAAGTAGGCGGCAAGCTGCTTTCTGCTGGATTCTTTCTTGGCTTAAGCTACTCTTGGGCCCAGAAGTTGGAGGAGGTACGTTCCTTCGATACGAAGGTTGACGTCGGCCGGCCTAACCGGCAGTATCCTACATAGTCATCGTTATGGGAACCTCAGATACAACATCGTTATCGCTGTCCTATAATGGGTTAAAAGGGAAGAATGGGTGAGTCAGATGGCACGCCCAAATATTTGTATTGTTAGGTTATTGTATTGTATCTCTAGGAAAAGAAAATGTGGAGCATTCAATGCTACCTTGTGATTTAACACCGCCCGAGGAAAGAGAAAGAAAACGAAGGAATGGGACAAAGAAGGGAGAAGGGGAGAAGGGACAAAAAAGGAAAGAAGAAAATATTGTAGCTTGTAGAGCCGTTACTGGGTCACGACCTCGAAACAAACAACAAAACAACATTCGCTGCTAGACAACAAATTTAAGTATATGCGGCCGTTACTGGGTAACGCCTCCGCAAACAAACACGTTCCCAAGGAAATGATTGGAACGTAAATAGAAGAGGTATCTTCTATGTGTTTCGTGCAGAGTTGTTATAAGCGGGACGAAGTTTAGAGCTTAGCTGAAAGTCAGTCAGTGTAATGAAGACCAGGAGGTTGGTGTGAGATGGCCGCCAGTCGGTGTAAGTTGGAAGGGTGCCGTCATTCAGAGAGGGCTTGAGCATGGAAGTTGAAGAATCTCCACTGTTAGCAGCCGTTACCAAGAAACGACTACTGGAGACTGTAACAACCTGAGAACATTAATCTGTGTCCTCTAGTGATGTGTAAAGTGTGGAGATTAGAAATGGCGCTATAATTAAGTGTAATTACGAGTTCTGTGTTAAAGCGGTCAATAAATTCAATCTCCAAATCAAAACCCCGACAAGAGTCACTCTAACACGTGACAATATAAAGAGGTCAGTTTATTATAGAACTCAGTTTACTTCCTATGAGACAAAGCAAATTAAACCATTTATTATTACTGACAAGACATACATCTTTGTGGAGCCTGGCACACCTTTCGCGAGTCTACGAGTAATTTTAAACCGACATCTACAGAATTCACCTCCAAAAGCGAACCCTTCTAGAAAACAGTATTTCCAACTGCTGCTTGATCTCTTACAATTCTACGTAGAAGAATGCGCGTACATAACAAAGCGTATTTGCAACAATTTTAACGCTTTTCTGAGTTCACGGTGCATGGTCTCCCTTGGACAGTAGATCATTTCTTGAAATGATCTTATAATTCCTTGCCTTTGTGCGCTCATAAGATTATTACAGCATTCAGGGGATCTCACAGGCCAACTGAACCGCTTGAATCCAATTCTTAACACTGATACCACAATTCTTCAAAATCCATCTTCTTAACTATCTTCGATCAGCTGATCCAAATGATCTCTATAAAGATATTCCCAGAAAAAATATATATACATTAGTATTTTCCCTGTGCGTATTGCATATCCAGCCAGCTCATTCTTCCTATTTCATCACAGTAAGAAATTAGGCAAAGCAAAATTTATTAAGTTTCTTAAATTCATATCGCCATTCTTTCTTGAGTCCAAGTATTTTCTTTAATACTACAGGGTGAATCGTATAGAACCGGCCCGATGAATTTGCTAATAATTCCGCAAGTGATGCATATAACCGCTCAAAATTACGACATAATAATCCGTGGCAGCCCTTATGCTACAAGGTCAAGGACAATCGCGAAACGTGTCTGCAGTGCGCAGGCGACAGTCATGGAGTACACTGTTGAACAGCGAGTGTTTCTAGTGCCTACTTTAAAACGGCGGATACTTTCAACACCTGCTCTGATCACGGCACACAATCCAAGATAAGATATGTGTAAATTACTTTAATATCTGTATGGTATATTTTATATTACAGCTCATTTCGACGGGCCGGTTCTATATGCATCACCCTGTACCTTCTTTCTTACCAGTATGCATCCTGTTGTGTGTGATAAACAAAAATATACATTGAAGTACGAATATTTGTCAATTATGTACAACAGTGTAAACGAGGCCGTCTACACAACAATGATATAAAAATATACATTGAAGTACGAACATTTGTCTATTATGTACAACAGTGTAAATGAGGCCGTCTACACAACAATGATATCTGCAGAATGAAGATATCATTGTAGTGCAGACGGCCCCACTTGCGCTAATTTACACACACAATAGGATGCATAACGTAAAGTTTACTGTCAATTATAGAACAATTAATACCGTCCAGTGTGATTGTAGATATTTACTACCTTTATATGATTCGGTCAGCTCTGACCGTCTTCAGAAGGCATAATACCAACATGTTCAGGAACTATGATTACAAAGTTCGTAATATATATGTAAGATCTGAGGCTTTCACGGCGGTGACTATGAAGAAAGCAGTCTTCTGGGATTTGGCATCGTGTATATGTGGTGTTAACCGACGTTTCGGAGGAACGTATCGCCTCCATCTTCAGGGTAGAAGAAAAAATATAAGAAATCTGCAAGCGGAGAGACCGTGAGAACCGGTAAAAGCAGACTGCGATACGTTCCTCCGAAACGTCGGTTAACACCACATATACACGGTGCCAAATCCCAGAAGACTGCTTTCTTCATAGTCACCGCCGTGAAAGCCTCAAATCTTACATATATATTACGAACTTTGTAATCATAGTTCCTGAACATGTTGGTATTATGCCTTCTGAAGACGGTCAGAGCTGACCGAATCATATAAAGGTAGNGCCTCTTCTCTTAAAGCGGAATGTTCGGGTATTTGGAGTGTTCAGAAGTCCTGGCAGTGACGCCCCCTACAGTTCTGTAATTATGTTATGGGTATTATATACATACTCTCATTATATTTCTGTAACCCCAGTTTTATTACAAATTTATCTTATGCGTTTCTACTTGTATCGTTGTAACTCCTTTTTGCTGTGTTTTGAGGCACTGTTTTGTCGTGTGCTGTGTAGCGTATACCCTTCTTCCCTGTGACGCTCCCGTGGGCGTGTACTCATGTCTTATCACAATGTCACACATACTATTCTGGTGCATACAAGAAAACGATAACCAGAATAGTATGTTTAACATTGTGATAAGACATGAGTACACGCCCACGGGAGCATCACAGAGAACAAGGGTATAAATACTTGTGTGCTACACAGCGCACGACAAAAAGAGTGTCTCAAAACCGAGCAAAAAGGAAACAACTTGACATTACAGCGACAGAGTTCCTGGCTACAGTTGCAAAGGTCCCGGGTTCGATTCCCGGCTCTACCAGACTTTCTGAGAAGTAATGGGTCTGGATCGGGATCCACTCAGTCTCGTGAGGATAACTGAAGCTCTAACTGAATGGAAAAGTAGAGGCTCCGGTCTAGAAAACCGAAATTAACGGCCGTGGGGATTCGTTGCGCTGACCACGCGACACCCTCTATCCACTAAATTTGGCACTAACTTCGCCGACAAGCGGCGGTTGCTCGGTATAATTCGAATGTGGACTAAAGCCACCGAGTTTTTCGGGATTAGATAAATATATATGACAGCATATATATATAATATCCATAATATAATTGCAGAACCATAAAGAGGACTGCCAGGACTTCTGAACACTCCAAATAATACCCCAACATTCCGTTTTAACAGAAGAGGCACAAGGACACAAACGAGACCGGTTCAAGACATTAAATATTAGAAAGCAATACGATTTTAATCCAAATAATTGTAAATAACTTTTTATATAAAATCTTCTAAGTATGTATTACGAACTTTGTAATAGCAGTTCCTGAACATGTTGATCTTGCGCCTTCTGAAGATAGTCACAGCTGACCGAAACATGAGAAGGCAATAAATGCCTACAAAGTGAATCACATTGGATGGTATTAACAATTATTCTATAATTTAGTTTACTAGTGTGAAGGACTAGAATGCACAGAGTTGAGATTACTGTAGACTACAATTATATTAAACTGCAGACTTTTACAGGGGACACGGTAAGAGCTTCTGAGCTGCATGGTTGCAAGATTCGAGGTGGTCTTAATTTCATAAAATCTTACCGTTTCTTGTATTCAAAGTGACAGAGCTGCTACTTATAGGCGACTAGCGGTACTTGGCGTGGTGTTCACTCTCAAATCAGTGGTTATGCCTAACAGTCAAACACACTGTTAAGAAGTTCTGTGAAGAACTAATTGCCTACTTTCCTTTCACTATCATTGGCGTACTTAATAAAACAAATAGGAAAAAAACTCTAAAGCATGTCTACGTAATAAAGTCATTAAAATAAGACCATAAGTTCGATTTTCATAGAACCTGAATTGCGCGTGTTATAATTAAATTTACAGCCAATATTTCAATATCAAACCCTAAGCTCCCAGAGGAACTGCTTTGCGCTCTTACTCATCCGCAACAGTTCCACGGGCTCCCACATGGCCACGTGACATTCCATGTAAATCAGATTACACTGATTCTATTATAACAGGTATGTGACGATGAGGAAGTTTACATAAATATTCAATTATATGCTTTTACATCGTGAAGCACACTATTTTATTGAGTTGAAAATGTAACTTTATTTGTGCTGTTTTATGGCCTATTTTTATAATATCAGTATATATAAGAGGCCCATTAAAGCACTATAAATCGTAATATATCCATGAAGTGAGTGTTTAGTTACGATCAGCATTATGGCTTCCAAACAGAGAATTTGAGTGGCAGTAATACTGGTAGTACAGAAGCGGAGTATTTATGAGATAAGCTGCTGAAAAGTGCCTCATATGGCATGGTCTCTATATCAAGTTTCATGACCATCCGTTCAAGCATTCAAGCAATATTAAGGTTATTACCTCAACAATTTGAGAGGCTGCAATGTTGGTATTATTGATGGGCGAGATTTATGAAGTACAGAGTTGAGATGGCCTTAGTTGGCATGATATACATACCAAGTTCCATGAAGATCGGTACAAGCCCGGCGTTCGTATTCCTGACGGGAGGGATTTATGAAGTACGCTGTTGAGATGGCCTCAGGTGGCACGATATACATATCAAGTTCCATGAAGATCGGTACAGGCATTCAGAAGTCGTTATGGGCGTTGCACACACAGACACAAGACAGCGAGGTGATCTCATAAGCCTACTTTAATTTTCTTCAAAACAGGGAAACTAGGCTGAAATACATTTTGAAATGCAGAGCTGGTTATTAGCCAGTCTGTATGTCACTTCACGTCCGAGTACACAGCTGTTACTGGCCAGTGGCAACTAACTGACAGCATATTTGGTCAAGCCACCAGACGAAATATACGTAATAAAGTTGAATGTGTGTGGTCAAGCAGGAGCTGTGATTCAGACAAGTCCTTTAACTATAATCCATCTTCCCTTTTATTTGGAGGGCAATTTCATGACGCAGTCAGCATCTCTGACTACGAGTATAAAGCGTCGGATGGTAGGATGACTGATGAAAGATGAATTGGAAAGGATTTAAAAGGAAGCAGTCCTGACATGTCGGTAATTGCGTGGAGGAACTGCAGAAAATAGCGACAAGTCTGAGTCAGGATGACCAATTTTGTGGGTGAGACTCGAACCGAAAATCTCGTGAAAACAAGTCTGAAGCGTTGCATCTAGATCAACATGGTCAGTCATCTCATTTCTTACACTGTGACCACGGAAATACGTTCCACGTGCTCAGTTTAACAGCTTCTTCAGACAGACAAAACGCGGTTCTCGCAACTTCTGCTACACTCACATTTTCCACCACGTGCAACCCACCGCTCACGAATAAAACATTCTCTGGAATTAACAGAAAGGCTACTATGATCGAGTGACCAGCAGTTTCTCAAGAAAGGCCTCTACGCAGTTCGTTCCAATTTAGTATACTGTCACGTGTTCGGGGTTCCGTGACTAATAGTAGCGGGCTCTGGATTGGATGATTGGATTTAGTGCCGCCTTTTTTACAATTACAATCAATTATGACAACTCACAATCAGTGACTGTCTAAGACTCGCTCCATTCCTTAGTACTTAACGTTAAACAGAGTCCCTCCAATCACTGAGCTGTACAGGCTGAGAGCCATCACACTGCGTTTCTGGCATTTACTGCTCTACGTATACCATCTCCCCTCAAGCTCGTATCAGGTATGTTCCCAATGGCCATCCTGCATTTCTTCTTGTTAACTGATTAGTGCACATGCAAATCTTATATAGTGCATTTTGCGCATGCGTTGTTTGATTTTTCAAGGCGGTGCCCATAACGAGAGGCTATAACGTCGAATATTAGAATGGCAGCTGAATGTGCTGGAAATGATGAGCCAAGTGGTCGTGACATAATTGTGGTACTATACCTGTATTTGGCTGCAGGGACTAAGGAAAACCATGAAACACTTTAGAACAGTTGGCGTCTCGGCCAAATTTCAGACCGAGTACGAGTACAGAGCACCACGGCTACGGAAACTCGCTTGATGTGCTCTGTCACACTATACTCGTAGGTACTATTACGGAAATCTACCGCAATCTTAAACAGACTAGCATATTGTGACATGCAGACCCACTGCCAACTAACAGCTGTGCAAGCAGGCGACAGTACAACAACCGTTGCTATGGAACAGCTCTGCGTACACGTTTCTCCGGAAACGAGAGAACATGAAATAATGGAAGAGACGTTTTCTGTGCGGTCCGTGCCGGGGCTATACAACGAGGACTAGAATCACTCTAGAGGAGTCGAATACCTCCAATGTAGCCCTGCAAGTTGTAGGAGGTGACGAAAAGGGAACCCACTGCATGGAGGTATGACCGGGCCACCATGTTCCTGGGAGATACAAATACGGGGACCTGGCACTCCAGGTTGGGGAGTCTAGAATCTGAGACAGTAAAATCTGGTGAGTCCCGCGAGACTCGTACCTGAGAATGACTGCGCTGGCGAGGACCAGCAGCAATTTTAAACGACATGGCCAACCTCCCGTCAGAGAGAATGTTACATAAGGACTATAATCGAAGTCTTCAGTTGAAAAATAATATTACTGGTCGTGAGTCTCAAGGGCCTGTCGCCAAGAAGAACTGGTTGGCGGTAAACCTCCGGTCATAAAGTAGTATCTCTGACTCTGAATCTGTGCTGACGACAGCCAGCAGCAATTTAGCAGTCGGTTGAGTCAGTTGGGAGTTGCAGTTGTGAGAAGTGAGAAGCTGGTAGTTGATTCCAGGGATAAATTCGGAATCCAAGGGGAAGGGGAACGTCCGTCCTTGGAAGCCTTTACCAAGCTATGGCTGCTGAAAACATAGAAGACTTCATGTGTGCTGCAAATTGTAGAGTGTAGTTCCGCGAAACTGTTACGGTGGTCTGTAGTTACGAGTTATAAGTGTTCAATAAATACAATTATCAATCCAAACCCTGTGACTAAGCACTAAATACCTGACAATATTCTGTCGTTCTTATTCGCATATTAAATCTATAGAAACACATGTTTTCCACTCCCCACTCTGAAGGACTTCATGATTTTCTCGTTAGTTCAATAACAAACATATTTTATTATGCTTGTCTCCGGTCTAGAAAACCAAGATCAAAGGCCGTGGGGATTCGTTACGTTGACCATGCGACACCCTCTATCCGCTAAAGTTGGCACTAACTTCGCCGACAAGCGACGTTCGCTCGGTCGGTGTAGTTCGCTTGCAGACTAAAACCACGGAGTTTGTTTCACTTTTGTCTGTTTGTGATTAGAAACTTAAAGCTCGAGAAAACTACACAATGAGGAGCCTCATAATCTGCGCTTCTCGCCAAATATTATTAGATGTTCAAGTCAAAGAAGATGAGATGGTCGGGGCATGTAGCACACGTGGAAGATAATGCATACAAAATCTAGTAGGAAAACATGAAGGAAAGAAACCACTTGGAAGAACTGGCGTAAATGAAAGGATAATATTGAAATAGATCTGAGTACAATAGGTGTAATAACTGGATTCACATATCTCAAGAAAGAGACCTCTGATGGAATCTTGTGAACAAGGTAAGGAGATTCTGGGCTTCATAAACTGATGGAAAATTTTTTAATAGCAGAGCATCTACTAAATTGTCAAGAGAAACTCTGCTCCACGGAGGTAGTCAGTGCCGAGAAACTTGAAATTTTGAAGAAGAAAAAATCATTTTCCGATCTCAGTACAGATTAACCTCTGGAGCTTAAACAACGCCATTTAAATAACCAACAAACTAATCAATTTTAACTCCTCCGGAATTAAACTCTGATCAAGGCAGCCCACCCAGCCGGCTATTTCTGGCACCTTTCTTTGGCATGACAATTAAGAAGAGGAATTTGGCGTCTGATGTACTAGAACGAAACACTGCCAACTATTGAAGATACAAGCAAGTTCCTTGATTAGCTAAGCAGCTTGCTGTCTGCGGACCCGACTACTAGGGTTAAATTCTCGCCAGAGACAGGAAACTTTCTGTGTAAATCTGAGGTTCCCACAGCGGTGACTGTAAAGTGTACTAACGTCTGAGATGTGACGCCGTACAATATTATCACGTGTGTGTGTGTGTGTGTGGACCACCTCTGTGGCCTAGTGGTCAGAGTTCCTGACTACAGTTCCAGAGGTCCCTGGTTCGATTCCCGGCGCTACCGGATTTTCTGAGAAGTGGTGGGTCTGGAACGGGGTCCACTCAGCCTCCTGAGAATAACTGAGGAGGTAATTCAAGTAAATAGCGGCTCCGATCTAGAAAACCGAGATTAACGGCTGTGGGGATGCGTTAGGCTGACCACGTGATACCCTCTATCCACAAAAGGTGACACTAAGTTCGCCGACAAGCGGCGGTCGCTCGGTCGGTATAGTTCGCTTGCGGACTAAAAAGCCACGGAGTGTGTGACTATAGACTGGGTTTGGATTGTTAATCGGATTTATTGAACACTTTTAACATACAAGTCGTGACTACATTTTACAAATCAGTTACACACCGACTAATGTTCTCAGTCGCTTTTTGTCTCGCTAGCCGTTGCTTGGTAGTGGCTTCCAATAGCGGATGTTCCCGTTCCATTGGGTTCTCGAATTGTTCCCGGCCTCGGCTACCAGCTTCTAACAGCAACAGCTCACAACGACTGGACCGCAGCAGTGCTCTACCTTACTCACTCACTCGCCAACCTACTCTTCACTAATTGACTCTGTCCCATTTTACGACCGACGGCCAGTCGGCCAGTCTGTCTCGGCATAAAGCACCCATCTGGGGCTTGCGACCAGATCTTTATCACTGTTTGATAGTTACGGTCTTTTTTTTTTTTGTGGGCGCCCTCTCTGACGAGAGGACGAGTATGTCTTTTGTATACGCTGCTGGACCTTCACAGTGCAGTCTTAGTCGCTTATTTCGTCGTCGTTGCCCAGCAGGTCTAAATGCCACAATATTGCAGAAATTTATGGACGATTTGGGTGAACGTACTGTCTTCATCTTTGGGGCTGAAAAGCAATTCGCAGGTGCATCAAGCAGACATACTCTATTTGCTGCTAGTCTGGCTTACTCTTCAACCATGAGGATGAAGGCAGTACCTTCCTGTACACTTAGCATCGTCAGAAATCCCAGAAGACAGTTCTCTTGAGCAACTGTACTATTCGCCACTAACACCACCATCACCAGGCCACCTCTAACGTATAACCAGCTTCCGCCCAGTGCATACCTTGGGAGCATAAGAGGCTTAAACTCGGTGGTGGTCAGGTCTAAGAGAAGTTGAAGTGACTAACTGGCGCTTAGGGGTGGTAAAATAACTTAAGGCATAATCTGCTGCAGAAGCCTGTACTGACAGATCTCCTGTGTACATCTTGCATAACTGTTATTCACTGTAGTAAAGTGACAAAGCGTGTACGGTGTTGATAAAGCATAGACGCCCTTACCTGGGCGAGGTGCGAGTGCGGGTTCACTCGTATTAAATTACGGTGCCTACTCAAGAAGACAAACCCCACCTCTCGTCGAAGAGGAGACCGCCCCACCATTTCCAAACACATAAATGGTCTTGTAAAAAATACGTACTCCGTGGTATCCGCAAGCGAACTATACAGACCGAGTGCCCGCCACTTGTCAGCGAAGTTAGTGCCAACTTTAGTGGACAGAGGGTGTCGCGTGGTCAGTGCAACGAATCCCCACGACAGTTAATCTCGGACCCATTACTTCTCATAAAATCTGGTAGCGCAGGGAATTGAACCCGGACCTTTGGATCTGTAGCCAAGAACTATGACCACTAGACAACAGAGGCGGTCAAATGGTCTTGTAACAAAGGAAAATTTGGTCATGGGTAGCGACGGGACCCGAAACCAAGAACGACTGTGCTGGCGAGAACAAGCAGCAACTTACTGGTCCTGGACCTCGACCGAACTGCGAGTGCATTGCCACAAACCGAACCGCTGGTAATTAGTCCCGTGGGACCAGGAAGAATGACTGTGCTGGCGAGGAACAACAGCAATTTACCCGACCAACCGAAAATGAAAGGGCACGAGTCGTCATCCAAATATGAACAGTGTATTTCGCACTCCTAAAGGATTCTCATAACAGTATTTTAGACGACATTTAAGGTGGGCGCCTCCAACACAGAAATCGCGGTTTCTAATTCCTCTAGGCAATGGACGATGTTCACGTTTTTGTCTGTAACTTGTTAAATCTTTATGACAATTCCTTGCCAAATGACTTTTAGCTTCAATAGGTATGTTTTTTAAACATACTGGGAAATACACATTTAAGGTGAATGGTAAATGTGACATGTTACGAAACAGCACTGGTGCTTAACATGCGACAAGGACATGCAGCACCTGGGGAATATATCACAGTTAATTACGGAAGAGGATTGAAGTTATGCATGTTATTATTTCTGGTAGTGAGAATAGGGCCAGAAGATAATAGCAACATACGGCGACGATACATAGCTGTGCTTCAGACGGTATTACAGTATCGACCCTTGGAGAAAATATACTGCGTGCATATTCAGTTAAATCGCAATCTTATACATTCCTCAGGTACAGCAGCTGAGAGGCAATGTGCGAAAACTGCAGGCTACAGTTGTCAATATTTTCCGTTACATTTCAAATGGAATTTCACCATTACACAACAATATTCTGCTCTGTAATAACCAGGGGTTCCCTTGGGTGGAAGGATCATGCAAACATCTCATGCTGGTTCTTCACCCACCCTGAAGATGGAGGCGATAAGTTCCACCGAAAGGTCGGTTCACACAACATCTACACGGCTCCACATCCCAAAGGACGGCAGTTTTCATAGTAACCGCTGTCAAAACCTCAAATCTTACAACTAAATATATTAATAATTATTAATTGCGTGTGTGTTGTGAAGGGTGACACTGCTACCGAACAAATTAAGAGTGGCCATGGGAAGTCTATACTTAGCTCTGCGCTAGATTGAAATAGCAATTAACCACTGCAGCTAGGAACGTGGGATACTGTATGCAGATACACTGCAAAAGTCCCTATAAATCTTTAATGAACCGTTTTGTTTATATATTAAAAATAATAAGCGCGGCAACGGTGTAGAGTCTGATTTACAGCGACTCCAAATTAGAGTGCATTATGCACTGAAATAGATAATAAAAATGCATAATTATTATAGTTCCTGTTAAACTCACTTTATACATGGAAGCGGCGAAGGAAAGAAGACATTTCCAAGAACGTGTTTTACATTGTGACCCACTGTTAGTGACAAAGGTTCAGTAAACTGTCCAAACAATAATTATGCTTTCCATTTACATAACGATGCAGGTCGTATTTTCCTAATTCCTAATTCCCCTAATTGTTCTTCATGTCATCACGGATATTTCAACTGACTGGAGAGGAGGGTTCGAGACCTAAAGTCATGGGTTTCGATTCCTGGCAAAAGTATGAAATTTACTCTATTCCACAGCGTCCAAACCGATTCTAAGGACAACTCAGCCTCGTGTCCATCGGGTACACGGGGTTCGTTCCAAGGAGGTATAGCCCCAGGGTCATGTGTCGACGTTAAGAACACCTGAAGCTATACCTCCACTTCCCAATAAGTATTCGCGGCAAGACAGTTACTTAAGCAGAGGGACAACTTGATGTGAAGGTTCCACCCAGTCAACCGGCTCCGGCAGTCTGCAGTTTGCAGCAGCCCACACCCCTCACTAAATGACGCTCCAGAAAGAGTTGTGGGTGCTACAGTTCCTGCCTTTTCAAACAGTTATGTCGACCACATCGCTAGACATAAGCGTCAATATGCGAACACTGAGCTAGTCAGTGGTGGAAATTCCTGGTGGTCTGATTAGACAATTGTGTTCATCCAGACGTGCCACTGTACCGCCATTACTGATCACGTGTAATTACTGCCGTTACGTTTCACTGCTCCGTATTCATGGTAGTCAAACCTCTACTGACTCAGCTCAGCTTCACGCATCACTCACGAGTACAAAGCGAAACCGAATGGACTAACGAAGTCCATGGACGAAACTTTCCTGACAAACTAACAGTCGCTCAGTGTAAGTTTCCCGCTTTTTATGGAACCAGAAGGCTCGATGCCGAAGTTACTACAGCTCGTTACTGGACTTATCCTATGCCAGATGAACCCAGTCTCCATCCTCACATCCTATTTAATTATGATTCATTTTAATATTGTCACAGTCTGTTAGCACCTGCTCATGCTGGTTCCTCGCTCGCGGATTTTCATCTTTATTTTTTACCCTGAAAGTGGAGGCGATACGCTCCTCCGAAACATCGGTTAACACAATATCTACACGGTGCCACATCCAAGAAGACTGTTTTCTTCATAGTCACGGCCGTGAAAACCTCAAATCTTACATAATGCTCTTATTTTGATTTGATACTGCTGTTTCCCTACGTTCGAATTTTGCAACGCTATGAACTACAATATTTTTCGAAAGTGTTTCTCGTTAATCTGCATATGTTATTGGCCTTCATATTATTTTTCTTAGGTTCTTGGGGTGGGGTGAGACTGAGTCAACTTGGAACGTCGGCAAATACCTGGCCTACTTTACCAGCCCCGGTTGACAGAAGATGAGTGTGGAGCAGTCAGTGAAATGAGAATTGGCAGGGGAAACCGAAGTACTCGGAGAAAACCAGCCCTAGTGTCACTTTGTCCAACACAAATCCCACATGACCTGATCTGGGCTCGAAAAAGGGCCGCCAAGGTGGGAAACCGGAGACTAACCGCCTGAGTTATGGCACGGCCTTGATATTAACTTACTGTTGATATAAATCTGTTACTTCAAAGCTGATCATACTGCAGATATTAAATGCATAAAACCATAAACTGCTTTTCCTTGTTTCGTGCAAGTCCCAAAGGTTTTGAGATCTATATTTCATTGTTTTCTTTCTTCTGATGAATCATTTACTGGCTCCGTTCAAAATTAAGCTAAATTAAACTTATTCCACGAACATGAGTCCTTCTTGAGAATCTACCAGTCGCTGAGCTAATCAAAAATTTCCCAAAATTCATTACCTTCTTCACAAAAGCCCGCCACTGGTCCCTATCCTGATCCGGATGAACAAAGACCATACTACCCTATCCAGTTTCTCTTAGTATCATTTTAATATTATTCTCCCACCTGCGGCTTGGTCTTCCAAGTGGTCGTTTTCGTTTTGGCATTCCCATCAAAACCCTGTATGCATTTCTCTTCTCCCCATACGTGCTACACGGACTGCGACATCCCACTTGACTTCATCATTCTAATTACATTAGTTGTGATGAATGCGATTCTAGCAGTCCAGTGTAAGTTCGCCTTCAAGGCTGAACAGTAGGCCAAGAAAGTAACCAGCCATAACTCAAGCGGTTAGTCGCTGGCTTCCCACCGCGGCGGGCCCCGTTCGATCCCAAGTCTGGTCAAGTGGAATTTGTGGTGGACAAAGTGGCGCTGAGGCAGATTTTCTCCGAGTACTTCGGTTTCCCCTGCCAATCTTCATTCCACCAATTGCTCCACAATCACCCTCACCTATCATCTGGGGCTGGTACACTAGGCCAGAAGTGGCCGCAGTACAAGGGACTTAGTCCCACCCCACTAGCAATAAAAAAACAGTAACATGAAAGTGGCTCGCAGAATTTGACCCGTTGTGCCTCTGTATATGGAGACTAGGTTTTCTCCTACTGCCTCCACAGATTTAGCAGCGTATACACCAATTAATTCTATGTTACAGGTTCATAGTCGGTCTGCATGACATGGAGAATTGAAAATTCTTGACCTTACTGGGACTCGAACTCCGACCCCTCGGTAGTCCAGCGCGTAGCCAGTCAGTATACCGACTGCGCTATCCCGGCTTTTCCGTATGTGTGTGTGTGTGTGTCTCTGTATATATATATATATGGAGAAAGGGACTCGTAAGTTCCATATTTATGCCTGCCAGTACAGCATAACACAGGTGTTCTTATGTCTCCAGTTGTTGATATCCATTTACGGGTTTTCGGAACTACGCACAGCGTCTGTCTAAGTCCGCCGTTTCGCCCTCAGGATGCATGAAACAACTCTAGAAGAGCTGGAAGCACTTTCATAAAATTCGATACTTGAGAATTTTACGGAACACCGTCTAGTCACTTCAATTTCCATTTTGATCGGACAAGTTATCCGTGACTTTACATGACGACGATCTACGTGCATTTCTGAGCGCGTCTCGCTCAACATTAATTGGAGAGAATAACTCTTTGACTGAAAAAGCTGTAGGGAAATAGGAAACACGCATTTTCTCCGAAAATCTTACAGGTTTAGAGATAGTTAGACAAAACGTATATTATGGGCACATTTTTTCGAATTTGCATATTCAATCTACCATGGCCTCCAAAACACAACTACAATTACGAAACAATAAAAATCTTTTGTTATTCTTTTGATGCACCGGTAGTGCTCTGTTATAACACAAATTTTAAATACATAATAAACAATTTATACATGCGTGTTTAATGAGTGTAGGAGCCGGGATTGCTCAGTCGGTACAGCGATAGGCTATGGACTGACAGCCGGGGTTCGATTCCCGGGAGGGGCAATATTTTTTTCTTCTCCACAGCGTCCAGACAGATTCTAGGGCCCACCCAGCCTCCTACCCAATTATTACCTAGGGCCCTTTCTCCGGGGGGTAAAGCGGAAGGGGTTGAAGACCACTCAACTCCATCTAGTGCCGAGGTCAAGAATGGCAGTGCTATACCTCCACGCCCCTTATGTCTTCATGACACAGTGCTTAACTAATTAAGCATAAGGACAACTATACCCCTTTTTGTGCATGTAATTAATAACACATAACATGAAGCTTCAATGCTGTCCACTCATTCAGTCGGCGCACATGCGCGGAATGAGCATACCTGTCAAGTTTATAATATATAAGTACTGTAAAAGTAACACTTTAATGTTAGTCTCACCGAGTATGAGACCCAAAAGTCTGTAACGGTGGTACACTAGTAGAAATATTATGTTTTTGGAAACTATCTTTATCTAAAAACACCGACCTGTGTCGAACTGATTTCCTGCATTGCTTCCAGGCATGGACGGGACTTGGAAGGAGAGTGCGTACTTAGAAAGGGACCACACTCATTGAAAGTTAGTGCCAGCGGTCTTTACTCCAATTATTTATTAGATGTATATAAACATATAGGGCCGACGCTGAAGTCTGAAAAGCGGAGCAGATTCATTCAATTTGTAACGAAAAGAGGTGGAGCTAACACATCTTCTGTTAAGAGAAGAGATAGGATCGTACTGCCTAGCCGATTTTAATCGGATTACAATTCTGACGCAGAAAATCAATTAGGGATGGCACAAGTCAAGCAAACTCAGGGGTGGCCACTGTTTCCGTATAACAGCTGGGCATATAATGTACAATTATCTTCCTAAGAAAGTTTAGGCCGATATTAAACAAAGAGCAGGCAAAAATAGTTTCTTGAACACAAAATTGTGGCTAATTAAATTGTTTCTAATATTATACTGTAGCATCCTATTGCACTTTTCACTTAGTGTCGCTAAAGTTTTTACAGTCTCACGTGCAACACTTTTCTGTATAAAATGTATTAAAAGTTATTTCCTTTAAAAATTTGTCAGTACATGTTTCGACCAATGTGGTCGTCGTCATCATCATGTGTTAA
This sequence comes from Cryptotermes secundus, assembly GCF_002891405.2. Classification (NCBI taxonomy): domain Eukaryota; kingdom Metazoa; phylum Arthropoda; class Insecta; order Blattodea; family Kalotermitidae; genus Cryptotermes; species Cryptotermes secundus. Next base: position 1,937,849 of record NW_019727786.1, read on the forward strand.
AACAGAAGACAGCAGTTTCCTCGCCCAATAATTTTAACACACGATGATGACAATATTGTTCGAAACATGTAGCGACAAACTTTTAAAGTAGTCAACTTTAAATAAATTTTATATAACACAGTGTTGCACGTGAGACTGAATAAAACTAATCGACACTAAACTGTTTCTTCAGGAAAGGCGTATTCAGATTTGACGTACACGTTCGCATTTGTATACAAGTTTTTCTGCGATGTTCCATGCCTCATTAGCACTTGTCTTTATTTGCTGACAATACAAATCAAACGTCGAAAAACTAAACACATTAAGGAATGTTAAATTAGAGTATCACCCTGTATTTCTTTAACCATTAAACAAAACTACCGTTGCAAAGCCAATGAACACTGCAGATGCTACAACGTATATATTACATACAGAACGACCCATTCATTTTGAACATTTGAGTTAAAACAAAAACAAAAACTCCGTTGTTTTTTAGTCCGCAAGTGACCTATACCGACCGAGCGATCGCCGCTTGTCGGCGAAGTTAGTGCCAACTTTTGCGGATAGAGGGTGACGCGTGGTCAGCGCAACCAATCCCCACAGCCGTTAATTCCGGTTTTCTATACCGGAGCCACTATTTCGTTGAAATAGCTCCTCAGTAATCCTGATGAGGCTGAGTGGGACCCGTTCCAGACCCACTACTTCTTAGAAAATCTGGTAGCGCCGGGAATCGAACCTGGACCTCTGAATCTGTAGCCAGGAACTCTGACCACTATACCACAGAGGCGGTCATCACTTGAGTTAGCATTTTTTTATTTAGCATTGAATAAAAAAATGTTCACTTTCGAGGTCACGTCGTAACAGTTTTTGTTAATGAGATATCAAGGTCACAATCATATTTAAGTGGCACCCTATATTTTTATTTGACCAATTCAAAACTACTATCACAGAGTACCGTTATTATAGAACGCAACACTATGCAACAGAACTCATCTTAAACATCAACCTGAATTAATAACTCAGTATTTTGAGCAAACAAAAGGATTTAAGAAAGACGCTTAAACTTCTGACCGTTAAAGTTAATGCAGAGTTGAACTCGCTGTATGAATGAGTACCTTGATAGTTCAATGGCATGTGGAACTTGCCCGCTAGTTCTCCTGACCTCAAAATGTTTAATTTTTCATGGGAACTCTACAGGGTATTGTGTACCAAGATGTTCGAATAACACCGAAAAGTATGCGGCAAAGTATTATTGATAAGCGTTCTGCCATGAATCCACAAATAACAGATCCATCAGGACTCCACACATCCTCGTGAGGATAACTGAGGAATTATTTCAAGGAAATAGTGGCTCCCGTCTAGAAAACTGAAATTAACGGCCGTGAGCATCCGTTGCGCTGACCATGCGACACCCTCTATCCGCAAAAGTTGACACTAACTTCGCCGACAAGCGGCGGTCGCTCGGTTGGTATAGTTCGCTTGCGGAATACAGGCCACGGAGTTTGTTTCTTGATTACGTATTAACTCAGGGAAACAAATTCCTTCCCCTAAGGCTCATATGGGCTCAGTTGGTCATGAAATCTCGCCTTCAATTTTATGGAACCCGAAGGTTCATTGCTGTGTTCACAAAATACCAACTCTGAGCTACTTCCTGAGCCAGCCGAAACCAGTCCACACACTTTAATTTCTGCTGTCTGCTCCTTCACGTTTTCAAACTAAATCACGTTACAGAACAAAGATTCACGCAAATTGATTTACTTCTATTTCGACTAAGACCCTCAAAGAGCTGTTGCTGCCAAGGTAACAAACACTATGGCTAGCCCACTGAACAGGGTAAACGATGCCTTTTGCGTTTCTTTAAATACTATCCAAGTGGAAAATATATTCAATCGAAGTCGTAAAGAAGAATGAGATTTGTATTTAATTCACAAAGTATTGTGTATGCCTTGCCGATCACAGTGGCCGCGCCGTCTAAGGCATGAACCGTCTTCGCTCGCTCGAACGTCTGGATCGTGGGTACGAATCCCACTCGAAGCATGGTTGTCTATGTGTGTGTTTATTTTGTGTGTGTTGTTCTGTGTGTAGGAAGCGGCCTTGTGACGGGCTAATCCCCCGTCCAAGAAGTCCTACTGACTATGTACAGATTAAGAAACTGAAAACGCGGCCAAGGTCCAAAAGGGCTGTAGATAGATAAGACAGATAAATAATTTATGCTTTTTAGTTTATTATGAGCCATATTTTTTAATAAGTGATAAAGCTCGAGTTCATGCGTGTAACATCGAACTTACGGTCCAAATAAAATTTTACTTGGCAACTTACAGTAAAACTTTCCAGCACTAAACTTCGTCGAAATCTGTTGCATACGTCTGCAGATGAAATATGCGAAACGGACAGATGAATCCCAACTGACACAACTAAGCAGTATACGCCTTCTGACAACTGAGTTACTTTACTGAAACCTTGTCTCCTGTTCTGATGTAAGAAGTGAGATGGACGCGTGAACCGCGCTAACGGGAAATCTCCCCTTGTGCTTATATGAATGAATGATACCACAGAAGCAAGTCCATGATAGATTCCTTCCTCACCATTCCAATGCATTCGCTATGGTCTTCCTTCCACTGAATGCTAATAACGTCCTTACATACATGAAAAACTATCTTTAGCGTGTATGAGCGTACAGATCATTAAAATACAAGAATTATCAGATTGATATTTCTGGCATAAAAATAACTGCAGAGTTGATTTTTTCCCCAAACACACTAAACAGTGTGTTAAAAGTGAAAGGAAAATGTAAGGGTCATGCGCAATAGAGTCGAGTAGAAAGCGTACTTCAGGTATTTACATGCATTGTTGCAAAGCTTATCGCACTACCCAGCCCACACTGCACGGGACCAGAAATTGTGCACCCTTGCAATTCGGTAATTATTCAGCACATCAAAATACTTTGCGTAGGAAACTTGTAGATCTTAATAACATCACATCTTTCTTCTTTAAGAGAAATTTAATTTGAGACGCTAAATTTCATAAAACCGTTACCTTTCAGTATAGCTCTCACTAATAAAATTAAAGGAAATTCGTAGAGCTGTTTCGGACGTAGACTAACTTCCTAGTAGGAGGAGCCCTCGCCTTAGGTACAGAGAAACGAGATATTGACGAAGGGGCCCCGAGAGAAGGACAGCACACAAGAGCAGTCACGCTCGCTTTGTCTCTCTCGCAGTCACCCAATGGTCTTGCTACCTGAATCTGCAGTGTCTGCAGTATCTTCCCATTTGCGTATTCACGCATTTCATGCAAAGGACGTCAGTAACCTCTGCGAGGTAGGCCGCACACCGGCATCCTTCAAGACATGTAACAATCAAGGCACGATGTCTGCGACATGACGCAAAGAAAAGAGCACAGATGAAACGATTAAGATTATGAAAACCGCAGCACACTGGTCTGAGTGATGATGCTGACGTCAGCTTCATGCGGCAGTCACGTGCAGCAAGATTCGGCATGTTCCTTTTCTGTGCGTCAAGACTCAGACATCACTACTCAAGGAACAGCACCAGTGTACGTTATCGGCATGACGTCATGTCAACTGGATAAGATGTGATAAGACGCACACACGTGTTACTTCGGTGTGCAGACTCGAGTCTGAATCACGAATGAAGCAAGACTGCGTCTTTTGTCTCATGTCTTGAAGCAGTTGGTGTGCGACCGCCCTAGGACACACTAACGTAAAGAGCATACACAACAAAACATTTGTACTTAGTGGGGTGATACGTCGGCCACTAATTGGCCTATTGTACAAGTCCCGTAGTAGAGCTGGGCATAGAGCACTTGCAGGAATGAGAACTGGCATGGGAAACTGAAGTAATCTGGGAAAACCTGCCACATTGTCTATCACAAATTCCACATAACCTGACCTGGCCTCGATCCCGGGCTCTCGAATATGCTATTTCGGGGTACCACGGCAATAAACTGTCGAGAGATGCGTGAACTTAAGTTATTAATTAGGTCACGCATGAACCAATAGTCTGTCGTTTCTATAATACCACCATTTTTGGCGTATGTGCGTGATTCCATTAGTGACGTTGATAGCAGACACTATCCGTCCGTTCGTCCCTCCGTCCGCCCATCCTTCCATCCATCTATGGCTCTAGAGCCTTTTGTTGGACCTTGCCCGCTTTTCCAGTTTCTTAATCCTATACACAGCCGGTAGGACTTATCTGACGGGGGATCAGCCCGTCTCAAGGCCGCTACCTGCACACAGGACAGCACAACACACAAAAACAAACTCCGTGGTTTTAGTCCGCAAGCGAACTATACCGACCGAGCGACCGCTGCTTGTCGGTGACGTTAGTGCCAACAAAGAGTAAATGCACACAGAACTCGATGGGGTGAACACAGTTGAGTGATAAACACATGATGAAGGGCACGTTTGGAAACTCTTCCTTCTTCAGTTTGGTTTCAACCCATTTTCCTGCAGTGGCTTCCATCAATTCCCAGTACAATTCTCTGTGTCAGACGAGTATGACACCACTCAAATCGATCTACATGCAATTATTAATCAGGGATTCCCATTCATTCTCAGAGCCTGCCCCTGAGGGCAGCACTTTGTACATCTTCTGTACAATCATGTCAGGGTTGTTCTTTGTTTACTGTGTCTGGCGTCTAATGTCAGTGACGGTCATACGTCAGTGGCGGTTTGTCTTAGCTTTAACGCTCCTGATTTGAATTATGGAGTACCCCTCTTCGAATCTCATGCAGCACACCGAGAGTCTTTACTGAGACTGCTAGCCACCTGCTAACGCTGGTTCCTCGCTAGCGGATTATTTAACCCTGAAGAGGGAAGTGATATGTTCCTCCTAAATGTTGGTTCACACAAGATCTACACGGCGCCACATCCCAGAATACGGTATTTTTCATAGTTACCGCTGTGAAAACTTCAAATCCTACACATTTTAATATTATCTAACCACCTACGTCTTGGTCTTCCCGAGTCTCTTTCCTTCTGGCATTCCCACCAAAACCCTATATGCATTCTTCTTCTCCCCATTTGTGCTACATGCCCTTCCCATCTCATCCTCCTTGACTTATCATTTTAACTATACTTGAAGAAGAGTACAAGTTGTGAAGCTCTTCATATTCAGCTTCCTCCAACCTCCTGTCACTTCGTCTCTCTTCGGTCCAAATATTCTCTTCAGCACCCTGTTCTCAAACACCCTCAGCCTGTGTTCCTCCGACTCAACTGTGTTACCCCAGCAAAATATACCGGCTACGTTTATTTACACCTGACTGTACCATACATATACACTGCTTGCGTACGAGTACAAACATCACTGTTCATACGCACGTGCATGGTCTTTCTTGAAAGCTTTACAGATGCCAAATAAATGCCTTCTTCTTATGGAACTTAAAGGCTCATTATCGCGTTCATGAGAGCCTTCTAATGGATCGTATCCCTAGCCAGTTGAATCTATTCCATATGTCCCCATCCTAACCTGTTACTATTACCCTTCCAACTATGACATTTAATTGCCACGTAACGACTGTTTCATTCCTTCCTTAAACATACGCCTTCCAGATACAGACTGCGACATTTTCCACACGGCAACCTGTGCCACTCCACAGAATGTAAGTAGAAAAAAAACCGTTACAATGAATTCCGAGCATAACGGACAAAATCTGGCTGTGTACAATTGTGAATTTTGCGAGATACTGAGGCAATAGAAGGCTTAGTAGTCAGAAAACAACTTAAAATAAAAAAGAACCCATTATGGGAACACTGACCGCCTCTGTGGTCTAGTTGTCAGAGTTCCTGGCTACAGATCCAGAGGTCCCAGATTTCATGAGAAATAGTGCGTCTGGAGCGAGGTCCACTCAGCCTCGTGAGGATAACTGAGGAGCTATTTCAAGGAAATAGCGGCTCCGGTCTTGAAAACCGAAATTAACCGTCATGGGGATTTGCTGCGCTGACCACGCGACACCTTCTATCCGCTAAAGTTTGCACTAACTTCGCCGACAAGCGGCGGTCGCTCGGTCGGTATAGTATGCTTGTGGACTAAAACCACGGAGTTTTTTATATATGCTGTGTATGCTGTGATGCATTTCCTTGAATATTCCTTCACTCGGTTGTAGCGGACATCGGCGAAAACGGACGCCCTGCCTCACCTTTGTTATTCTGTGATAACGAGGGTATGCTGCATATTCATTTTCTCATACCCAGTTTATACTTGTAGAAATATTTTATTAATGAGTTTAATTGTATAATCTGGTCCTCTGATAAGGAGATGCTGCGCTGAAGCGTATATATGGGGCTCACGTATTACTATCAATCAAAATACTCCATTAGAAAATAAAAAAATAAAAAAATAAATCAAGTATCGACATTTTTAACAAGCAATGTTTAACTGTGAACGCCGCATGCAATAACAGAAAACTCGATTACGCTACTAGCCATATGGAGTAATAATTCATATATACACATCACGGTCCGATTATGTACTGCGACACCTACAGGCAGATACAATTTCAGCTGTCTTCTCTCTGCTGTGGCATATATTGTGGCATTTAGCAGTATGTATCTGCCATCTAATATTGATAACAGGCATTAGCTGCAAACAGCGGCGTTAACTCTGAAACCTCGGATGGAATAAAGGAGATATGTTAATCAAGTCACTGTTTAAAGCTACTGGAAGACATAATGCAAATGAAACAATTACAGTGTGGCGTATTTGCTCAAAGCAAGAACTTTGGAGCCAGGGAAACAGCCGTTGCTAGGTAATTCCCTAACGCGACAATAGAGGAATTTGTCAACGATACGAGACATGACGCGTACAACCGTTGCTATGGAGCAATAGGATAAGCACGTTTCCGTGGAGACGAATTCCTGCAACAACAAAAGAGCTGTGTTTTCTGTGCGGTCCGTGCTGAGGTTATAAAAAAGGCACAGGAGATCAAGTGACTTGAGTTTCGAGACACCAGCCTGCCATGATATGAGCTTGGGAGAAGAGGAATTGAATCGACGAATTAGGGCATCATGATTATTGAGTGCAGTTCAGTTGGGAGTTGAAAGTCCTACTGTGAAGAAAATGCTATATATTTGTACTGTAATACAGTGATATTTGGAGTGATTCAGTGAAACTGTTATAGCTCGTGTTAAAATCCGTTGCCAGGAATCGGCTAGTGGAGACTGTAACAGATTGAGGACACTAGTGGATGTAACAATGAACTATAAAGCGTGAAAATCAGCGATAGCGCTGTATTACTTGCAGTTACGAGTTGAGTGTATACGTGCAATAAATCCAATCAAATCCAAACCCCGTCTAATAGTCACTAATACACGTGACAATATCCTATCCTATCCAGGATAGACTCTTACAGTCGCTCTATTTAAATACTGATGAAGATTCTGGTATCACAGAAGCAGGGAATTTTTTAGCAGCCGAACATCAGTCCTTCAAAGGAGTTCGTAACATACAGTTAATTAGAGCCTCGCGTAAGCGAAGAAGCCTCTAGAATTGTTTGTCACAGAGAAAATGCCTCTGGGACACAACCAACCTAACAACGAAAGGTTACCTGAGACTATTACGAGCAACGGTGTAGCGATTCCCGTTCAAGAGGTGATGGATTTTAACGCAGTGGCAAATTGCATGCCTTGACTGAATTTCCTCGGGTTTTCCTCAGTCACATCAAGATCGTCTTCTCCCAAATCCTTATCACTTCACTGTCCATATTCATGTTATCATGTTGCACACAAACAATTGACGGTGTCACCGCGTAAAGCAACAACAAAGAAATACACGTTCATTTTAGGAACTAGTAGTTCTGTCTCGTTCCAATTCAGAATTAACTTCCAAAATTACGAATCAAAAAGACAATTGGTTTGAGTCCTTGGACGGAGGAGTAAATAAAAAAACTGTATCCTGTACAAAGTCCAATAATACCTGCAATGTAAGATTTTTCCTTTCGCCCTGTCGCCATATTCGAGCCGTTCTGCTCACGAAGAAAACGGTTATGTACAAAATATGTGTTGTGTGAGGGCTTCGCTTCGCGTATTTACAACTCAATCATAACATCGAACACTAGAGCAAAACAAAATATATGTAATGTACTTCAAGCTCTTCTAAATATGCAACTTTCATGAATATGAAAGCTGACGATAGGGACTACTACTGGCAGATCCACCTATCGGCAGAATTTGGAAGCCTAATATCTGCTACCGGAGTGTACAGCGCTCTAACGGCTCAATGTTTTACCATAACCCCAGGTATCATTAGCGATCATTAGGATTCTATTCTATAGAGAAATTATGTCTTTTTCTTTTCCCTTGGCACTACAGCCCCAGTGGGCCTAGGCCTACCTCCATGAACTTCTCCGTTCACTTCGGTTTTTCTAGATCTTACACATTCGGTAGGACTCCTTGGGCGGGTGATCAGCTCGTCGCAAGGCCTCTACCTGTACACAAACACAGTAAAATGCACACATGCAAACTAAACATCCATGCCCTGAGTGGGATTCGAACCCACGATCCCGGTTTCCAAGCAAGAGAAGACAGTACTTGCCTTAGACCGCTCGGCTACAGTGACCGGCGAGATTATGTCTTATGCGTATAAATTCCACTATTGACAGGTACAACCCCCACTCCCAGTATACACTACGGGCAATCTGCATGTTCTTATTTTTCATCAACAAGAAGTACATAATTTTCGGGAATACCTAAGGATACAATATTAACATTTCACATTATTGTTTTTTTGTTTATTTCAGATTTGTAGATTTCAATGGTAACATAAAATTTCCATTGCCAGCTCCGTTCATACATAGCAGGGAGAGGTTAGTTTCGCCATTTTCAAACGTCAATAAATTCGAAACAAGAAGTGCCCATTTTAAGCTGGAAATCTCATAAGTAGCATAGAAACACTTACCGAACCTACATCGAGTGAGTTCAAGCATCAACAGCGGTCATGGCCACCATCTTGCTAGCTTTGAGAAATGCATACAAACGTAAGCCTAAACTTCCTTATGGATTATGGGAAAAAGCTAAAAACAGAGCGCTGATAATACAGGAAGCGCAGAGTCGTTCCTTTATTTTCACATTAGTAAAAATTGCAGATATGAGAGATGTTGAGTTCTCACGGCAGGAGTACAAAGATTGGTGTTTTCTGAGATGTGATACCATGTAGCCTGGCAGATCGTTATCTCCTCTTAAGGAAAAGTAATGCACCCTTCTTCACGGAAAACACAAGATGGAGGCATCACATTCCTCCGAAACACTGGTAACGATCTGTACACAGCGTCACATCGTGGAAGACGCAGTCTTCAAGTTACAGGTACGCACTAATAGTATCTAGGCCTATATATTGTGACGTGCTGCCTGAAAGCGTGGCCTAGGAAACGTGCGACAACATTATACTCTTATAGGTGATTCAATTTAATTATGCTGAGTAAATAGTAAAGAAGGACCGGTCACGATAGCCGAGCGGTCTAAGGCATGCACTGTCTTCGCTCGCTCGGAAGCCGGGATCGTGGGCTCGAATCCCACTCAGGGCATCTATGTTTTGTGTTTGTGTGTGCGTGTGTGTGTGTATGTGTGCATACCCGTTTACCTGTGTTTGTTTACACGTAGAGGCCTTGCGACGAGCTGATCACCCGCCCAAGGCGTCCTACCGAATGTGTAAGATCTAGTAAACGTAAGTGAAACGAAGGGTTGCATGGAGGTAGGCCAAGGCCCAAATTGGAGCTATAGCGCCAAAGGGAAAAAGTAGAGAAGGTAATGTTGCCCCTGCGCTTAAGTAATTAAACACTGTGCCATGAGGGCATATGGGGGAGTGAATGCATAGATCCACATTTTCTTGACCTCGGCACTAGTTTGAGGTGAGTGGTCAGATTCACGCCCCAGCTGCTTCGCCCCCAGTACCCATTGGGTAGGAGGCTGGGTGGCCCCATAGACGGTCTCGACGACGTTGAGAAGAGAAAATTCTCTCCGACCTCTCGGTCGTCCAGTCCGTAGTTAGTCACCATACCAACTACGCTATCCCGGCTCCTTAATTATGGTGAGTTACTTTCAAAATTTGGTAGTTTCTATTTGAGTCTCATATAAAGCAATGGATGTAGTGGACACATATAGACACAAATAAAATTCACATCAATACCAAATTCAGTCAAAATCGAGAATGTAAAACGAAGAACAGATTACACGAATTCACACTCATGCGTTCTCTTCCTATACACGTACTTTGTGCAAATAAAGAGTGAAAGTTTATCAATAACGTACTCTCGGCTGTAGCAAAACGCCTCTTCAAAGCTGCTGCTCAGCGAACTTTAAGTAAAACGATTAGGCCTACACTTCACTGCGACTCAAACGCTGTTCATGGCAGCTCCGAAATCAATAGAGATCACCGAGCTCAACTGCGTTCGGAGTCTCATTTCTTGCAGCAAAGTCATAAGACGGCGAAATTTGAAGGCTCTGGTGCAAAAGGGGGATACGGTCAGCATTCTGCAGATTTTTCCCCAAAAGACACAAAAACTGTTTTAAAAAATTTAGAGTTGCATATATTATTAACTCAGTTCTATTATTTTAACAAGCATACGAACATGCTATACAGAAATATACTCTAAATTAAGTTTACTTATTCAAATAGGAAATAATGATATTTATGAAGAAAACTATCTTCAAAATATCTTACGCTGAATCGTGCTATTAAAGGCCAACCGTTACTGTCTCGTCTCCCATTACGTTTAGAGAGAGACAGTTAGATAGGCAGACGCCGGAAATAAAAGCAAATAAAACAGTAAAGCTGCCCCTGTGCTTAGCTCAATAAGCACCACTCCATGAAGTACCGATTGATCTACGCATTCTCAGCTTCGGCACTGCACAAAGGTGAGTGGGCCATCTTCATTGAACAGGAGGCTGGGTGGGCCCCAGAGCCGGTCTGGAAGCAGCAAATAAGAGAAAGTCTACTGCCCCTGGTGGTTATTTAATGATACTGTCCGGGGTTCACTCAGTCTCGTGAGGATAATTGAACTATTTCAAGGAAATAGTGGCTCAGGTCTAGAAAACCAAAATTAACGACCGTGGGGATTCGTTTCGCTGATCACGCGACGCCCTCTGTCCGCTAAAGTTGGCACTAACTTTGCCGACAAGCGGCAGTCGCTCGGTAGGTATAGTTTGCTTGCGGACTAAAACCATGGAGTTTTTTTTTGTGTATTTGTATGTCGGTATCTACATCATAGGTCTACCTATAAGGGCAAAGGTAAAATTATCCCTGTCCTCAGTTTATTAAGCAAAATGTCGTGAAACGTATGAAAGAGTGTAGGTACAACTCCGCCATTCTTGATCTCAGCACTAGATGGAGGTGAGCAGTCAGCTTCATGCCCCTGCCATTTTGCCCCCGGAACACAATGTATAGGAGGCTGGGTGTGCACCACAACCGGTCTGCACTTTACAAAGAAAATAATAATCTTTTGCCCTTACAGGGAATAGAACCCTGACCCCTCATTGTCCAGCCCGTAGTCTAGTCGCTATAGCGAGAGCTATAGGCCTACCGTCTGACCTGTATCGGCACACACAGCGCTGCAGCCCAGTCATCTTCATTCCGAAACAGACAAATTCACATTGCTCCTCACAGCATCTAGTCGTGCGCACACTCAAGACAGTTCCGTTAAATGATGATTCATTTCGAACAGAAATGGCAAAGGGTAGGAACCCAATACCTTCCGCACTTCCACAAACGAGGCTCCGGTGAAATGCTCATGGCGGTATATCATTACATCGGCACTTGCATAAAACCTGTTCAGATTTCAGCAGGAACCGTTAAAAACAAATTTCATCAAAGAAACCGAAACACGGTATCCTGAAAATTTCTGGAAGATATACATATCTGTAACAGGATACGTAGCTTGACGGAATGTGTCTAGGCGATGCCGCGATCTAGAGGAAATGCGGGGTTATCCTAAATTACTGTCGGCGTTTCCGTGACCCATAAATGGAAAACCTGACAATAATTTAGGATCACCCTGTATATTCCACAAAAGTCTCATATAAGCAGACTTTGCCAAAATACTTAATTCTTTTCCTTTCTGGCAAACACAGAATCAAAATGGCCATTATCCGATTCACAGATAAACAGAGTCACAACCTATGCATAATAATGGCAGGCGGTTGCACAATCCGGCTTTAATACAGTACAAAATACTGAGACCCACTAGAGATTTCACCAACAGCTATTGTTTCCACACTGCCATCATACGTTCCATTTCTTCCCATGGATATTTTGTAGCTTCCTACTGTATTCATAAACACCCGTACATTGGTCAGAATTACGTCCAACGCAATAAACGGCAAAAACCTTCCCCATCCATTGTATACAAAGGCTACTGTACAGCTTCCTTTCGTAACACACTGCACTGACCTCCAACTGAGTCTAGCTACACGTTCCCCAGATAGCCCCTCCATATCATCAACTCTGATATACATCATATAACCGCGGTGGCCCGAATTCGATCCCGGGTCTGGTCAAGTGGGATTTGTGATGGATAAAGTGACGCCGGGGCAGGTTTTCTCCGAGTACTTCAGTTTCCCCTGCCAATCTTCATTCCACCAATTGCTCCACAATCACCCTCACCTATCATCTGGGGCTGGTACAATAGGCCAGAAGTGGCCGCAGTACAAGGGACTTAGTCCCACCCCACTAGCAATAAAAGAAGCTAGATTTCCATAGTGGCAGTCAACAATACCTCGCCTAACACGTACATCAACAAGACACTAGGTCTTCAGGGATTAAATAAGTGGCATTTACTCCAGAATTAATGGTTATACTGCTATGATGGAAGTCCTAAATTAGGCGGTGGAAACTCCCACAACACCAGATCTAAGAGTTACTCGTGTCTTCTGGAATTACGTATAGGATGTAATGGTTTGTCTTTTCGCCAAAATGAAAATCATAAAACAAACACAGCTACGTAATTCTTGAAAATGTGGCGAAGTTCATGCACTTGTAAACTACAATAACTCATCAAGACTGCGCACCATGAAACTACGAGCAGATTAAGCTCGAGGGTGGCTTCCGACCGGTCAATATAAAATTTCATATCTGTGGTTTATTTTACGATTCCGTCAGTATCTAGATTATACATCGCCAAATGGTAGAAAGACTGATGACAGACGGTGCACGAAATAATAAGGGGAGAAAGATGCCGTGACCTAACCGAGGCATTATCCAGTACTTTCCTGAAGAATATGGGGAAAACTTCGATAAAGCCATCAGCACAGCGGGTGTCCCAGCCAAAATTCGAACCTGGAACCTCCCGAACAAAAGCCAAGAGAGCTACCGGGACAACCAACTCAGTGTGATCTCTTATCAACCAAAAACGTAAAAGTTAAATAAGCGTGTTTGCGAAAACGGGGTGAGGAGAATACTTGGACCTAGCAGGGAGAAAGTACACGTACTGCAATATGAGGAGGTGTTACCGACACATGAACAAATGATTTATTGGGCAATTCACAACATGCTTCGGTCAAGACAGGCCATCATCAGGTGGTTCTTGACGAATACACAAGTGGTGACGGAATACATATAAAATACAATGCTTGTATAACATTTAAGTTACAAACATTTTATACGAGTAAGCAGTTTAGCCAGGCGGTCACGGTAGCTGAGCGGTCTAAGGCATGTACTGTCTTCGCTCGCTTGGAAACCGGGATCGTGGGTTCGAATTCCACTCAGGGCATGGATATTCAGTGTTTGTGTGTATATGTGTGTGCGATTTTCTGTGTTTGTGTACAGGTAGAGGCCTTGCGACGAACTGATCGCACATCCAAGGAGTCCTACCGAATGTCTAAGATCTAGTAAACCGAAGTGAAACGAAGAGTTGCATGAAGGCAGGCCAAGGCCCAAATTGGGGCTGTAGAGTCAGAGGGGGAAAATGTAATTTATATGTATTCCGACACTATTTTTGTATTTCTGACGAACCACCTGATGATGGCTTATTTGAGCCGATACATGTTGAGAATTTGTTAATTAAAACATCTGCACGTGTCATGACAACCCCTCGATGTTTCTTTCAAGCACCACAAACAAGATGCAACACTACAAGAAAGTAACAGGGGCTAGAGAAAAATTAAGAGACATAATTTGTACTTGTGATTCAATATTATTACGATAATTAAATCAGACGTTGATATTCGCTATGTACGAGTATGTAGCACGAATGGGAGCTGAAGGATGTATAGGATACTTACGGTTGAAAACCTGAAAATGGGAGGGGGGGGGGGTAAAACACTTAGCAGACTCCGATGCAGATAGGAGGATAATATTGGGATGAATATTGAAGAACTATTGCGGAAGGATGTTCATCTGGCTCAGAACAGGAACAAGTGGCAGGCTCTTGTGAACACGACAAGGAAACTTCGAGTTCCATACAAGGCGGGGAATTTCTTGATTAGCTGAGCGACTATTATCTCCAAGGGATGGGGTCAGCTCCATGGAGTTAATTAAATGCGTAAGGGTTACACCGCCGTGCCTCGATCTTCTGGAAATTACGAGTACGTTCTGGTACTTCTTCATAACTGTCGATCATCATGGCTGCATGAACTGTCTTCGCTCGCTCGAGCGCTGCGATCGTGGGTTCTAATCCCACTCAAGGCACGGAAGTCTGCGTATGCGTTTATTCTGTATCTGCGCTGTCCTGTGCGTGGGTACCGGCCTTGGGACCGGCTGATCACTCGTCCAAGGAGTCCTACCGTCTATGTAGAAAAGGTTACGGAACTGAAGAAGAGGCCAGGGCCCAAAGAAGGGCTTTACAGCCATCACTAATGATGAATGAACGAACTTCTCCATACTAAACATGCGGGCTGTTCAAACATGAGGCCATTTTTGGGATTATATGGTTCCATTTCACCCATTCCAGGTGTACTTGTTACACCTCATGACTCGATCTCATTGAAATATGTAACGACACTTCCTCCACATGAAATGTTATAATTTTATGGCTATGAATAAGTCTTCTTGAATAAGGCTGTGCCATTTTCCGTACCAAAAGCAAAGACTGTCCGCAATGATTCACTCTTCTTGTGGGCACTGGAATTTTCGCTACAGATTTAATGATAAGTACCGACTCCGTAGCTAGGATTCGATGACAACAAGGGGCACCAAATGACGGTGAGTTTCGCATAAACTCTGTGACTCCCTTTCTTCTCTCGCGCATGGGCCATCAACTTCTGAACGTTCTGAACAGTGTCACGTAACTAGGTTAAACTTGTGAAAGTTACAACTGCGCAGTTTCGGAAGTGCTACTCAGAACCACTTTACAGTTTAACTGCCTCGTTAAATGTAAAGGTTTATATAAAGGCTTAATTAGCTGTCTTTGTATAGCTGAAGGTTTTATGTGTGTGTAGACCTGTTCTCATTAAAATTAGTATGACGTATGTGCATTACCTTGATTTCTAACGCTTCCCAACGAACTACATAAAGAACAGCAACGCGACCCTCAGTACTTGGAATCTTAGGGATAGGTAAAGTTGCTCCTGTGCTTAACTAATTAAGCACTATGCCATGAAAGCGTATGGGGGAGTGAATGTATAGATCCATATTTTCTTAAGCTCGGCACTAGCTAGAGGTGAGTGGTCAGCTTCACGCTCCGGCCACTTTACCCCGGGGAAAGAGGCCCTGGTATCCATTGGATAGGAGGCTGGGTGGGCCCCAAAGCCAGTCAGGACGACTTGAAGAAAATTCTTGACCCTACAGGGACTGGAACTCCAGTCCGTAGCCAGTCGCTATACCGACTACTCTACAGCTTCTTTCCAAATCACTCTTAATGCATCACCCCACCAATTCCTTCTCGGTATTTGTGATCTTGGGAATGACAGTGCAGTTCCATAAGCAAGCTATCAACCCTTTACTGTCGGCTCAGCTTCAAGGTTGCTTGCCACAGATAACACATTAAACTAAAAGAAACCAAATTTTACCTTCACTGGAATTCTTGCAGTAACATTTTCTTCTTGAAAGATTGAACTGTTACACCGCCACGGCTGGGCAGTTTGGAATTATCTGTTGTCAATTTAACGACGCTGTCGGTATAGCGTCATATGGTATGATGATCAATGAACGACGAATTTCAAATGTTCAGGGAGGAGCCTGTCGTGGCCTAATTTAAGGCATAATACTGGCACCTGAATGTAGAGACTAATGATAACCACGAGAATAGTCGGTATCCTGACCTAGATTCGAAGGTGAGACCGATAAAATACAATTCACAAGCATTATTGCTTAAGCCAACTTGAACTGTCTCTTCTGGAATATTGCAGTGTCATTTTGATTGGAAGAAATGTCATAATTTTGAGTTACAAAATAAGCTGAAATGCTAAACTTAATCTGTGTTCTATTTAATGGCAGGGAAGTGGTATTAATCTTGTCTGCGAAACCCCTAATCAGAATAGGATGTATACATTGTGTTTCTGTGCAATCTGTAAAAAGATTTCGAACATGAACTCGTGTCCAGGGATGTTGTAAAGTGTGTACAGTGGACCGTGTGGAGGTACATTCTCCCCATAAAACTATGTGTCAGTGCATACTTTCGCGCCCCGAACTACTTTATTGGTTCTCTCAGGTCGCCCTCGCGAAACTGTCCTGTATCCCGAACCTTACTGTGCTTTACGGGCGGCGAAGAAGACCTGTGTATTGGGAATGCTGTTTTATGTGTGTAATAGCATATGCAAACGGTCTCTACGGCTTCCTCAGAGTTTACTTTTCCTTCTAAAACGATCTCTGGCCTGACGAAAAAGAATCAGTTGTCGTGTGTGCGCCAGCGTGCATGCATCCATTCGAGGAATCCGTCCGGCACGAAGGTCAACTGGGGCATAAGTCCCTTGTACTTCGGCCAATTCTAGCCTATTGTACCAGCCCCAGATGATAGGTGAGGGTGATTGTGGAGCAATTGGTGGAATGGAGATTGGCAGGAGAAACCGAAGTACTAGGAGAAAACCCGCCTCACCACAAATCCCACTTGACCAGAACCGGGATCGAACCCGGGCCGCCGCGGTGGGAAGCCAGCGACTAACCGGTTGAGCTATGGTGCGGCCATTACTTCATGTAAATGGCCAAGCAAAAGAGACTTCTCCATTTCTTGTTAAGTTCTTTACGAATGCATTCCAATGATGTTGCTTATGCGTTCTCAGACATAAGGTTTATCTCAATAGGACTGCCTTATCAGAGGATGCCTGCCAGTCTGGTACATTACACGATGATATATAAGGATAGAGCTCTCGGAATGACACGCTTCCAGCTCCACTGCCTCTGGTTACACGGGAGCCTGGCTTCCCGTCCACCAGCGCCGTCTCGCATGAGGGTGACGTAGGTGGGCAGTAACTCAACAAACATTAAGCTTAAACAAAAGTTCAATAAAGAGCAGACAAATACAAACCAGTAATATCCGCCCGACCTATAATCGATCGTTTTAAGATGGCAAAACAATATGAGTCCCGGAATGAATGTCTACGGTAGCATTCCCGTTGTCATGAGATTCAACATGGAACTGGGAGAACTTTCAGAGCACTGTATGCAGAGGGGAATCGAACCCGGAACTCTGGAGATGTAGCCAGGAACTCTGACCACTAGACCACAGAGGCGGTCCACTTTTAGATATAGGCTATGACAGTGTGTACCCGTATTTCCATGCAAATATTTATTTTACTTGTTTAGCAAGTTATTTCACAATCTATTTATTCGTATCTTTCTTGTATTTATATATTAAACATTTTCTTCTGCGTTCAAGTTATCAATATATTTATCTCTGAAATTACAGTGTTTTCTCTTATATATATATATATAACAAATATTGATGAGAACCATACTGTTATGAACATCTGAATATCGCTGCAGATCGTAGTCTTGTTTATTCCTCCGGTAAAGCCTCTCCTATGGCTACGTAGCGCACTGTTTTCACTACCGAGATCCTGACAGAACAGTCATACCAAAATATTTTATAAGTCACTTTAAATTGCAAAATTTGAAGTCAGCTCTTGTTTCTTGTGGCTGAGAATCATGAATAACCATTTTTTAAAGGTCGACTATAAACTAATCAATAAAATAATCGATCAGCTCAATAATAGCCGTTATTCATTTCAGTTACCCCTACAACATACTGTTTCGACTACTTGCTAAGCATATCTGGCGGAGAAGTTGCCGCAGCCGTACGGCGAAACGAAACGTAACGATTGCTGTTTTTAAAATACGAAGAAGTGGTGGGTATAGGTGACTCACTAAAGTTCATTGATACAAGCTTCATTTGATCTAATGATGCTTCTCAGTTTTATAAATTATGAACGTACTACGTCCAAAATAATGGTAATTTCCATCCTGGCTTCTTCCTGCAAGGCATGGTGTAATTTCTCTTAAGTTTTCACACATTTATCAGTGAGTTTACTAGAAGGGCCTCTAATACTCGCAAGCGGACGACAGACAGAAAAGACCTTTCCTTTTATGCTACTCGTTTCACTTTCTACACAAACAGTGACATTTGCATACGACGGAAAATAATGTTATAAAGCTTGCATACAAGAATACTGTTTGGTTTAGGGCTGCATGAATTATCAATGCTTTCTTTAACGTTTATCTGGGTTCTCAATACGAATTATTATTATTAGGCGCCGCCGACAGGCACAGCCAAACCACGATTCTTGTAAAGAACGCCCAATAATGTAAATGATACAGATAAAGCAATATTTCAGAATCCTTTATGGCTATTACACTACAAAGCTATAAACACAATGCCGCTAACCTGGTATCACCCTGCATGGGCCGAGGTCCAAACACGGTAAAGTGTCTGGCGAGT
The DNA here is from genome assembly GCF_002891405.2 of Cryptotermes secundus. Lineage (NCBI taxonomy): Eukaryota > Metazoa > Arthropoda > Insecta > Blattodea > Kalotermitidae > Cryptotermes > Cryptotermes secundus. The sequence continues at coordinate 1,956,644 of NW_019727786.1, forward strand.
TAATTATGGCCCGTTCCGTTCAATTATAAATACTACCTTCAAAAACTGACTATCGTTTAAAAGTTACCACATGACATAACATACATATTTCATTAATTTATCCCTATAACCGGCCGTGAAGGCCCATAGGGTTCTGAGACGTCGAGGCTCCCACATCTTCTAGACAATCGGCTAACAGACGGCGGTCAAGTTGTCAGCCTTACGTGCAGGCCGCCCTTTACCCCCAGGTTGATTCCTGCACTAATTTCTGTTAGAGACTGGGTCGAACCCAGGGCCATAGTCCGGTTGGAATGATTAGGTCAACTGAAAAAATCCAATTACCTCATCGTGATTCGAACCCGCGACTTTCCGGCTTGTAGCATAGTGCCTCAACCAGCTACGCTACCGCGTGTCCCCACACATTTCATTGGCTCTAAAAAAATATTACAATTTTCCCCTTGTAGACCGCCTTTGTGGTCTAGTGGTCAGAGTTCCTGGCTACAGATCCAGAGGTCCGGGTTCGATTCCCGGCGCTACCAGATTTTTTATGAGAAGTAGTGAGTCTGGAACGGGGTCCACTCAGCCTCGTGACGATAACTGAGGAGCTATTTCAAGGAAATAGCGGCTCTGGTCTAGAAAACCGAAATTAACTGCCGTGGGGATCCCTTGCGCTGACCACATGACACCATCTATCCGCTAAAAGTTGGCACTAACTTCGCCGACAAGCGGCGGTAGCTCGGTCGGTATAGTTCGCTTGCGGACTATAGGCCACAGAGTTTAGTTTTTTTTTAGTTTAGTGAATACTAAACGAAAAATAAGTGTAACTGTGCACTGCGACAATCTGCGTAAGCACAGATCTGCACTTGTAACACGGTAACATAACGTCAGTAAAGTGTGAACACAGTGAAGAAGGAATATAATTACATTCTTGGATTTCTCACAGCAGTGACTGTTCAAACTGTGAACGTCAAGGTTGTGACACCTCATTGTTTAGAAGGAACATGCTGGCTCCATCTTATTATTATTATTATTATTATTATTATTATT
>NW_019727786.1:1957745-1961176 GCF_002891405.2 Cryptotermes secundus
GTTTGAACCCGCGTACCTTGAGTCATGAGGTGGGAACGTTACCTCTAGACTACGGAGGCCGCTTGTCTCCATCTTTAATGATGTGTGTATGGTGACAAAATTGTTGCTACACGGGCATTCTAACTATATATATCTATATATCCGAAATAATCTCTCACCTTACCCACTGCCTCCACCTTCAGGGTGAGATAATGGTTTGGTTTCATGAGAACCTGGCTATACAACCGAAACAATTCGTCTGGACTATGAAGACTGAGCCAGCGCGTTCCTCTACAGCGTCAGTATACTACACGGAATCAAAACCAAACAGACCACAATCTGACAATGCACTTGTAACATTCATGCATTCCGTTATAGCTACGTACTACGTAAAGCTTCCTCCAACACTACTCTGGTCTCTGATTGCACGAGGTGGAGTACGGTTCCTTCTCTTGGCTTGATCGAAGTGGCTTCCAGCCGGATAATGCACTGAAGTGGCGTATAAATCCAAGCCCAAACCGAATTATCACAACCCCTTGAGACCCCTGGAAACGTCGGAGACACGATCTTACATCTTCCAACTAAGACGAGAGGGAAGTGAGGGGCAGGCATGGACAAGTTCTAACAGAATTTCTTTACGTTTATTTTAAACATCGGACAGGCAACGTTGTAAACATGGGCTCGGGCCTGATGTGAATATGAAGCAAGGAAATGTATAGGAGGAGAATGGCGCGATCTTCTCGTCGGCTACTTAACGGCCTTGCCAATAGCTGGACTACATGTCGTCGAAGGGCGGCATGAATAAGAAGTTAGAAAGAATTTGGAATAAAGCGGCTGTGACCTAAAACGAAGTACAGGGTGATTCATACAGAACCGGCCCGACGAAATGAGCTGTAATATAAAATATACCATACAGATATTACAGTAATTTACAAATATCTTATCTTGGATTGTGTGCCGTGATCAGAGTAGGTGTTGAAAGTGTCCGCCGTTTTCAAGTAGGCACTAGAAACACTCGCTGTTCAACAGTGAACTCCATGACTGTCGCCTGCGCACTGCAGACACGTTTCGGGATTGACCTTGACCTTGCAGCATAAGGGCTGCCACTTGCCGGATCATGCGGACACCATTCGACTCAGCACGGCCCACGGATTATTATGTCGTAATTGTGAGCGGTTATATGCATCACCTGCGGAATTATTAGCAAATTCATCGGGCCGGTTCTATACGATTCACCCTGTATTAGCCCAATTTCGCCTGGAAGGACTGAGGTAGACCACGAAAATCCTGTCAGGATAGCCGATGTCGGGCCGAGATTCGAAATAAAAACTTCCCGAGTACGAATCAAGAGCATTACTGCTACGCTGACCCTTTTGGTTAAAACTACATATAGAAAACCCGTCATAATTGGTACTTTTCACCTGTTACAGATAGGAATTACCATAACGAATAATTACGCGTCCCATACAAAACAAATGGAAGACAACAGAAATACTGTGACATGATGACTGAAAGCTGTAATCTTGGAATGAATGGATGCGACCATGCTAGGCAACGACGCGGTAGACACGTTTCCATAGAAACGGATATGCATGCAACAAGAGAGGAACTGCTGAGTTAGTCGTAGCATGTTAAGTGACCAGTTAAGGACCAGTTGTGATGGTAGCCAGCCGCCAACGATGTAAGCAAGGAAGCCTAAGACACTGTTGGGATCATTTGCCAGGCAACGCTCAGTGAAGACGAAGACTTAGTGCGTGCTACAGTGAATTCTAGAGTGTGAATTAGGGATATCGTTATAATTGAGCGTAGTTACGATTTATAAGAGTTCAATAAATCCAATTACAAATCCTTACTCACTTACTTACTCATGGAGCTGAGCCCTTCTTGAGGAGCCGCCAATTCTGCAGCTACTCAAGTATTTCCCAGCATTTTATGGAAACCGAAGTTTCATTACCGTGTTCACAAGAGCCCTCCACTGGTCCTATCCTGAGCAAATCTATCCAATCCATACAATCCCTTACTATCTCTCTAAGATCAATTCTAATATTGTTCACCCACCTATGCCTTGGTCGTCCCTGTGGTCTCTTTCCTTCCGGCTGTCCCACCAATATCCTATACGCATTCCTCGTCTTCCCCATTCGTGCTACATGACCTGCCTACCTCATCCTCCTTGACTTGATAAATTACAAATCCTATCAATCAAAACCCCGTATCTAGTAACTAAATATGTATCAATAAATTTTTGTCAGCAGGGTCAATTAGTGGGATTTTGTGAACACAGTAATGAAACCTAGGGTTCCATATAAGATTGGGGAAAGCCAGTTTTTCAAGAAACAACCCGCCCCTTGGAGTCAGTACAAAATGTACTCGCAGTTGGAGTTACGTATTTCAGATATCAGAACGACCGGGAAGGAAAGTCCTAATAAAATTCGAAGGTAGGTTTACAGTTTGAAGCAGATACCATACAAATCTCAAACGTCGAGGACAAAATGCGCAACTACGTCGTCAACTTAACAAAATATTGTGAAACGGTTTTGTCTCCTCACAGAAATGCCAAGGCTATGTCTACATATAAACTGTACAACTTGTTACAACGACCAAGTAAAGGGGATGAGATGGGCTTGGCATGTAACACGCATGGTACAGAAGCTTGCAAACAGGGTTCTGATAGGAAACCCTGAAAGGACCAAAACTAACACCTATAAATAGCTCATAGTATCATACCAATACATATCTTAGAAAATGAGAAGGGGGTGTGGACTGGATTCATCAGGAATAGGCCAGAGACCAGTAGTACAAAGCATTCAGTCTTCGGGTTCCATAAAATGCAGGGCACTTCTTGTATGGTTAAAGAACTATTGGTTTCTCAAGGACCGAACTCCATAGAGTATTGCTTAATTCTAGCCGCAGTATATTAAGAGTCACCTTCACCGCAAAGTACTGGAAGCCATGTGGAGCTCAGTTCAAGAACTTTTGGCTAACTGCCTGAGAATTACATAAGTAGAGTTAAAATAGTCCACGATGGTAGTGTAGCTGTTAGCACATAACTGTACTACAGGTTCTATCGGTTTTATAGCAAATGTTGCCACTTAAATAACAGGATGATCTCGGAAGAAATGTTCGCTTACTTTCCTTCCACTACAAATTGAGTATTTCACATAATCTGAGAGGCTATAATGTTGGTACTACTGACAACAGAGATTTATTAAGTATGCCGGTACGTCCGGTTTGTCCTATGTATTTCAACGGACAGTCAGCACATTGTAGTTGGTAAACCCCGCTAAGGCTACACCTACCATTTCTGTCTTCATTTATTATTAACACATGTTTAATATTGTTTTTGTCCTATATGAGATACCAACTTCAGTATTCTTGAATAGTTTGGTAATAGTTCTGATTTCATGACCGAAATAGGTAAAGGCAGTACACAGCACACAGCACACAGCACACAG
>NW_019727786.1:1961647-1966246 GCF_002891405.2 Cryptotermes secundus
GGTAGTTATCACCATACAACAAATACAAAAACCCTCCACAAGAAATGAGGACAGAAATGATAACTATAACCTTAGCAGGGTTTACCACAGCCCTGTCCAACGCGGCGCTCGTGGTATATTTTTCTGGCGCCCTCCGTAACCACATATAATTGAGCCGATTTTTAATATTAATTCAACTTGTAAGACAAGAGACATTTTTGAACGTCTGAATACTGTTAAATATTTTCGAAAAATTTTGTTATTATTATTGTTTATTATTATTATTATTAGAAGTAGTAGTAGTAGTAGTAGTAGTAGTAGTAGTAGTAGTAGTAGTAGTGTGGTGGCGCCCGCACCTCCATAGGCATCAGTGAATTGTGCCCGAGTACATATGAACGTTGGACAGCATTGGTTTACCAACTACAATGTGCTGACTGTCCGTTGAAATGCATACAACAAACTAGACGTACTTTTAAAATCGGATTCAGAGAACACATAAGAGACAAAAAATAATGGACTAAACTCCAAATTTGCTCAACATATACTGGACACCACACATGAATATAGCACGATGGACAAAACATTGGAAACTCTATATATCAGCAAGAAAGGCCAAACACTGGATACTTACGAAAGATTTCACATTTACGAAGTCAGCAAACGAAATTTACAACTTAATGATAATTTTACTGAAAATTTTAACCCTATATATGCAACCACTGATACATACCAAACTTAATCTACAGTTATATCTCCCCTTCCACCACATCCTCAAGCATCTCTACCTCTCCCTCCCCCTCCCCTCCCGCCCTTGCATCGACTTCACTTTCAACATACATCACCAAATCAGTTGCTGTTTATATTCTCCAAAGAACGGACAATACATTGTAAGATGAGGCACCTGCTAAACAGTAAGCATCNTATCACGGGCCTCCTAAGCAATTTATTATGTGTACACAAAATCTAGAATATACCACCATGTCCGTGGGTATATAACAAAATTGCAACAACCAACAACTGACTTAATGATAAAAAAATCACATGAAGAATTTTAACCTTATTTTACCCTATAACTTTCGCTTTTATATAGTCTAGTTCATTGTACTTTTTATGCCAAGCATTTTATAATGTAATGATTATCATGTACACGGTTTTACCAGTACTGCAGTTCAGTGGTGTCAATATGTTAATCATGTATTTGTCTGATGATGGCTTTAATAGCCGAAACATGTAAAGTAAAAGTAAAGCTATCCCTGTACCAGGCCGTGAAGGCCCATAGTGTTGTGAGACGTTGAGGGTCCCACATTATCTAGACAATCGGCTCAAAGATGGCGGTAAGGTCGTCAGCCTTAGGCGCCGGCCGCGCTTTACTTCCCAGGAAACATGTAGCTAAGCTAATATTAGCCTTGACCTTGATATTGTTGTGTTGTGACGGATTGTAATAAAGAAATTGTAGATTTCATGATGATCAGTTTGGGCATTCAAGCAATATTAAGGTTATTACCTCAACAACTTGAGAGGCTTCAGTGTTGGTATTACTGATGGTAGGGATTTGTGAAGTATGCCTTGAGATGGCGGTGTGGCATGTAACAGTCCAAACCTTTTAAAACTCTTTAATGGACACTATGTTCCACTTTAGTCATTTTAATAGAGTGACTGATTTATTAGGGAGACCCATCCATTAAGAAGTTATGACATGCTTTTCGCATTTGGACAGGAACCACTGCCTTGTTTTGTTACCTGTAGCTTGGGTGACCGCTAAAGGGTCGAGGCAATTATGAAAAGGCATGTCTGTAGTCTGCCCAAGATGTAAATGTTGTTTTGCTAATAGGGTAGCTGTTATAAAAGTGTCTTTCGAAAGGGTGTAATTAGACCCTAAACTAAGAAATAACCGCTTTTACATGTAGGGTTCCAGGTTCAATATCTTTGGATCTCTTTATTCTATAAGTTAGTAATGTGAGTGTCTAGTACTGATGGTATGATGAATTGGCAGTTAAAATCAGCCATTAGGAAACTATTCTTGTCTGGGAGAAAGGCCGTCGGTTCAAATCCTATACAGTGATGAAGTGACGCTCCCGCAGAATAGAGTAGGCAGAAGCACTTGGCATTCAGAATTCATCAGAGGCAGACATATAGCTGCACTCTCCAAGTATATCTAATTTATCAGTCTATTTGGTTCGATTAATATTTGATAATAATAAAAAGGGGACATTACTCCATACTTGCTAATAGAGATATAGTGTTTGCTTCTGAAATAAACAATTTGTGATTAAGCAGAAAATAGAGTATTTTATTTCTATCAGTGGACTAGCTTTAAATGTGCTGTCTCCCAGTTGACCCAGTTATTACCGTGACACAACCCTGAGAAGAGTCAAAAGTGTTCTACCGAAGCGGGCAAATAAATAAGTCAAGTGTTCTACCCAAGCGGGCAAATAAATAAACATAAAGATAAACGGTCACGAGAATGATATCTGTCTGAGCAGCAAAGCCGGTTTCCACAAAACTGACATTTCACGTCCAGGACACTAGGGCGTGTATGGTTACATACCTGAGTTAAGACTTAAAAGTTTAATTTAATCAAAATCATAGGAGTTGTCTTCACAAAATCATTTTTGTCCCTGAGGCCTCTCTAAAGGGTAATTATTTTTGAAGCTAGAATGCTCGAATTCACTGGGCACCGGCCCATCCATTCAAGCACTAGTGAAGGGCACATATTCATACAAACAGGATGTAGAAAAAATAATGGAATCACTAAGAGATTGATGAATAGAATTTGTGTTGCCTACATTTCAAGAACTTCAGCTGGCAACACTGAACGTTCTTTTTCTGTTTGTTTATACTTTGTAGTGCTCATGGCAGGACATCAGCGAATGTGTTGTGATAGTCCATGTGAAAGAATAGGAAAATTAATCATTCAACATCCACACCCTCATTGTCATCAAGTGTCCTACGAAGTTTTCAATATTTGACTTGCCCTATATCATGTATAATGATCCATGGGTATGAAGTAAGTAAATAAACAAATAAATATCCAAATTGTTTTGTGGGTCACCCTATTTACGTTTTCAGAACAATACTTGCCACTGCAGTGACAGATACTACAATCTCTTAATTTTCAATATCAGTGGAAGAAGTTAAAATCCAGAAGCTTTTACTTCTGTAGGTCTGAAACATATGTGACAGTGTGTTATCATCACAGTGGAAATTGTGTTAAACACACAGGGCTCTTCTTCCATAATTCTGTCTACTCAAGTTATAACATACTCTCAAAGATATTTTGAACAAAATTTACATACGTGTGTATGCTAACCATCAGATCGACAAAAAGATCTGTCAGAATAATGACCACCAGTTGCCTGAAGGTGGGACTAAAATGAAGTCCTGACATATACTTCAACCAGTGATTCTCAGTCTTTACATCTTCCCAACAATGTTTCTCTTCTTACAAGTCTATTTTTACAATTACTTGCATTTTATCATTATATTAAACATAAAAGAAGTTCTCACTTTCAAGACCTCACACCCCACCCAGCCAACCATCAAGTCACACTTGTTGAGAAACAATGCCATCGACAATGGACAATATCTAACACTACAGTGTAACAGAACTAACAAGATTCCAAAAACTTTAACGCTCAGGCTCACTTTAAAATGTTTATTACTTAACATTGGACCTGCATTTATATTACAAAATGGTAAGCTTTCCTGGAAAACACCAGAAAGTCAGCTCTGAGGGTAGTTATTGGGCCTTTCATTTCAACCACAAGCCAAGTTCAATGTCAGCACACAATAGTTAAAAGAGGCAACACTCACCATTTGTGAGTTCTCCTGCTCCCCTGCAACTGCATCTTCAGAATCTGAGCACGAAAATTTCATGACAACAATGGACTCACTGTCTTTTGTTTCTTCACACTGAGTACCAACACTAACACAGAAGGAAGTTTCACTGTTCACTGTTGTTTCTTTTTCTTGGTTAAACTTTAATTCAACTTCTAAATGTGGTTCAGTTTTAACACCTGCCATATTTGTCTCCTTTATTTTAAGTGATTCAAATTTCAAAATAGCTTCACACGAAAATCTGTAAATTCCTTGTAATGGCCAAAAAAACAATTTGCATTTATTACTATTTCCAAAATTGTAACAATTAAAATTGGCATGTAAGTCTTTTAGGATTTTAAAGCAAGCTGGGTGCACACGAACTATAACTCTTCCTGTCACTGCCACAAATATACTGACTTTAGCTTCCGTTAATAAATAAACAGATGACTGGTGAGAGAACAATCCTGCAACAAAAAGATAAACATATCAAGACATTAGTTTTATAATTTGTGTGGGTGGTAATCTTATACTGTTAAAATGGTAGGATCAGAATCATTCTGGAGTTGAAAGACACTTATCTGAAAAACAAATAACCAAGACACATGAAGCGAGTACAGAATGGAGAATATTACAGAGCAATAAACTTCTAGGCAAACTATGGTGACGAAAAATCCCTTAGAAAACAGAACTTCCTGAACTGAAAGAGAGCTGTGATGATAGCACTAAAATGGATCTAAGGGTACAGCTTGTAAGCACACAAACCGGATTTACAGCTGACTCATAATAATAATAATAATAATA
>NW_019727786.1:1966445-2043523 GCF_002891405.2 Cryptotermes secundus
ATAATAATAATAATAATAATAATAATAATAATAATAATAATAATAATAATAATAATAATAACAATAATAATAATAATAATAATAATAATCCAATGATGGACATGGCATTTTGAAGTAATGGAACTTTGGAATCTATGACCAGAGAGTCAGTTACTATTCCATCACCTCTTAAAAGTTGTTTGCAACTAAAATCTGTGGGAAGAGAACCAAAGTCTACTGTCCCTACTTGAAATTTATTGATGCAAGTAGCTGATTTGAGCAATAATATGTAGTAAAAGTAAAGCTGTCCTTGAATTTGAAGTCATACAGGAAAGGGAAGGTACGGCTCAACACATTCTCAAGCTTGGCACAAGATGGAGGTGAGTGGTCAGCATCATGCCCTGGCCACTGTACCACCACTGCTACCCACGGAACAGGAGGCTGCGTTGGCCGCTGAAACAATCTCGATAAAGAGAAAAATCTGCTCCTGCAGGGAATCGAACCCTGGGTGTCCAGCCCATAGCCTAGTCACTATACTGACATATCTATCCCAACACAGAACATATGGTAGAATAATAATCTTAATAGGATAGTTACTGATTCTAGTGACAATAGCAGAAAACAATTTACATTATCATGAAATTACAGCAGTACATCTCCTCAACTGTACTGAGAAGCATACAACCTCTGCAATACGATCACCATTTAGGGCACTTAAGGTAAAAATTATGATGTGGAAGTCACTAGAGTTTATAGCCAATGGGTTCATGACAGTCATATAAAAGCTGTATCTGTGACAAGTTCTGTTGGAGAATTCACGGAAAATATCTACAAAACAGCAGATCAAGCATCACATCATCATCCAGCAGAACCACAAGCTTCATATTTGAAGACTTCGAAAGAAATCATTCCACCCAACACTTTAAGTTGTTATTTAATTTGATCTTTGATCTTAATTTGATCTACCGCTTCAATCGCAATACATATTATCGCTTCTCCTATTTGTTGTTTACAACAAAGATAAATTCAAATTAAATTCTGATGTCTATAACATGAATACTAGACAAAAATATAACTTCCACCTACCCTCATCAACTTTATCAGTATATCAAAAAGGAGTCTACTTTACTGGCATAAAAGTGTTCAACAATCTGCCACAAAGTATTAAAAACTTGGGCAATTATACTAAAAAGTTTAAATCAGAGTTAAAGAATTATCTACATGCTCATTCCTTCTACTCTTTAGATGAATACTTCAATGTAAATAGAGAATGATGTAAAATTAAGTTATATTAATTTTTAAGCTAAAATTGCCTGTGCTTATGTATGTAACATTTTGACTTGTTCTGTATCCAAAGGTACTAACCTGCTTAGGATTTACAGAATGTAAATAAATTCAATTCAATTCAATTAAAAAAAGAACTAATCATATTTCTGCCAAGAGACTACGTAAGGGTTCACCTGGGTAACTGATCAGGCCACTCTCCATCCTCTTATAGTTTATTACAACACATCAGGACTAGAAAATTGTGTGAAAGAAGAGTGTGTATATACCAAGAAATGATTGAAGCACAATAGATCATTGAAGGTCGCAGTGCGGGGGTCAGTTATTATGACCCATCCCTTACATACATTACATACGCGGCCTCCGTAGCCTAGAGGTAACGTTCCCACCTCATGACTCGTAGTATGCGGGTTCAAATACCCGGCGGAGGTCGTCGAATTTTTAAGGGCGGAAAAATTCAGGGAACAAGTCCTCCAGGAGGGACTTTAAGCTGTGGTTCCCGTGTCGTAGCTTTACGGCACGTAAAAGAACCTCATACCTCCAAAGGAGGTCACTGAGCAAAATTGCGGATGTTTGCTGCCCGACAGCAGTCACTAATACCTCCGGTAGATGGGGGAAGCGTTACAGATGCTTCTCAGCCAGTAGAGCCAGTCTCGCTGGCTGGGCGGGACTGATGGTAAGCACCAATACTGGCAGGATGTAGAGGCTGGTAGAAATCATAGAGGGAAGCACAATGGACCACTACAGGTCTAAGTGCATGGGGAAACCCACCCTCTCCAATAACTAACTAACTAACTACATACATTACATTACCAAGAAATGACTGTCTTGAGCATACAGCAAGTACATTCAACTCTTTCAAAATCTGCATTATACATCACTTGGTTTTTTTATGTTTTGTCACATTTAATGATGGCGTAAGTTTGCTGTATATGAAGTGTAAAAACTTCTGGAACTAATGTTATTATGAAGAAAGTGTTTGTGATATAATTGGTTGAACAATGAAGCAACTTTCAGCATGTACTAGTCTTACAGCAACTGAGAGAAGCCACATTTTAACACCAGAACATGTGTATTAATGGGCCAAAGAAAATAATATAGGAATTACATTCTTCTACATAACACAGAAACAAATCAAAGTTCATGTTGTAAAACTGATGCATGGGCTACAGTTTGTTAAACCATTCCTGGCAAATACAGCCCCAATAAGTTTGTGCTCGTCAATAGTTCACAGCTTTAGCAGAAGCATTTCTGACCAGATATTATCCTTATGGATACTTTTGACAGACATTCTCTTCACTCTAATACTGTTCATACTCTTACTTCTACATGAAGTGCAAAATTTCTGACCTCGTTAAATCACACTTAAGAGTCTGTCATACATATTCATTGGGCAGTTCTGCAGTGTCAACAGATGTCTTAACCATATTTTAAACAATTTTATTATGGTTTCTTTTAACAGATTACAACAAATTCTTATTGGAGCACCCTATTTTGATAGCAATAATGTTTCATGCAGAAATCAGAAAGTTGTGCTTTCTTCTAGCCCTCTTTCTTTTTGGTTCACATCTTGTCAGTAACAATTCCTATTTCTCATTTTGGATGCCCCCATAACTGTAAAATCCAATTCTTCATGTGAATGTCTTTAAATGGCTCTCCACATTTAGCATGAACCTAAAGTAGAAGTCTCAATCAGAGCAGTGCCACAAATTCCTTCCATTTGCAAAAGACACCTACATGACTGAAGTAAAAGAAACAATACTGAGAGTACAGTTCATTTCTACTGACTAAATTTTGTATTCTTACTGGAGCGTTATGCTTGGAAGTACTGCGAGATCTTTTCATAGCCACCGGTGTTTCCAAGACTCCAAACGAAAAATGAACATGTTGCTTGTTCATAATTTAAAACTGTTATTTCTAGGGAGAATAAAAGTCCACTTTAGTTATTTCTTTTCACTAATTGATAAATCTGTTTATACTGGATAAAAGTATGTCCTTTGTAAAAGCAAATCACATGTTTTTTTCAATTAAAAAGGCTTATAAGATGTTCGTAACTCCCTAATTATCGGCAGACATACATACAAAATTTACGCAAACAGATTCCTTGAGAAACATTACTGGTGGACACCAAATTCTATATTTCTGACTCTTCAAATAAAATAAATATTTCATATTTGTGAAAAATAAAATGGCCTACTGCATTAATTAATACATAGGTAAGGTAAAAAAAAAGGTAAAGTTGTCCCTGTGCTTAACTAATGAAGCTCTAAGATATGAAGGTGAATGGGGGAGTGGCTGTATAGATCCACATTTTCTTGACTTCGGCACTAGCTGGAGAGGAGCTGTCAGCTCCATGCCCCGGCCACTTTACTCCAGGGAAATAGCTCCCAGTAGTCATTGTATAGAAGGTTAGGTGAACCCCAGAGCCCGTCCGTACAACGTAGAGAAGAGAAAATTCTTGACCCTACTGGGACTCCTCGGTCATCCAGCCTGTAGCCAGTCACTATACTGACTATACTATTCCAATTCCTTATTAATATACATTGCAACAGTGGACCAGAAAGGTTAAGTATACGTACTAGTAAAACAAAAATCCTGAAAACTGATGAAGGTATGCTTGAACTTTACTTCACATTTACATGATTTGGTATGGAATGACCCATTAACATACATAATTGAATTAAATTTTGTTTTCCTTGACACTACAGCACCAGTGGGCCTAGGCCTACCTCCATGAACTTCTCCGTTCACTTTGGTTTTTCTAGATCTTAGACATACGGTAGGACTCCTTGGGCAGGTGATCAGCTCGTCGCAAGGCCTCTACCTGTACACAAACACAGAAAAACGCACACAAACATCGATGCCCTGAGTGGGATTCGAACCCATGATCCCAGCTTCCAAGCGAGCGAAGACAGTGCACGCCTTAGACCACTCGGCTACTGTGACCGGCACTGAATTACTTACATACATTTTTTTATAGAAACATATTTTGACATTCTGCCATGAGCCTACCTCTCATTACTTTTAGCATAATTGCTAGTGACATACATAGAATAATGAGGCCACTGAGTGATCCAATGGACAGCAGTGTGTATATAATGTAGATTTTATTCCATTCTAATGACAGCCACACAATGACAGTCTCTTTAACAAGCTTATATAGTTTGGCATATGACCCAGACAGAAGTACTGAGCTGTTTTGAAAACTACTGAGAAGATCTGCCCATACTGAGCTGTCTTCCCATAAGGCAGTTCATTGTACTGTTTCTGGAGACTGCAGCCTATATGGCCTTCATAGCAAGTGAAAATGAAGCTGAGCTGTGAATTCTGCAAGGGCACGCTGAATGTCTATGCATATTTCCTGTTGGGCTTGCTCCATAGACAGAAACACAGCCATGTCTGCAAATTTTTTACTGCATAAAACAACATTTTTTTTTTATTTTAAACATTTCTGCATCTTTGGTGATTTTGATATTTAAATCCCCAAGGTTCCCCTTGTCAGTTTGCATTTATTCAATGATTTGTATTGTCTTCGGTTCTCGCTTTATCTTACCTGTAATGTTATTCTGAACTTGGTCTTGTTAGTTTAAAAGTTAAATAAATTTGTAAGATGTGAATATTTTCATGATGTCTTGTAAAAGGAAACACAAAACATTGCCTCTTGAAAATAAAACTACAGTACTAAGAAGACTGGAAAAGGGAGAAAGGGTCACATCATTGTGGAATTTTGGACTCAGAAATCAACGAGTGATTTAAAATGCAAGAAATCAAAAATAAGGAGTACAAACTCCACTACACACTTGGTTTCTTCAACAATTCTGAAATACTGCGCTGAATGGAGAAATGGTGTGTGAGAACTTGAAGTTCTTTCATTCTAAAAATGCAAACAAAGATGACTTCAAAGTCAGTACAGATCGGCTTGGTAAATTCATCCAGAAGTCTTGGAGTAAGCTATGGCCTACACAGAATGATTATCTAGATGACATACGATATAAACGTGATCAATGTTCTGAGGACCCACTAACTGTAACTGATCTTGTAAACACAGTTTCACTGGGTACAAATTTAACAGAAGTTCAAAAATTGGCTACAGGATAAAATGAAAAATTATACTATGCAAATGCCGACAAAAAATAAAATCACTGAAAATGTTCTGCATGAAAATGATGATCACATGAAGTCAGACAACAAAGCAAATGACACAAATGATATGTGAAAAGAAAATCTGATAACACACAAGGATGCCATTGACAGTTTCAACACTTGCTTAAGTGGGCAGAATGAACTGAAGTACCTATTCATCAAAATCTTTTACTTCATCACTTGAGTGTCCAGAACTGCAAGAAAAGAACAGAAGGAGCAAAGCAGAAGAATACTGATGACTACATTAAAACATTTTATACATTTTTGATTGTTTATATACAAAGAGTTCTTTAACTCTGTTGACCAGTTCACAGCTCTGCACTTTATGGCAACAAGTGCACCACAAGGCACATACAAATTTTGTTCATGTATCAGCATGCCTGATGGCTGATAACATTTGGAATGAAGGGCAGTAATTAACTTATGGACCGCTTGATGGCATTGCTTCATGGCAAGCAATGCAGTTCATGAGTGGGAGTTTGTTTATGATTTGTCAGCAGTTATCAACTCCATTAGCCATTTGTTCTCAGTTACAGTTAATGGGCAGTGTCTTATGTCATGGCACACTATATTTTAGACCAATACATAGTTCTGTATGAAACCTACGTGAAATACGGATCTGCTGAAAGTGTCAGCAAAAATTTTTATGTAAATTTTGTGATGAAACAGTTCCTGGCAGACAAACAATTCACAATTTGGCGAATAAACTTAGAACAATGGGGCTCTTAACAGACAAGAAACAAAAACATAAGTACCAAGTGCTTACTGAGGAGAAGTGAGATAACAGAAAGGCCAGACTTGAACATACACCTACAAAATCACTGAAACATCTAGCTCAAAAGACTGGAGTGTCAAAGTCTAGTGCAAGAACGGCAAAGCAATTGCTGAAGCTTAGACCCTACAAAACAACAGTAATCCACGCACGCCTTAAAGCTGTGCATTCAAGATAGCAAGGTTCATTCTTGCAGTTGATTTCTACAGTCTGTCATCAAAGGCGAGATCAATCCTCAATTGTCATTCTTTCCTGATAAAGCATGGTTTCACTTGCAAGGATATGTAAATACACAAAATAATCATTATTTAAGTTCCCTGAATCCGCATAATCCATTAAGTCTTGTTCTATCCAGTGACAGTTGGTGTCTGGTGTACTTTAAGTGCAAGAATGATTGTTGGACCTGTGTTTCTAAACAAAACAATTAATTTTGAAAGATACGTACAGGTTATTCTTGGGCTATTATTTTCAGCATTAACAGAAGAACAAAGACTCTTTGGCGGGTTTCAGCTACTGCCCACACTGCATATATGTCTATGCCAGCTTTGCCCAATCTCTTTGGGGACAGAATTATCAGCAGTGGTATTTGGCCAGCACTTTCACCAGATCTTAATCCTTGTGATTTTTTCTTTCTTGGGTTATTTGAAGGACAACATTTACAACAGTCACCTCCTCCCCACAGACAGAAGAACTAAAACTATTCATGCAAAAACTGCAAATATTCCTACAGAATAGCATTACAATTCAGCAGAAATTTTATTATGTAGTATGTTTATGTAGTTTTAGATGACATCTGTAAACAACGGTCAATGTACATAAAAAGCAGTTACGGTAAAAATAACGTGCGCTAACCGGACGACGAAATGTCGAAATATATGGCTATAAAAATGTATACATGAAATTAATTCAGTTATACACACAGACATGTAGACAGCCCATTCTAGATACCACCACACACTGCTTGTAACTTTCTGCGCTATTTTCATTTTATTGTATTCAATAATGTCTGTAATGTCCTTTCTTAAAAATGAATTTACAGTTATGGATATATAGCATAATACTATTTGACGAAAATATCCAGTAATACTACCTTATCTGCCGAAACTTGTTTCATTTTAAAACACGATGAATACTAAATGTACTTCCAATTTTCATAAATTTTTACTGCAGCTGATGAAAATATTTCTGTGCAGAAAATTCGCGCCAGGTCATCTGATAATTTCGCGCAATTTCCCTTCATTTGAGGTTAAGTACGACCAGAATTAATAATTGACAGTACCTTCTAAAACTAAATAAGGACTCCTTTTAGATTTACGTGTGTGTGAACAGACAGTTCATGCCAACACTTCCCTTGCTTCTTTTCTGTCAATTATTATTAAAACTAAATAATAGATAATTGTTTATACACACCACATGCTTTACCACAACTTTTCATAACACACATCATAACCAACGCCATCTACCCAATGCCGTGATCAGCTTACGATTCGCCATCTAACCAATAACACTGAACTACGAACTTATGGGCTTAACTCTGCATTAGAGGCGTGTGTATATCAACAAACAACTCGGGAACAAGGTGAGCCAGTGTCTTGCGGGCTGTTCGTTCATGTCATTCGCGTGCAGTTATGCGTGTCGTACGATGTTCCTTCTTTGCCATCGACTGCTTACGCAATTAAGAGTGGCAAATATCTGCTAGATCAGTGGTTCTCAACCTTTTTACCACCGCGACCCAATTTTCATACTTCATTATATTCACGACCCAGCGCAGAAAATATATAAACCATACACGGTCATACATTTACATAAAAAAAAACACACATTGCTTATTCAGATTTTGCCAAAATTTCTTCATTAACAAACAGCAGTATAACAATGTAGACGTTAAAAACTCACGTCATGGGAAATTTTGGCTTATTTTATTGCTGGAAGCCTCTTTGTCCTTGGATTAGCTGAAGAAAGTCCACATAGAAAATAGTCTTTCACACTGAGTCTGCTTATGTGTTTAGTTTTAATTTGCAGCAAAGTTTAAAATCTTCGAAGCAAGCAGTCTTCTGGGATGTGGCACCGTGTAGATGTGGTGTTAACTGACGTTTCAGAGGAATGTATCGCCTCCATCTTCAGGGTAGAAGGAAAATAAGAAATCTTCATTCGCATTCATAGTGTGATGGAACAGCAGAAGAATTTTCAAAACAGTTTTTCAAGTGCTGGATAATCCGAGAGCCTACGGAACGGAAACTGTGCTTCCGAAACGACGAGAACTCAATTCTGATGCCGGTGTCATCATTTTTGCAGATTCTTTTTGTACAATTTATATTTCATCAACGTCATATGTAAAAGGAGATTTGACTATAGGAAAGAGTTTGATGTATCCGGGGAATATTTTGAGAATTCCTCAAACTAAGCAAATACGTTTCAATTTCTGGAAGTAAGGTGTCATTCAAGCACATGCCACTGCTCCTTTCTTCTGGGCAAGCAACCAGAATTGGAAACCTTAGCTGGAAATTTAACTTCGCAGTATACACTAAGATATGAAGTACAATATGCACGAGCGTGGTCCTAAAAATAGTACAAGGGCTCTAACAATGATTTTTGGAGTGTGTCTTACATTGGGGCAAGGAAAAGAAATCCAGACAAACTAAAACAGTAGATGCAGTGATAACAAACAATGCAGTCTGATCACAGCTCTGAAAACCACCTTGCAAACTTTTAATAGACGCATGAAAGAAAAAAACTGGATTGCTGCGTAAGAACTTTAAATGCAATACACAGATATTACCAGTAAAAGACACCCGACACGACAGCACCACTAAAAGTAGTTGCACAGCAAAGACTTCGTATATAGTATGCAATGAAATCTGGATATTAGTTCCTTTTCCACACCCTCTCGCGTATATGGGCTTTATTACCTTCCCTTTATTAAAGTGAAACATGAAATGATTTCGATATAACATTCGCAACCCATCTGAATATTCCCCCTGACTCAATTCTGGTTCACGACCAGTATGTTGAGAACCACTGTTCTAGATGTTTGCTGTGTTACCACTGATCTTTTCAGTGGGTACTGGTGTAAAGGAACCAACGGGAAGTAAGAAATTTACATAAATAGTGGAATTACTCGAGAGAAAGTGACTGCAAACATTTGTGTAAGATGCCAGCTACTAGTTTTGAAACTTACTGATAGTAACTGGACCCAAAATATGCAAACGTCAGAGCAACCCTAGAAGCTGGTTAGCAACCACACCAGATTAAAATATATATAAAAAAAAACAAATATTGAAGGAGGAGCTGTAAAGAAATATGCATAACTAAGAGTATAAACATTTTTTGAAAATATTATTCTATCCTGAATACGGTAGGACGGTCAGTAAAAGTAGTCTTTAGCAGTTTAAACGTAAGTTTATAAGGAAGTGTTCTGTCCCGCCGAAGAAAAATTCCCGGTGTCCTCCACGTACACTCATGTGATGCATCTCTGTTATTGCACTGATAGTGTGCAGAGCTCTGATTCAACTTCAAGAATAAGTAAGCGTATAATTACTGACATCTATTATTTTGGAAGTGCATACGGAACTCTAGTATTTGTTGTAAAGAAAAGTGCGGTAAATTACGTCACAGTAAAATAAAATATATCAGCATCATAAGTATTGGCATTGGCGACGCCATAATTTCTTCCGAACGTTCGTTTCAGGAATTTAAGATATTTTTTAAGGATCGTCCTATAGTATTTAGGATAGAGCAATCTTAATTTTTGGTACTAATATTTGGCATAGCTCCTTCGAAATTTTCTTAAAAAAATAGCGGTGACAAACATGCCTAACTGGTCGATCCCGGTCTGGTCAAGTGGGATTTGTGGTGGACAAAGTGGCGCTGGGGCAGGTTTTCTTTGAGTACTTCGGTTTCCCCTGCCAATCTTCATTCCACCAATTGCTCCACAATCACCCTCACCTATCATCTGGGGCTGGTACAATAGGCCAGAAGTGGCAGCAGTACAAGGGACTTAGTCCCACCCTACTATCATAAAAAAAAAACATGCCTAGATTCCCCCCCCCCTCAAATTTGCCGGCACCGAAGCAGGAAACACAGCAAATGTACTGACTGATTAAGAACTGCCATAATTGTGTTAGGATGACTGCACAAATTACATTGTGTACAACGGCCTCGTGTACAGTAGGCTCATATCAAATTTACACACCTCATTACTTATAGTAAAGTTATATTTTGTTCGTCCAGTTTCCTAAGCTTGTTTGCTATTTATTCACCATATGCATTATACTCTTCCCTACAGTCTGACAGCAGTACACTTCATAACATGCCTCTTACAACGTGTTGTCATTTTGTGTAACCAGCCTCTGATGTTTACTTTGGTGCGCACAAATTTTCATTTCCTCTGAACAGGGATGTGATGAAGGGGGCTCTGGGGGGAACAGGAACACCTTGATAAATTGTTGTGACTACCTAAACCCTTATTTAAAGAAATTTCGATAAATTAAAAAAATATATATAAATTTAATTTATAATTCTAACTCGTTTCTCCTTCAGTCTACCGTGTTTAAATACAAATATACCGCATTTTTAAGAGCATTTTACCGGCTACTCCAACAGCCTGTGTGGTAAGCGATAGTGTAGCTGGTTGAGACACTATCCTACAAGCCGGAAGGTCACGGATTCGAGTCCCGATGTCACTGGATTTTTCGATTGCCCTAATCCTTCAGCCGCACTATTGTCCTGGGGCAGAGCCCGTCTCTAACAGAAATGAGTACCGGGTTATCTTCCTGGGGGTAAAAGGCAACAGGCGAGTAAGGATGACAACCTCACTCCCATCTGTGAGTAGATTGTCTAGAAAATGTAGGATCCTCGACGTCTTAGAACCTTACGGCCCTCCACGGTCTGTTACAGGTAGAGCTTAACCGTAATAGCCTGTAATTTTCTGTCACTTTGTAGCACTGCCCACAAGCCGTAATTGCCAGCTGCCGCCATTAGTGGTCAGGATAACAGGGTTTCTGAACTTTGTTCATCGCCTATCTATCTATGGCTCAACAGTCCAGTTGTTGAACCTTGGCCGCTTTTTCACTTTCTTAATCTATATACAGTTGGTAGGACTCTTTAGACGGGGGTCAGCCCTTCGCAAGGCCGTTGCCTACACACAGAACAAACGCACAGACATCCATGCTTTGAGTGGGATTCGAACCCATGATCCCAGTGTTCAAGCGAGCGAAGACAGTACATGCCTTAGAATGCGCGGCCACTGTGATCGGCATTTGTTCTAAAAACATACACACACAAAATAACACAATGTTTCGGAAACTGGATGTTTCCGTCCTCAGGTTGGAGGTGGGAGACACCTATTCTGTTGGACCGTTAGAAAGAGCCAACTTCGATGATGTCCAGTTGTTTTTTTTTTCCCCAATATCAAATGACAGACAAAGCCCAGAAACCATGTAATCCAGTGTCATACACCACCGTTACAGCCCTTTACAATTTACCAACATTTATGGTGTAGCGAGTCTCGGAAATGTTCCCCGTTTAGAAAACTGATTATTGTAATATCGGTTATTTACAATAAGATGTCAAGATTTGTGATAAAATGAAAAGTAAAGCCTGCCACTGTAGTTTCTTGAAACGAATCAATCCAAAACTGGCCAATAGACCAGGTAGAGATTAACACAAAGGACGCCCTCAATGTAACAGCTCATCCGAAAGCCCGGACTTTTGGTCTCGGTATGGTCAAGAATTTTCTCTTTTCCACTTCGTAGCACACCGGTATTACGACTGCTCCTAAACACAAATAATGCTTCTTTATTATTTTTCGTTATTGATAACGTTTCACATAAGCCATACTAAAACGTGTACAGTAAAATGGAAAATGGTAAGTATGGTCCTTTAGTCATTACCACGGTCCGGATTTTTATGCCCTAATAACCCCTTAAATATATATGCATTTATTCATGAAAAACTGTCAAAATATGCATATAAAATGATCATACGAAATATTAAAGTTGATTTTAAATTATTTTAAAACGAACATATCAACATTTAAGTTAATTTTATGTAATCTCTGAATGATTCAGTTGCAATGAAAAGCTATACTTAAATACTGTGGAGTATAGACCCGTTGCTAGGTAACGTCCGCAACACTAGACCAGCGTTTTCTATGTGGTTCGCGCCGCGACGCCTGGTTCCGACAGCAGCCAAAAGAATTTTATGCTGCTGGCTTTCAGGGGCTTGTGAAACGATGGGACAAGTTCCTCAGTGTACAGGGAGATTATGTTGAGAAATAACAGCATTTTTCAAATCATTGCTCTTATTTGTTTAAGTTCTATATTCATTTGTAACTTACTTATTGACTTACCTACGTACATAAGACCGTAACTATCAAACAGTAATAAATATCTGGTCACGAACCCCAGATGGACCAAGACTTACTGACTGACCGTCAGTCGCAATGTAACTTTTGAGTTTGACTACAGGAGTCCTCTGAAGGTTCACCTGTCGAGTATTAACCAGCGGGCAACGGAAGCGGAATAATCTCCATTGCCAGGATACGGCTAGTGAAGACTGAAAACCCTAGTGTTAACAGTGAACTGTATTATGTGTCGATCAGCGACAGCGCTGTAGTAAATGTGATTAACAGAGATTGTAACCAAAGTGGTAATAAATTCAATTATCCGAACTACAACCCGTCATTTTCATTGCGCCCACCACCCTACACGTGACAATACAAATCATGAAAACACAAATTTTCAAGTAAAAAACAATGATACATTTTGCTCTCCAGGCTTTAAACTTCTCTTCTGTTGCAGTTCACAGTTACTAAATGTTTTAGGTTTTCCAGAGTTAGTTGTCTCGTAAATGTCCTTATAGCGGGGAAACATTCTTTCCACATTACAGGCCTTTAAATTATCATGCATAAAAGCCGCTATTTGCTCCACTGTTAGTGATTTTACTTGGCAGATCAGTACTTTTACCGGTTAAAATTTCTTCAATTTCACAAATGTCTTCATATCCTGTTTCTTTTTAAAGAATGCTGTGTACTTTTTCTTTAACTACTTCACCAATTCTTCCAGGAACCGAATTCAATTTGGAAACAGTGGTTTTGTTGACACTTAACGATTGATACAAAGTAGTATTGCTATTGGTTCCCTCCAATGAGAAAATGGCTGACAGAAGATGAGAGATGTGAGCAGATATATAGGAAAGATTGGTTTATAGTTTTGCGTTATTTAGTATATCTTTGGCAATATGAATTGATGTTGCACATTTGGGATCAAATTTATTTACATTTATGTTTTTAAATGTTCGGTATAAATCACTGCAACAGCCACGTGACCTTGTGCGTTAAGTTGGTTCTGGCAGAAGTGGAACGTTCGGTGCTACTACTTAAAAGGCATCTTTTCCATATGGTGCAAACTGGTCAACAAGATGAAAATTTTCAAGAATTCTTTCTGCAACCGATCTCCAACAAGCAATTTTTGAATACGTGCACTTTTAGTGGATTTAATTTTCCCTTTGTGTACACGTATATTAGTGTTCAAATTCTGAAGCACTTGAAACCGTTTTATCACACGCTCGGCATACACAATTTTGTTATCCGTAGTTATCACCTCTCCTTCGAACACCTGCTGATACAGCTGTAATTTAGTTTCCTGGCTTACTTTCACTTTAGGCATGACTACAAAAATCTGACCAACCACAGAGTAGTCACCACTACTTTGAATGACCCGAACTCCAAATGAAGAAGAGCAGTGAACCTGGTAAACACTTCGGAAATAAATAAAGTCCATTATCAACTGAACAGTATTACGTTGCTAGCAGCTACGTGCGAATACGCTTCCGAATAATCCCTTCGCAGCCACTTTGGTGGTACGCGGATGCTACGAGGAGAGGGATCGGGGAAGTCCCGTTCTAGGTATTGCATCAGAAACACGAATCCAGACTAGACTCGTTATTTGTATGACGAAATGATGCGATTCAAATATGCAGCATATCCTAATACGCAAAAGAAAAATTGTATATTGTAAAATATGCAGCATAAATAGAGATCTTCGAAAATATTAAGCTTATTCATGAGGCAAAATATGCATCATCAAACAATGTCTAAAGTTTAAGAAATTAATTCATATATATACATATATCCAAAAAAGAAATATACATCTGCATTAAAATCCGGTACCTAGTCATTGCATTAACACAATTTTGATACATCTAAACAACACAACGCATTATTAAGTAAGTCCATTCCAGAATTTACTTACCAATACTTTAAAATATTTATAGTTAGTTTGTTAAGATTCTATTGGAATTCGTAAACCAAGCTGGTTCGTGTCGTCTGACAGAATCTTAACAAACTAACTATAAATATTTTAAAAGTATTGGAACAGCCACTGTAGTCGTAAAGACTTCGGATTTTACAGCCAATTGTATATTATTTATATTGCATGTATATATTTTTACTTTTGGCACATGTATTGCAATAGTGGTTTCTAACTGTATTGGTTTAAAAGGTGTCCCTCTGAAGACCGAAACATTAAGGGCATGAATAATTGAAATAAGAAAATCATAATCAGTCACACTGAATGGAACTATTTAACTTTTTCAATTGAAGAGTATTTTCTGTGCAGTGCGTGATAAATTGTTATAAGGTCAAATTAGTGAACAGGGTTGGTCGGTTGGTGAGTGAACGAGTTAGATAGAGGACTACTGGGATTCAGTTATTCCGAACTGTTACTGTTAGAAGCTGGTAGCTGAGGTCAGGGACAGTTCAGGAACCCAGAGGAAGAGGAACATCCAAAGTTGGAAGGTGCAAGAGAAGTGAAGACGTGATTATAGAAATTAGTACTAGTGTGTGTGTTTGTAACTGTGAATTGTAAACTATATTCATGCACTGTATGAAAGAATCCAATAAATCTGATCAATCCAAAACCTGTCTATAGTCACTGATACATGTGATAATACATATTAGCATATTACCCATTTCCATTTTATTACTGTAATATACAGATTTTTACAAATATACAGAACATATTATACTGAGATATGACTGTGCATGAAGTAAATGTATAAAATATTAGCACAGGAGACACTCTCATTCTACATTCAACACAGTCTTGATGAAACTTCTTACAGAAAACTGACATGCCAAATAATCTAGAAGTATGTTCGTCAATATCAGTTTTATGTATTACTGGCAACAAACATCATGATATAAACATCACATGTGGCTTCACACAGTTCAATCTGCCAACATATCTTCTGTACTAAAATAAAAAGTGAAATCACCATCCAGCTATAACTAGTTTATTTACAGTTTAATGATTAACTACTATTAAATCCCCTGACATGTTTCAGACACATCAGATCCCTCCAAAGACGGTAATCTATTGACCAAAATATGTCAGGGATGAAACAATACTTAATCAGTAAAAATGAAATAAATTAGATATACATTAATGGTCATTTCACATCTTACTTTTAATGACACGCAGAATTTGCCACTGCTTGTAATGAGGTGAATACGAAGTACAGTGAACTGTTATGTTCAGAAGTAGGACTCCACTGCTGTATGCATGTCTTGTCTTCTTTCTCCCTGGATAAACCAACCACCATGAGAATGTTACTCATCTGCTTGGATGATCTCACCCGTTTACTGACATCGCACTTCTTAAATGTTTTTGTTGGAATACTATGACTCTTCAAAGAATCCTGCCAAAATGAGACTTCTAACAAATGGCCTGTGAAATACCTTACTTGAAAACAGTAATTATATTTTCACATTTCAGTAAAATCCCACAACATTCCTATGAAAACAAACACATATGAACTTTACAAATTTAAGCATAATCATATTTAGAAATGCTATTACATGGTACGTACATGTCTTGATTCCTTCAAATCAGAAAATCGCTTCAACAAGTTTAACTTTATTCGTTCTGGTCCATCACACTAGTTAAATATTATAAAACGATTTGACAACACCGTCCAGTGTGACTCAGAATATATTTATATAATTCCTTTACAAGTTTCGGTCAGTTCAGAAGGCAACAACATGTTAAGGAACCACTATTACAAAGATCATACTACATAAGTTTAAGGTTTTGTACAAAGATTTGTAATTAAGTTAAAAGGTGTTTAAGTTGAGGATGTATTATTGTTTCTAATATTTAAAATATTGAACCGCTGAGGTTTGTGTCTCCATGCCTCTTCTGTCAAAACTGTAGATTGGGGTGTTATTTTCCATCCTCCGAGGTCTGGTCAGCATTGTCCCCCACCACCCTTATGATTGGTTAAGTATCTGTGTTATTGTTAAGCTGTTTCTCCTTTCATTGTGTACTGAGACATCTTTTAACTTAGTTAAAAATCTTTATATAAAACTTTAGGCTTATGTACTATGATCTATGTAATAGCAGTTCCTTACATGTTATTGTCTTCTGAAGATGGTCACAACTGACCGAAACATGTAAAGGCATTATATAAATATATACTGAGTCACACTGGACGGTGTTATGAAATCATTTTATAACAGAAAATCGCATATGTATAGCAATAATGCACACAACGCAACTGCGTCAAATGGATAATGGTTAGCAAACATCCTCCCCCCCCCACAAAATGAACCCATTCATTGGTCTCCTGAATACAAATAACATAACACAGCATTGCATTTCCAAATAGCCAGCCATAGAATTCCTTGAAAGTGACAAATGGGAACATGTATTTAGATCAGAGAAGCAGAAAGATCAAAACTGTGGCTCCAAAATATTTCATATTATTTTATATTTCTGGAGACTGAAAGCCCAATAACAGTAAACATATTATCAACATGGTCTATTACCTCCCTCCCTTTCCATATACACACTGCACACTGCTTCAAAGTTATGTACAACTACAGTTCTGGAACAGAATGTGTATTCACATTACCTGATTGGAGCAACCTGTGTAACTTACACAGGAAAAAGCACAATTGTGAACTCTGTAAAAATGACTGATTCATGCCTTTAGAACTTCAAACAAATTACACTAAATGTATAAAATCTGGATATCGTATTACCTAATGTA
The DNA here is from genome assembly GCF_002891405.2 of Cryptotermes secundus. NCBI lineage: Eukaryota > Metazoa > Arthropoda > Insecta > Blattodea > Kalotermitidae > Cryptotermes > Cryptotermes secundus. The sequence goes on from NW_019727786.1 coordinate 1,983,676, forward strand.
AGCGAAGAGAATTAACCAATATTTACAACCATAAACAACTGGTTTTCTAAATGTTAACTCATGAATGATTCAAATTTTGCTGAATATGAAATATTAATATAATTTATATCAAATACTAGGGTAAACTTTACTTATTAAACTACTTGTACATCTGAAAAAAAGAATGGCATATATACACGTATCTGAAATAACATTATATTCTCCAAATGAACATATGAAATAATCAGATACAATTTCCTGCTTTCATGATAAGAGTGTACAATGAATCCCTTTTTCAGGTGTGTCCTAGACTATTCCTTTTTAAATACCTTTCCATTATATGTATATGGTTTCATCTGAGAGTGAATATTTCATGAGTTCAGCAACAAATACTTATTACACCCATACTGGCGAATAATTCATTCTTTATTTCACAAATTTTGGATTGAAATTTTATGAGATTTGAATTTTGTCAATGTCTTTACTTCTGTCACTATAGTACAACAAAAAATATTTATCCATTTCCTATTTATGTGCATTTTACACGGACCGAACAAAAATTCAAGACTAAAGAAAACCTGAATGACTCATAACTGTTAAATTAAGTTCATGCTAAAAAGAAACAAGGAGTTCTGGTAAGAACTAATCACCTATCTTCCTTTCCCTGTAATTTGAGTATCTGATATGACGGGAAGAAATATGCATAATGTCAATAAAACAATACAATCTGGGAGGCTTCGGTGTTGGTATTACAGAAGAAATGGATTCATGAGGTACACCACTGAGATGGCATGATGTACCAAGTTACATGATGATCAGTTCATGAATTCAAGTCATATTAAGATTATATCAACAGGCTATATATTTGGTATTACTGATGGGAGGCCTTTCTTAAGTATGTCATCGAGATGGCCTCAGGTGGCATGATATACGTACCAAGTTCCACGAAGAATGGTCTGGGCATTCAAGTAATACTAAAGTCATTTCCTTGACAATCTCAGAGGCTGTGGCACTGGTATTGCTAACAGGAATGATCTATGATGTTTGCCACTGAGACGACCTCAGATGGCATTACACATACATACAAAGTCTCATGACAACTGGTTCAGGCATTCACATATTATGAAAGGTGTCAGCTCAACAATTTTAGAGGCTACCGTGTTGGTACCACTCATGAGAGGGATTTATGATGTACACCACTGTGATGGCCAGATCACATGATATACTTACTAAGTTTCATGAAATTGGTATAGGCATCCAAGCAATATTAAGGTTTTGCCTCAGAAATCTGAGACGCTGTAATTATGGTATTATTGATGGGAGGGATTTATGCTGTATGATGCCGAGATGCCTTCATGCGAAAGCATATACTTAAGAAGTTACATGAAGATTGGTACAGGTGTTCAAGCAATTTAAAGGTTCTGCCTCAGTGATTCAAATGGATGTAATGTTGGTATTACTGATAGAAAGGAATTACTAAGTGCACCATCCAGATGGGCTCAGGTGGCATGATATACATGCAAAGTGTCATGAAGATTGGTACAGGTGTTAGAGGAATATTAAGGTTTTGCCTCAGCAATTTAAAGGCTGTAATGTCTGTATTACGGACAGGAAGAATTTATGATATATGTCGTTGAAATGGGTACAGGAGGCATGATATACGTACCAAGTTTCATGATGACTGGTTCAGACATTTAGGTAACATTACTGTTAGCATTGAAAAAATGTCGGAGGATGTAATTTTGGTACTACTGATCACAAGGATTTATGGATTACACAGTTGAGATGGCATCATGTGACATGGTACACATATCAAGTTTCATGAACACTGGTGCAGGCATATAAGAAATAGTAAGGTTTTGCCTCAGGCCGCGCCATAGCTCAAGAGGTTAGTCGCTGGCTTGATCCCGGGTCTGGTCAAGTGGGATTTGTGGTGGACAAAGTGGCGCTGGGGCAGGTTTCCTCAGAGTACTTCGGTTTCCCCTGTCAATCTTCATTCCACCAACTGCTCCACAATCATCCTCACCTATCACCTGGGGCTGGTACAATAGGCCAGAAGTGGCCGCAGTACAAGGGACTTAGTCCCACCCCACTAGCAATTAAAAAAAAAAGGTTTTGCCTCAGAAATCTGAGAAGCTGTAATGCAAGGTATTAGGGAGGGTTTCATGCATTATGCTGTTGAGATGGGGCCAGGTGTGTAATATACGTACATGCCAAGTTTCATATAGATTGGTTCAGAAATTCAAAAGTTAACTGAAGGAGGACTACAAATACAGACACACACCGATTGGAAGGTGATCTCAGAAGTCTAAGTTTTTCAAAATAAGGAAATTATGCTAAATATGTTTAAAGAATATAAACCAAATTCTCATTACTTTACAATATAAGTAAATATTGAACCACAAGGGGACCAGTATTCCTGACTTTTTACAAAGTTTTGCCTTTCTCAGGAATGTGGTGAGGGATCGGAAATGTGCAGAAAATCAGACTTCACCAAACATAGCACAAATGCTGCTAGAAGATTATAGAAAACAGCAACAAAGAGAATGAACTACATTAATGATTCAGTGGTTCCTCTATGACAATCTGTGATATATGAACCCAGTACAAAGCATTACTGGAACTTCACGCTTCAAAGTAATGTCTCTACATAGCTAAACCAGGATAATGGTCTAAATTTGAGGAGACACAATTTGGAAAATGATTTATAACTATGATTACTAAATAACTGATTGCACTGTTACGTAGCAAAGGTACTTGGTATACCTTACACAAATAGCATTGAAAACTCTAGAAATATACATATAACACACCTCAGAGCCTACTCTCCAAGTACTTTCCATAGAGATTAAGCATAACACAACATGCCCTCATCATATAAAGTTTGAGGAAATCTGATATACACAATGGGGACACTGCTGATGGTTTCAGGAGAAAAAGTCTTTATCAGGGAAATATATGGCATATTTTTCCTTCACATTAATGTAAAAATAATTTCATAAATGTAAGCACAATAGTAGACCAAAGCTGGAATTTCATTATTTGAATATGCCTAAGAAGAATATGTTGACTTTTCATTACTTCTGTAACCTTCTGGGGTCCTTAGATCTGGTCAATAAAAACATGTTCCACATGTTTTGACATATAGTTTAAATGTCTGTGGGAAAACCAATTAAAAATAGGTCAATACAATATGTAAATGTGAGGATACTGTTAACAAGAATATGTAGGAAATCTAACATGTTGTTCAGCAATAATCCCTCGCCAACTGCAGACTTCAAGTGTTTACAGTTTCACATTTACTAACCATGGTAACTGATTTTATCTTAAGTTTCTATCAATGTACAAATTTGGAGAGGAGGGGATTATAGGTGATCCACAACTGCTAGGGTCAGGGTTACAGTGGCATCCAAAACCACTTTTCATGCATGATGATTATTATACAGACTGTCCAAGGAGGAAAGGTCAATATTCTGGGAGGTCACAGTATCAGTCATTCTAAGCAAAAAAGTCTGTATGTACAGGTGTCCTAAACCAAATGGTTTCTGAGATGGAGCTATTTCACTGTACAGTTCCAAAATTGTCAATAAGAGAAATTATGTACTGTTTCTATTTAATGTTCAAGTGAAAAAAGTTGGTAGAGTTTACCTAGTATAATACACTTTCAAAAATTCCACCATCAATATCATTGCACTTTGCAACTCATGTGAGGGCATGGCATGCTGCTCATCTATACAGTGTGCATACACATACACGCACGCACGTGTTTGCTTAGAATGACTGATATTATTTTTTTTCCCATTGGTGCTACAGCCCTCATTTGGGCCTAGGCCTACCTTCATGAAACTCTCCGTTTCACTTCAGTTTACTAGATCTTACACATACGGTAGGATTCCTTGGACGAGTGATCAGCTCGTCGCAAGGCCTCTACCTGTAGACAAACGCAGAAAAACGCACACAAACATCCATGCCCTGAGTGGGATTCGAACCCATGATCCCGGCTTCCGAGCGAGCGAAGACAGTGCATGCCTTAGACTGCTCGGCTACCGTGACCGGCGACTGATATTATTACCTCTCAGAATATTGACCTTTCCTCCTGGAACACCATGTATATCTATTGTCCTTATAATTTGTATGGTGATTTAGTCTGGTTGGTCTGTAGACCTGTTTTTAGAAGAACTCTAGGAACAAGTGTCTGATGAATGTTAGTCACAGCCATAGTTCTAACCCCAAATTCCCATTACAGCCTGGTCTCACCAGGCAGTGTTTTCAAGAACAAACCACTCACTGCTGCTGAAAGACTGCTGTGTAGTGGATTTAAATGACCAGACTGCAACCAACAGCAGCATGTTAAATAAAAATTTTTACTGTGTTATGTCAGGGAGTTATTTAAGCACCAGTAGTTGTTATATAATATGGAATATCTAACAGTGGATTTTCATATATAAACATTTGTGTTCACGTTATCTTTCTTCTACATAAGAAAGCAAACGGCAAATTGATTAGAATTCAAAACTATACGCAGATAATGTGGAACAGCTGAAAAGCCAAGTTTATAAATAGAGGAACATACACCAAAAAAAAACCAAGAATGGTAAGATTGCAGGACTGGTCCTCCATATGTGACTATAAATTAACAATACAACTTGAGTAACATAGTCTGAAACTAATAACTAAAGAAAGTTCCACACTTTGAGTATCAGAGGATTCCAGAGTTAAAATTCAGTTCTCCATTTAATCATGATCATTCATATTATTTGCCTTTCTCAGTGTTATTTCTGAGTCTAAAATAAGCAATTTACATATGTAATACATGAAAAGAAAAGACACCATATACATTCCAATCATATGTAGCACTACACAGACCACAGGAGTTCTGAATCATGCATGCAATAAACAACCAAAATTATATTTACCATTTTCCTAATTGATATGGCAACTGAATAAGCTGCAGTAGTTGTGTCATTACTTATTAAGTTGTCTGCAATGAGATTATTAATACTGCACTTACCCTGTAAGAACATTACAAATGAATTGGAAAAGTATACAGACAAGTGAAAACAATGAGGTTGCATTCCTTTCCCGGCTACTTACCAGATCTGAATAGTACCATCATATTAAAAAGCATTAGGTAACAAAATGTCTTTGGAAACAATGAATAATTTAATGCATCTGGTAGGTCTCTAAACCATATTTCTCTGGGAATTCAGGATACAGGGATACTATCCAAGAGTACACAGCACACTATAGCCCCACAGTCAGTCAAGCCTGTAAAGGGAACACAATTTGAATTCCACTTTGGAAAATGAACAATTTCTAGGCACTACACACCTTACTAAATTTCAACATTATCAAAATATAAACTCAAAGAGCATAAAGGTCCCTTCTATGACCTCCAGATACAACGGTTTCTATTTATACATCCCCACACTACTGTAATGAAAGTGTACGTATAACAGCAACTAGTTAAATTTCTGTGGTATATATTAAAGGGAACAAAATAATGATAATCTTCCCACATGCAAACTTACAAACTAACACAAAATGTATGCTAACTATTGGCAAAAATTTTGAAAATGTTTCTAAATAAACATCAAGAGATCCCTCTCTATAACAATTGTAAGATGCCTCTCTACACCATAACAACAAATATAAGAGTCCTGTAATATCCTTCCTAGTGACTAACAAAGCATAAAAAAAAATCAGTAAAGGCATTCTCAAATATTACATTCATGAAACAAGTCAATAAAAATGGCTTCCTGATCAGATTCCATATCTAGAGATTTGTAATGTCATCTAACCTGTCAACCCTGTAAATCCTGAAAAGAGAGAGTTCACATACCATTATATTAGTTGATTACGGTTGATCAGGCTCCGCTTCTTGAGTTCACGTCATCGTGCAGCCCTTTAAATGGGTGCCCAAGTCATCCGTCTTCTTACTAAATGGTAGGTCATTATTCATCCTTGAGTCAACTGACATGTTGAAACCAATTACTGTGTAGTGAACTAAATAAGTTTCTCTATATTACTTCCGAGCTTCTGTTCACGAAAGATGTCAAAGGCTTTTATCACCAACACTAAGGATGGAACAGAATCTCTCTTGTCGTTGTCCAGTTTCAAGATACTCACATTTACAGTTTCACATGAATCAAAATGTTGTATAAACACTGATATCTGAATGAAATCATTTGACAGTATTGAAGAGAGCACAAAATCCTTTCACAATGCCATAAACAGTAGATAAGTATATCATCCAGGCAAAAGAACCAAGAAATACAGGCTAATTAATATGCAAAAACAATTCAAAATCAAGGAAATTCATTTTAATACATCTACAGACTTTTGTGTAACAAATTTGTAAAAAAATTAAAGAAGCAGTATTCAAATTTGTCAAAGACTTACTGCATTTCCGTTTTGCAGTGTGCGTTGGTGTGTGTGTTCACATACATAATATGTGGAATAAACAACTATGACACTCAACAGAAAATTACAGTCTGATATGGCATACATACATATCATCAGCACATTATGTGTAATTCATAATTTACCCCACCACTTCCACTATCTCAAATATCATACACACACAAAAACAATTCTGTATTTTTTATTCACATTTCACTTGTAAGCTTCTAGTAACTGGATAAATCTATAAGCATTATGAGCAGAAATTATGGTGCTTGAGGACATGAGTGTGGTAACAGGCATGGGTTCTCCCCGCTAAATACATATTTGCCAGTATTCTTATACTCAGTTTTAGCCTACAAGTCAAAATACTTAATGCACCAGCTGAAGTGCATCTCCCAACTTTTCACAAAGTTGCCAGTATGCATCAACTATATGCTGATATGCCTACTGGCTGAAAATAAAGGAAACACTGATAACAGGTACAGTAACCAAAAGTGTTCTGCTGAATGACCCTGATGAAGTACATCATGGTTTATGTTCCCAAATTTCTATTACTCACATAACCTGAAATCTCATAAAATCAGACAACTATGAACATATAACGTGAAGACCAGGGCATAGTTACTTCCCATTCTCCAGTTACACACCACAATATGGAAAACTACTAAGTACACTTACAAGAAAATGTCACAGAAATTTCTACACACCCCATGTAACTATGAACAGACATACATCCTAAAACCAAGATAACACTGTGAAAGAATATTATAGCATAATGTCTTTTCTGTTGCCAGGTATTCAATAGCGTATATCAGGATCATGTGGCATCATGGGTGGGTTGCCTACTTGTCGGAAGACCATGGAACTCTGATGCTGGATTGGCTGCATCCCAAGGCCAGCTCCTGGATTTCCACTTCCTCGAAGTAAAGGGAACTGATTGTGATGCAAACCATAGAAGTTCTGATCCATATGTGGGGTACTTCCGATGTCAGGATTCCCAAACTTTGGAAAACTGGCAGCAGTACTACCAAACATAGATTCCGCGTTTGAGGAAGTCGGCTGCATTGGACTGTTGGGTCCCATTCCTCCAAATGTATTGGAACAGCTTCTCCCAAACTCTCTTGAACCCCCAGATGAAGTGAATGGCTGTGATGCTTGATGAGGTGGCAGCGCAGAATATTCCGGAAAATCACAATTCCTCAGGGATGATGATTGCTGCCATGGCATCTGTGGTGCAGGTGCAGGCGGCTGTACTTCTAGGTCACTTCTTCCCTTCAGAATTCCTTTTGGATGCACACTTCTCTGGGAAATAGCCGATGACACTGCACTTTCCATATCACTCCTACCACTAGAATAATGTGAAAATGAACTCTGCCCATGGCTGCTTACACAAACTTGGTATGGAGGTTTATAAAAACTGTCTCTACCTCTGTGACCACCTTCATTATTTGATGATGCAGGAAAACCACTTTGCTCTGGAGCTTGCTGTCTGGACTCAGCTGCAGCTTCTTGGTTTCTGTACTCCTTCAAAGCAACTGTAGGTGTGATGTCAGAGAAGGAACCTTGGGTCTTGCTTGGATTAGAATGAGGAGAACTACGTTTATACACTGCAGTAGCATCACTTTTCACATCATCCCCTACGTTCACTGCATGCAGTTTATGAGAACGTTCCTTTTGAGCAACCCACTTACGCAGACGCCGAAGTTTAACGATCTGTACTTGTATCCCCACATGTTTAACTTGTTTGCGTGGGGTTTGTGTTGAATTCCAAACCATAATTTTATCACTGATATCCAGATTTGGTGGTGTCTGGGTCGAATTCCAAACCATAATCCTATTCATACGTTCTAAACAGGAGACACACTTCTGTCTCTTTGATCCTTTCTTTTCATTATCACGAGAATCAGCCCTTGTTGAAGCATCTACACACAATTCTGAATTATCTGTAGAGCGTCCAAATGGTGCACCACGAGTTTCTGGCTCTCCTTTCACAGAGACGGTGTTGCCCTTCTTCGGAAGATGGCGCAATGGTTTTGACGTGACATCATCATGGACTGGTGGAGTTGTAAAACTGAGCTGAGGATCTGGTGTCCGTAGAATGGGCGACCGGAACTTGGCATCCTCTAACGAAGCCTGCATAACTGCTTCAGCTGATGAATGTGGCTTTGAAGATTCTTGCAGAACAAGATGACCAGGAGACACCAAAATCACCCGATCATTTTCTTCGTATGTATGAATAGCTTCTTCACAACGGGCCACCAGCACCGGATCAACTGACATCGCCTTCCTTTCAGCTGAACCACCAACTGGAATTGTGTATGCAGCAGTGGAACATGATACAATGTAACACAGTTGTAAGAGAGAAATATAAAACTGGCCACACCAAAGCAAAAGGCCTAGAAGGCCAATGGGGATGTGGATATGAACCTCAACATACTGTTGAACTCAGAACCAGATGGAGCAGAACAACTGGGTAACTAATTCTCTGGCAACCTGGGGAAAGAGTTCCTAGTGCAAATAGAATAGGAGGTTCAGAGCGCTCAAGAACCATGTTGAACACAGCGGTAAAAATATAAATAGCAAAACCCCTGTCAGGATTTGAACCATGAACATTCTCTGAAGCCCATCACTATATACACTCAAGTGCCAAAAGTCTTGGGACAGCAGTATGTAAATTTATTTTAAGTGGCGCCACCGTCCCTTGACGGCTTGGTAAGGCCCAGAGCAGCATCAGTTGTGAGGTGTTCTCTCATGAGTCAGGCTGAACACCGGCCAATCTGCTCATGGCAAGCCGACGTGAATTATCGGAGTTTGAACGGGGCATGATAGTGGGTGCCAGGAGGATGGGACATTCCATTTCCGAAGTTGTGCGGTCATTCAACATTCCTCAATCCACAGTGTCACGTGTGTACAGGGAATACCTTGTGGAAGGCATTTCCACCCACCGTGGACAGCAGTGGCCAACCACTGGGGCTCAATGTTCATGACCAGCGGTGTCTAGCTAGAATTGTCCGTGGTAACAGACAAGTGACACTGGCTGAAATCACATCCACATTCAATGCAGGAGGTACCAGACGCACATCCAGCAGGTGAGTGCAGCGTTCTTTAGCTTCCATGGGATATGGGAGCAGAAGACCGACTAGAGTGCCTCTGTTAACACCGCATCGGACACAGCGCCTCACCTGGGCTTGTGACATTGCTAATTGGACCCTGGAGGATTGGCAACATGTGGCGTGGTCTGATGAGTCATGGTACCAGTTGTTTTGGGCGGATGGTAGGGTTCGGGTGTGGCACAGACCCCAGTTGTCAACAAGGCACCGTGCAGACTGGTGGTGGTTCCATACTGGTGTGGGGTGTGTTCACGTGGCATGAGTTGGGTCCGTTCAGCCACCTAAACACATCACTGACCGGTGACCGCTACGTTACACTGCTTGGTGACCATTTGCAGCCCTTCATGGACTTCATGTACCCCCACAACGATGGGATATTCCAGCAGGACAATGCACCGTGTCATTGGGCTGGAGCTGTCCACAATTGGTTTGAGGAGCATTCTGGAGGGTTCCATTGAATGGTGTGGCCACCACGTTCGCCCAACATGAACCCAATCAAGCATTTATGGGACGTGGTGGAGAGGTCCATTTGCACCCAAAATCCTGCACCTACAAATACCAGGGAGCTGTGGGGGGCTATCCAGACGGCAAGAATCAACAACTCTCCAGAGGTATTCCGTCCACTTGTGGAATCGATGCCACGTCGAGTTGCTGCATTTCGCCAGGCTAGAGGGGGTCCTACACGATACTAGGTACCTATCCCATGACTTTTGGCACTTCAGTGTAAGTATCCTGGCTTCTCTGTGATGAGTATGAACTTAGAACAAATATATCCTTTAAAATGTCATGATATATAATACAAAGATGTTAATTTACAACAAACAAATTGTGCCAGTAATTTCAAAACTAATGGTAATTTTAAAATACATTTCAATAACCTTTCGTAATATGTCACTGTCTACAGATGTTGCACAATTATTCTTCCAATGAGTGAGGAGGGACGGAGAGGGCACAACTACACAAAAACATTTCTCTTACGTATCTTACATATGACAGGCACCTGCACATCAGTTTCTGCAATCATTTAATAATGTTCCAAATGTGAATTTACACAGTCAATATGAATGGACAGTTGTCACCCTTTCTGCCAGCGAAGTAAATGAACCTGTGAGGCAGGTTCTGCTAGGCCCAATATAATACAATCTGACACAGAGAGATCATACAGTATGCTCCTGAATATCAATGCTAATGGAGTGTGAAAGTCACACAAATAATCCATGTTTCTGCGGTGACTAGGAGACTGTGGTCATTGTTGAACATAAAAATCCTGAAATGTATACACAGTATTCAATTTGCTCAAGTATATCAGACACAAAGACTTCTCAAAAAATGCACTGCATGCATCATTCACTTTCATTTACAAGAGCTGTTTGCTTGCCTCTAGCTCCACTTCTGGGTCAGGTTTCTTCTGTTTATTTATCTTTTATTCAGTCCCGCTGTGTTTTCTTCTACATCATGTGCTTTTCCCCCTTCTCCTGTATGTGATGTATTGCTCACATGACACTGCATCAGCAGTATCATCCACCCAATCCACATCTCCATTCCCTGTCCAGTATGAAGGTTTGCCTGAGATAATTCCAGGAAACAGTTGTGTTCTCAAAGATGGACATGTCTCAAATACTGTTTTGATTTTGTTGGATTGTGCCACATTTTTAAATGAAGGAAGGTACTGTCCACCAAGATATTCTGACAGCAGAAGTCCTCAACGTAGCCTGTGTGTATTTAAGGTAAGCCTTATATTTCTGTAAATGACACAGTATTCGTCTGCTCCTTTGGACAGCAACCACAATGTCCTACAATGGCCTGCACCCATCAAATATATATGACAAAGCGAGAACTACAACACTGCATATTAATATACAAGGTTTAGCTTAAATACACACAAACAAAATATGGCAAGGGTTCTCTCCCCCTCTCTCTGATTATCTTGGTGGACTATACCAAAATTAATTTATAAACAAAGCACAATCCAGCAAAATCTAAACAGAATTTGAAACACATCAATCTTCCAAGGCTTCTGATAGCAGAATAGTTTGCTTTCATTTGCTCAGACAAACCTTTATACAAGAAGAGAAAGGAACCAGACTAGTTAGAAAACACTGCTGACACAGCATCACATGAGCAATATGACAGCAGGCCCAACTGGGAGAGGGCAGGCGATGTTGAAGGAAGTACAGCAAAAATTAAAATTGGGGAGGGGGGATCTGAGCCAGAAGTGAAGCTGGAAGAGAGCAAATGGTGCATTTCACAACATTTTTGACTTCAACAAATATTTAGTGAGTTTTGTCCAAAACACACAGGTCTTCCGAGTGGCTGATAAGTTATTCAATCTAAATGAAAACTGTAATGGCTTAATAATTGTTCATGAAATTCTTCAGTACCAAATTCTACCAAAATCCAGCCAGTCGTTCTTGAGTTCTTTCATGCTGACAGATGGTAGGCAGACTGAATGAACTTAACAGGTGTTGTACTGGGTTATGAAAGCTCCTAGAAGCACAGATAAGCTGCAAACTGGGTAAAACCAGTACAGATATTTTGGAGTATACTGTACTATCACTACCACCACACAAAATGCCCTCTGCTTCGTATTTTGGGACCATGAGCTACATAGCTTTATGTTAAAGGAGACAGAACTCTACACGTTATTCTGTTTTCAAGAAACAGCTCCAAAAACAGTTCTGCATGGACTGTGGCAATAAATTTTGTTGTAAGAGAGTTCAAATTTATATGTAAAGTGCTGCAAATGTAGATAATAGCAAATACACTGTGTCACAAGTGCACAGGCTGCGCAAATTTATAATGATTTATGGAGAATCAGGACACGCGGTAACTTAGTTGGTTGAGGGTCTATGCTATTTTCCCCTACATCTTTTGTTTGAAACACTTTACACTAAAATAAATGTTTGGTGAGTTATGCTCAAGATACACATAGGTCCTCGTGTAAAGTGGAAGACTAACAGTTCTCTATAAAGCTCTCCAAAATCAGATTTCATAAAAATCCATCCCACACTTCTCAATCTCAACCATGAATACAACAGACAGGCTGAGTGAATTAAGAGGTGCTACGTAGGATTACAAAACACACCTCTAGAAGGAGCACAGATAAGCCATGAATCAGATAATCCATGCACAGATAATTGGGAGTATACTGCAGCTATGTGATAAAATGGAAGCACAAAGAACTCTTAATACTTTTCATTTCGTGCATCCTGTTGTGTTATAATATACAATTTATTTATTAAAATCCGTCACAACACAACAGTATCAAGGTCAAGGCCAAGATTGGCTCAGCTACATGTTTCAGCTATTGAAGCCGTCATCAAGCAAATACATGATTAACATATTCACATCACTGTACTGCAGTACTTGTAAAACTGGATAATGATAATTATTACATTATATTTAGTACTGTACTTTTATACCATATCAAGTATCCAGCTTCACCATCGCAATTGCAGTGCAGTAGTGGGTCAATACGGTAATCATGTATTTGCCTGATGATGGCTTTAATAGCCGAAACATGTAGCCGAGCCAATCTTGGCACAGACCTTGACATGGTTGTGTTGCGACAGATTTTTATAAATAACTTGTAAACTCTAATACTGCTGCAAATATCCAATACAAACATTTAAAGTCACTTTTAATGTAAAATGGATATATGCATATGACTCAGAAAATTGTTGGCTATTGATTTATTATCTGTGAAGTTCAGCAAATGTCAACATAGATCTGATAACATCCTGTATGGGGAAATACAAAGGATTTGGGATGATGTAATTACAGCAAATTTCAAGGTACTGTAACAATTAATTGAGACAACTGTTCTGACATATATGCAAGGTGCTGCATTATCAAATTTATGGCCCACCCTTAAAAGACTGTCTTACAAATTAGTTTTAATGGTATAAATGTATGTGTATAAGCATCTTAAATGTAGGCATAAGGAATAAAGATGCACTTTGTCACTAGATGGAGGTGATCAGCTTGACGCTCTGGCTACTTTACCTACAGGAAACTAACCCCAGTACCCTCTGAGCAAGATCCAGGATCCTGGCTCTTATGACAGCAAAAATCTTTTGTTTCAGTATCGATTCATAGATGTAAAGAAACAGACTGAATGATAACACCACACATATGAATGAGCAGGTGGGTGGTTTATCAAAACACTACAACTACAAAAGAAAATGCTCTTAAAGCACAAAATTATTAGCACGATCAACTTAGAACTACTGCTTGTCGGTGAAGTTATGCCAACTTTAGCCTATAGAGGGTGTTGCGTGGTCAACGCAACAAATCCTCATGGCTGTTAATTTCGGTTTTCTAAACCAGAGCCGCTATTTCCTTGAAACAGCTCCTCAATTATCATCATGAGGCTGAGTAGACTCCGTTCCAGACCCACTACTTCTCTGAAAAAAATCTGGTGGCGCCGGGAATCGAACCTGGACCTCTGGATCTGTAGCCAGGAACTCTGACCACTACACCACAGAGGCGGTCTGAGATAAGCTTCATCATAATCAAAATTGTGTAAATGATTAATTGAAGGTATTGCCTAAAATACGTATAAATAGGAATCATAAGTATCACAATGAGAGCCAACATACTCGTACAACTAAAGTAATGATGTGTGTTAATTAAGGTGAAAACTTGGCATATACGTTGATCTGTTCATGTCGAAGAACAGGGCACGTATCTTTACAGCAGCAAATCTGAACTGCTGAAGTGTAATGGAGGATGATAATATGCATAATTATGTGACTAATATAAATGTGTTGAAATATACTCAAGTGGTGCTATTCATCACAGAATGCCAAACAACTCTTTCTTGTTCCCAAATTAGCCAATCCTAATTAATTGCTTGGCCCAGGCACATGTTCTCTTTTTGTTGCCTTGCAATTATACTCAAACCCAAGCACTAACATACATCCATATGCAATCATAGAGGAGTCGTCCCTGTTGACAACAAAAACAGTAGATCCAGACAAGACGTATGCTGCAACCTCTGACAAAAGCAAGGCACGAAGAGGACAAGCAAAATTATGGATGGGCAGAGTATCAATATAACAATCTGTATAACTGTAATTTTCAACATATTTTGCATGTAACTTATTTTAAAAAAATGTTAAATGGTGACTAGATGAATCTATACTTGTCATTAAAGCTGAATGAATTTTTTGTTTTGAGAAGGGAGAATATCTTTTATCCCAGAAAATATGGCACTCTTTATAAACTGTATTTCAAATCATTACATACCTTAATCACTGATAAGATGAGCATATATAGCTAAGTTCTTAAGGTAGACCTGAGACAAGAAACGTTGGTCATTCTGTTACACGGGGAATGTTGGTTAATCTGAATCAAAATCAAGGTAAGTCTAGAGTAACATCTAACCACCAGATTCTACATTTCCAATTAACCGTAAACCGTCTTTAAAACTCTTCTTCTTTGACGGTACATCCCAATTTTGACCAAAGCCTCCTATATCATAGAGCTTTCTTAAATTATCTAGCCAAACACAGAGGTGGATCCCTCAACATATTTCATTCTACCAAGATCAATGTGAAGGCAGACTCAACACTGTTTCTAATACAATTTCTACCGTGTGCAACTGTTTCTCAAATTTTAAAGTCTGTTCGAGAACAAAAGGAATCTGCTGATGCAAATCATCTCTATTGACATATTCATTTCAAAAAGAAAAAATCCAAATCAGAAATGCTGTAAACGTTAAATGTGTGGTGAATTACCCTGTACTATAATTGAGCAAAATGATAGAATATGGATATGGTTAAACAAATGAAAGCCTCTACCATCAAATAAGAACAAATAAATACACAAAACACACAGTGGAGATATACAGTATTGCAAAAAAGCAAAATTATTTTTCCTTGCCTTTCATTAAATATGCACCATGCTGAAGAATATGTGAAGTAAAAGCTAGAGCCTTAAGGAACTTTATACTTTATCGCACGATACCCATTTTGGTGCCAGACACCATTTATTGAGAAATACATCAAATCAATTTGGCCTCGAAATGACGCAGAGGCTATAAGGGAACATACGGACCGAAACAACACATACTTCTACCAACTTTCAATGTAAACACATTTCATCCAACTTCAATGAGTTTTTTAAGAGATAAAAAATACAGACACATGACCTCACCATTATGCATTCCTCTGACGCATTACATACAAAGACTGCATAATGCCAAAGAGTGCAAAGTGACAAAGTTATTCTGCAAAGTTGTAAACTTCTCATAGGACCTGGCACACCTGATACACCAACTCTGAGGGCTTGCTTACTTACTTACTCACGGAGCTGAGCCCTTCTGGAGGAGCCACCAATTCTGCAGCTACTTAAGAATTTCCCAGCATTTCATGAAACCCAAAGGTTCATTACCATGTTTACAAGAGCCCTCCTCCACTGGTCCATATCCCCAGCCAGATCAATCCAATCCATACCATCCCACCCCATCCTATCTAAGATCCATTTTAATATTGTCCACCCACCTACACCTTGGTCTTCCTAGTGGTCTCTTCCTTTCGGGCTTTCCCGCTAATATCCTACATACATTCCCTGTCTCCCCCATTCGTGCTACATGACCTGCCCACCTCATCCTCCTTGACTTCATCTTTCTAATTATACTTGGAGAAGAGTACAAGTTATGAAGCTCCTCATTGTGCAGTTTTCTCCAACCTCCTGTCACTTCATCTCTCTTCGGTCCAAATATTCTCCTCAACACCCTCTTCTCAAACACCCTCAGTCTATGGTCCTCCCTTAATGTCAGAGACAAAGTTTCACACCCACACAGAACCACAGGCAAAATTATAGTTTTCTATATTCTAATTTTTATGTTTTTGGACAGCAGACGAGAAGACAAAAGATTCTGGACTGAATGGTAGCAAGCATTACCCAAGTTCAATCTACTTTTAATTTCCTCCTGAATCAGGTTTTGATCTGTTATCGTTGTTCCCAGATATCTGAACTGTGTCACATTTTCAAAATATCTGTTTCCTATCTAGGACAACAAAAAGTTAAACATATAAAAAGTCTGACAAAGTTTGCCAAGTTATGAAAATGAAGACTCAGAGGTATACATGGTAGATTTAAATGTTCTCGGACAGAAGGCATATCTGGAAGCCACCAAACACGACCTCCTGCAATAGTCTTTAAAACCACATTATATTCCATGTAATCCCTGAAGCAGTGTCCTTCAGCACTGTAGAAGATCAGGAGAGTACCTTGGGTTTGGTAGCAACACACTCAGCATGCAAGATGCACATAAAATGCTGGGACACTACCATACAGGACCCACCACCAGGTGCCTACATTTCCTAATGCTTTGGGCCAACAGTCTCCCTACAAGGGTGAATGCCTTGTACATCATGTTGATCACTCGACCCTCATTAATAAACCCATATAATACATGGACTACAGTTTTCTGCTAGTCAAAATAAACCTCTCGCATCACCATCCCTTCTGAGTGTTACTGCCAGACCTTTCTGGAACCAGTGAAGACTTTCATATAGAGAACTATCATTTACTATGGGGACCATACAGCACGATTCTTCAAAGCCTTGATCACTCTCTGCTGTGCTCTTCATCACTGATCCTCAAGCAGCCACTGCACTGAGAGAATGGTCTCCTGGCTCGCAATGCTGTATAGCTCAGGGAAAGCAAAAGGAACATATTAACTTTACCTTAAAGGCCGAACAGTAGGCCAAGTAAGAAACCAGCAAAAAGCTGTAGCAGTGTTCTTCCAACAACACTCCTGGCACATTGTGATGGCAGACACAACGTACCTTCACATTCGTACCAAGAATGGTGCAGCAACTACACACCAAACTTCCAATATTCTTTACATGACCGACGATGATCAAACCACACTACCTCCATCTGTTTACGCTGTCCTCATTCCACAGTGCTGTATGTAATCTGCAGGTTATTCAAGACCATCTTTGAAAATGTGATCTCAGTTAGAGCATCTTACACTGGGGCATAATTTTTTTGTCAAATGGTGTCCAAAGCATCTGCAGTGTTTCTGACTGACTTTCCTAATCGCTGGCAAAATTCAATGTTGGTCCACAGCTCAAGGTGACTCATTTCCCCACTTCAGTATCTTCCATGCATTGTGCTCTCCCCTGGAACCTAATCTGCCTGCTGATGAAACATAAACTGAACATTTTCAAAAAGTTCTGGGGGTACACATTTCAAAATGCGCAAGTAGGGCCCAGCCTACGTGCCACAATCTCACTGCATTCACTTTGGTCCTGGAATGTTCTGAAGCTAGCAATATATTGTCACATGTTTGGAATCCAGAAGAGTTACTTCCATGGAAACGCTAGAACAGGCCGTTGCCTAGGAAGTAACAATAGCGATACTGTAATTCTAACAGTGAGCATTGCATAGTGATGAGTTTCCACGGTTATAACAAAGGCTCGTTTGCATAGCAGTGACCGAGGTTATAAAAAGGGTTCAATGCATTCGCTAAGTGAGTCTCGCGATATATGCCTATAGATACAGATGTACTGGCCGAGATATTGTAAGCAGTCATTGTAATACTGTAAGTGATAACGATTGTAAAGCGTGTAATTTTATAAGTGGAGAACAATAAAGGTTCTACTGAATTTGAGACCTGCGTGGATTTATTTGTTGTGTGACGCACAAAACACGTAACAATATATACAAACAAATGCTCAGAGTGAAACGTCCCTTACCTTTAACAGACGCTTCCAGCAGACTTGAAAGGCTCATTTGCTTTCCATCTCCTGGCTGTAAAGAAGGAAAAAAATACTGATAATGTCTGCTGAAATAAATGGATTACAAAAATGTTCATGTTATGACCACAATCTGAAAAGAGCTGATAGTAGGAAAAAAATAGTAGAAAGTGTGAAAGTGAAATATTCAATGTGTTGTATAAAAGTAATATAGCTTATATGATTCGATCTAATCATACAACATATCCCACATAATAATAAATAAACATATATATATATATTGTAACGTGTCTCCGTTACTGAAGACGCCGTAGAGATCGTTAATTGGTTTATTCAACAATCTACAACTAACGGCTACAATTAATTATCACACAGTTGCGGGGTTTCACACTTTATAACCCTAATCGCATTAATCTGTTACCACTGTTGCGGGGTTTCACACTTTATAACCCTATGCGCAAATCAGCTCACTCTGTCTTCAGTAGTCTACACGTTTACAGTAGGGGAGCTTTGTATCCCTGTATCACACACTCCCAATTACACAATCACACACACGTCAGGTTCTTCTTTCCGTGACGGCTGCTATACTCCAACTTGTAGTCAGCTGACTGGAGAACTGTTGATAACACACTCGCTCGTAGGCTTGCTCGGAACTATCTTCGGCGATGGCCACTTTACAACTCGACTCGGCAACTGTTACAGTACAACTCGGCGGCGGTCACAGTACAACTAGGAACTGTCTTTGGCGATGGCCAGGTTACAACTAACTGGTAGCTGCTGTGCAGTTTCCTTATATAGCCGCAGTGGTGCCTGTTGCGTTCCACGTCACAGTAGGAAGTTGAGTACGGGTACGTAGCGTTGCACGTTACGTCACCGCGGAGGGGTGGGAGGGAGTGCTACGTTACAGCCACGCGCCTGTGGCCTGAGTTGCCACGTGGCTGCTGGGTAGGGAGGGGTTCTCCGTTGTGCAACATGTTACAATATATATATATATATAGAGAGAGAGAGAAAGAGAGAGACACACACAGCAGTCCCTTTAATTCATTTCACCCATAAATTCCTTATACATATAACAGGGTAATTTTTAGAAACATGACAAGGATTTTAAATAAGATATACATATTTTGGGCAAGTGTTTGAATATATATAAACAATAATCCTATGTAAAAACGTTTACATGCCAAGACAATTAGCACTGGATCCATTGCAACACGCAGTTTAGTAATGAACATGGATGTATTTTGTTGTTTATAAACGCCTGGTGATGGTTTAACCAACCAAAACACGTAGCACAAAGAAAAAAGAACATCTTAATAAACTGATTTTATCAACAATTTGAGTCTTATCAGTTATTCATTAAGAGTACACAACTGCTGTGATTGACAGGCATATCTATATATGACAGCTATTCGGGAAAGTAACCTCCGTTTATTTTAGGCAACTACTGTAGGAGCGGGCAAGAGCTCGTGCATGTATGGTAGTGTCACATGACTCATTGCTTGTAAACCATCACACTGTAACATGTGCTGTCAATAAATCCAATCATCTGAATTAAAACCCATCATTTCATCATGCGTACCCTCTACAAGTGACAACATAACTGGTCACTTAAAGTTTGTTCTTGTCTCTACAGAGTGAGTTATGAAGTGTCTTGCAACTGACAATTCAAGCAGCTGCAAAATTCGCAGTTATCCACTTTCTTCACACTAAAAACATAAGTGCTACAGAAGTCCACCATGAATTATGCACAGCTTGTTCTCAGAATCACTTTCAATGTGCATAGTACACAAACATTCCCCTTTATGACAGCAGATATATCTACATTTATCTTGTAATGAGAGGGCCAAAGTGTTGCCAGGTTAATGGTGCTTAATTTTCAGCACCAAGTTTTATACATTGTACTGATGTTGCATAAGATTGTGGAGTCATACTAATTCCATACTTTTCTCAATTATGTCATGTGAAATCAATTAAAACACTACACAGAATATGTATATGTACTTTCTGCTAAGTTTATAAACAACATTAAACACTTTTTATTAAGGTGGAACTGTTAACATATATTTTAGAGAATGGAAGGATACTCAAGGGCCACACAAAGCCAACTTGTGTGCTGCATGAGACATGCAGGCCACAAGTTGGTCGCCTCTGATTTTACTTGCTAAACTATCTTACTTTACATAAGTTTTGAGGTTTTCATGGCGATGACAATGAAGAAAGTCGTCTTCTGGGTTTAGGCACTGTGTACAGTCAACTCTCGATTATCCGGGGGCGGATTAACCGGTTTGCGGCTTAACCGGGGCTTTTTTTTTTAAGTTTATATGTTGTTTAATATTCATTCACTTTTGTTTCACATGGTGANAACTGAATAACAAGCAGTGTTTCCTGAATTTTCTTTTCACCTAACTTCAACAAAAATCTCTTTTATATTTGTTACTGCTGCTCCCAGATACACCTTGAAACATATTCAAATGATTTATTATGTATAACATTTTTTTCAGATTCTCGGTTCTAGCACTCTTTCAGTTAACATTAATGCAGTAATGAAGAAACACAAGAGTTCATGCTATATCAAGTGAATCTGATTACCTGCGATATTTTTGGCGGTGGAGGCACTTGTGGAGAATCTTTCTCAGTATAGTGGAATGGTTGGCTTAGCGTATTTTCTGTTGAAGGAAACTCACTAATGCTGATGAATGGCGCTAGTTGGCCAGGATATCCCGTGGGAACAGGAGGTGGCACATTGTATACTGGAGGGGGTACTGGCAGGGGGACAGATGTTGGAGCCATAACTGGAGGGACAGAAGGGGGTTCATGATGAAGTGATGGAGCAGACACAAAAGTGGGAGGGACATCATTCTGTGGATGCTGAATTAGAGCACCTGAGAAACCAGGTTCAGAAGGGTAATTATGACTGTATACAGTATGGTCTGGAGGGTAAGGGAGAGCAGTAGTACCCTGGGCAGGATAGTTGCTGGAGCTGCGACCCTGCTTCAGGGAAAACAGAAAATTATCAACTATTAATTTTCCGATTCTTTCACATGGGCTGCCATTCAACACAATCATTAATGGCATGAGCATGACCACTAGTGTGTGTACACAAACAAAAGAAGAATGTTCAGTGTTGCCAACAGAAGTTCTTTCAATGTAGCCAATAAAGACAAATTCTATTCCACAATTTCTTTGTTTTCATTATTTTGTCTGTCCCCATATTTTGTAGCTTGTATATGCTCATGATTTTATTACAAGAGATCAAATAGCTGTTCCACAAAGCAATTTTGCTATACGTTAGACTACAACATTGTGAATCAAATATATTTGTTTAGAGAAAAAATCCATTCTGTAAGAGACTGAAGGTCAGAGGTTACAATGTGACTATGAAACCAAACACATCTCAATGGGAGTTATAGTACATCCATAAAAAGTGGATCTCACTATCTTTTAAACACACCTCATATGAGTTCTGCAGCTAGTACAGAATAAAAGTCATGGTAATGTTTAACTGAAGCCTTCTATGGACACTATAAGCTCACACTTTCAATGCAGTATGAAAGGTTGGGTTAAAACTGATCTTTTCTGTGACTTGGCACCTAATGACCATACAGTCTTATATTCTAAGGCAGCTTAATCCAATGTCCATTTACAAAACACTATTTTTCCCTGCTCCAATCTATGAGTTTCCAAAGTGACAAAATCCTTTGATGTTTTCAATTAAATTCAGTATCCATTTCTCATTTGTCAGGCATGCTACCTGTCCTGCCCACTGTACCCTCTTCTATATAATAACTTCAATAATATTAGGCGAAATGGGCAGGATAGCTCAGTTAAACTACTGCCTATGGACTGGATGGCCAGAGATTCAATTCCCACCAAGGGCAGGGATTTTTTCTTCACTACCACGTTCAGACCAGCTCTGGGATCCATCCATCCTCCTAGTATGTCTAAATACCAGGAGTGCTTTCCCTGATGTCCACCCAGCAATCCTCATACAGTACCAAGGCTGACAAGTGTGCAGCTTTCCCTTGCATTCCCCTTATAGGACTCTGTGGTACAGTGCTAAGGCACAGTGTAAACGTTACCTTGTACCTTTACATGTAACAATAATAAATGAAGAGTACAAGCATATACATGTAGACAATAAATATTATTAAAAATCAATTTGCACTGTACCTCAAGATGTGCTGTCCCAGCTGCAGAAGAGGAGTACCCTCCTGATTGAGTATAAAAACTTTTGCGTAAATCCTCTGAAAATTGACGTTCTAGTTCCTTCCAGAAAGGTGACCGCTTCCTTCGTCTTCTGTAGCGGGAATCATCAGACACAGAAGACAGGGACACAAACGAGTCTGAAGGTGAGAATGCTGATCCATTACTATGAGGTGAACATGAATCACGGTAACTTCTTCGATATTCATAACTTCTTCGCTCTCTACTAAGTGAACGAGAGAAACGCCGCTTTGGCTCTCTCTCTGATACAGAAGACAATTCAAATGAGATACTAGGAGACAGGGACATGTGCCCTGCAGACAAAGGAGACAGTGCTCTGTGCTTATTTCTTTGCCAGCTTGGGGATCGCCTGTTCTTCATTAAGGATCTCTGCTTTTCCTCTTCCTGGCTCAATGAGTTTCTATATCTCTCGCGCCTGTCTCGATATTCATTCCTATGTTCTCTATCTCGACTACGCGATCTTGATAACCTTAGTGGCAGAGAAGATTCATGCTGTTTTTCTCTGCTTAAAGATCTTACGTATCTTCTGCTGTTATTCTCAACGTCCACCTTCCTATTTAACCTCTGTGCATCAACACTGGCTTGCCACCTCTCTCTGCTTCGAGATCTTAGGATATTTTCTTCTCCACCATATCCCAAAACCCTCTTTTTCCTTAGCAACTCATTGAACTGTTCATTTTTCGTTCTTGATGCTTCAAACATCCTCTCTAAGCTTGAAGAACGTCTCTTCTTTTCTTCAGAGGAACTCTTTAGTTGCTTCCTTCCCCTTTCTTCATCCAAAGGACCATGACCCCTGCTCCTTGAAGCTGATGATCTTCTCTCTGACCTGCTGGAGCCAGATCTCCTCCTTTTCCTCTCATGTGGAGAATTCACTCTTGTTGCTTCTCTATGTGGTTCCTGACCAGCAATACATAAAGAAGCTTTTTCCTTTTCATTCCTTTCCAGTATTTTATGTCCATCATTCTTTTCATTTATGATACAAATTTCTTTGCCATGCCGTTCTGATTTTACCATAGGATGTCTACATGATTTTTCAGAGCCAAGCACAATGGAGTGCTTTGTCTCTTCAGATAAACTCTCTTTTCTCACAGTTTTACAGTCATGCTTTGCTTTAACATTTCTTATATATATTTTTTTAATGTCATCAACCACTTTCACAGGTTCATCTTTTGTGGCAAGGATAAAGTCATTCTCTGTACCAGGAGGCACAAGATCAGCCAACTCTTTTATACACGTGTCTAGCTTTGTGTCATTTAATGGTGGGTTATCACGCTTGGTAATAACATACTGCTGACTGGCTGCTACTCCCTCAATCACCACATCTGAGGTTCCTTTCTCCACATGATAATTCTTAATGTATTCTCTGTGACTTTCCTTGTAAGCCAGATTTAGGTCAGAATTTTTCTCATTTCTATGGCTTCCCCTCAAACCCTCCTCTCTTCTATTAAATTCTCTGGAACTTTCCTGTCTTCTCTGCACTGCCCCAGGTTTCTCCCCTGCACAGACATCACTGATATCATGCCGCAAATCAGAATTCCTTTTTTTTGCACTGTTACCTGCAGTTCTCCCCCTGTTACTTACCCTAAATTGGTATGAGTACCTGTGCGATGTCCTCATTATATTCTTATTCTTGTCATCATTTTCTACTGCTCCTTCTACACTCCCATCTCTTTGTCTTTTGTTAACACTTGTTTCCATACTCTTGTCCTTGTTTTCTTGATTATTACTATAACTATGTATATTTCTTTCTGCACTCCTGTCCTTGCTATTTCTGCCTCTTCTGTGTATACTTCTTTCTATATGATCTCTACTACCTTTCCTTATCCTTGATGTATTTCTTTCCTTATTATTACTGCTATATTCCTTTCTTCTCTCTCTACTTCTATCTCTTGTCCTCTTATAACCTTTTTGTATATCCTTGTCTACACTGTGTGTGTGTTCATGTGTATCATTTTTATCTTTTCTGTGTGCTGTTCTTTCCTTACTGTTCTGCTTGGTCATAACTGAAACCTTGTCATGTCTTCTACTCTCAGTTCGGCTGCTATGGTCCCCACTACTCCTGTGACAACTCCTGTCACTTTTGCTTTTGTTCTCAGAATCCCTGCTAACAGTTTTGTCTATGTTTTCTGTTTTATTTTCTGCTGGTGATTGTCTGTTATTACCATCATCTTCCCTTTTAGTTTCAGCAAGGCTTTCATAACCGTCCTCTGCGTCTGGATCCCATGCATCCACAACAGCCAAGCTATCTAAGAAATCGTCTGTCAAAACATCATCAAAGAAACTATCAGGTGGTTCATCAATGGCATCTGACATCATCTCATCTGCAATAGTTTTATCTGATGTGTGACCAGCTGCATCATCTGTATCCCTATCTTCAATAATCACATTACTATTTCTGACATTTAATTCACTTCCAATATTTGAATTCATATTTGGTGCTTGCTCCACACTGTCTTCTTCACTATACTTTCTTAGTTTCTCTGCAACTGTGTTACTCTCACTGTCATTTTCTTTCCCTTTACTGACTTCATTTCCTTCTCCCTTCTTTTCAACAGCACAGCCCAGTTCATGTTCACCAGCCTCATTTGCCATTACCTGAAAGAGACCTGAAAATGTATATACCTAAATTGTGTTAGAATTCCTGGATATGTAAATTTAAGTGCAGCTTCTCAGTTGCATGACAAGATTTTAAAACAGTTATAGAACATATTTCAAGAGTCAATTACTTCAAAAGTTTGAAGGTGGCAATTTTAACCATTTTCCCTAAGAGTTGGAGTATTCACAACGTTCACGAAGTTTTCCCAAGTGCTGCTGACTACGTGATTAAGACAGCGACCAAGACATTATGAATTCACTAGGCAAAACTTTAAATGAAGTTACTGCTGAAATTGTAAAAAAAGCTCCTACAACAGCTGTGAAGTCAGTAGCGTACTGCTTGGTAAAAAAAAAATATACATATAAATTAGTCAGTTTCATCAAAATGCATAAATAGAAATGACTGCTGTTCTGCACCCTGAAAGGGTTATACTCTCATATCCAGGAGTCAAAGTGGAGGTTTGAAAAGTTGGCATCCTAGAGCTTCAGAAACCATATGATGGCAGCTGAAAGTGGTGTGTGCATGTGTGGTTGTTCGTTTGTCTGTGCGTGTGCAATTCACTAAAACGTGAAGTTTATGTTGGAAGCCTGACAAATATTCAAACAAGATGCAGTGGGCATCACTTTTCTACATAACACCACTGTCCTGTAACTTACTTACTTACTCATGGAGCTGAGCCCTTCTGGAGGAGCCACCAATTCTGCAGCTACTCAAGAATTTCCCAGAATTTTACGCAACCCGAAGGTTCATTACCGTGTTCACAAGAGCCCTCCACTGGTCCCTAACCTGAGCCAGAACAACCCAATCCATAACATACAATCCTATCTCTCTAAGATCCATTTTAATATTGTCCACCCACCTACACCCTGGTCTTCCCAGTGGTCTCTTTCCTTCTGGCTTTCCCACTAATATCATATACAAATTCATCATCTCCCCCATTTGTGCTACATGACCTGCCCACCTCATCCTCCTTGACTTCATCATTCTAATTATACTTGGAGAAGAGTACAAGTTATGAAGCTCCTCACTGTGCAGTTTTCTCCAAACTCCTGTCACTTCATCTCTCTTTGGTCCAAATATTCTCCTCAACACCCTCAGTCTATGTTCCTCCCTTAATGTCAGAGACCAAGTTTCACGCCCATACAGAACCACAGGCAAAATTATAGTTTTGTATATTCTAACTTTTATATTTTTGGACAGCAGACAAGAAGACAAAAGGTTCTGGACTGAATGGTAGCAAGCATTACCCAAGTTCCATCTCCTCTTAATTTCCTCCTGAATCAGGTTTCAATCTGTTATCGTTGTTCCCAAATATATGAACTGTGCCACAATTTCAAAACATCTGTTTCCTATCTTTATTGAATGATTTTTTCCCTGCATTTTGGTGACGAGACATTAACATATACTTAGTTTTCTGTGTTTACTTCTAGACCAACCTCTTTACTTCCATCAATTAGAGTTTGTGTGTTTTCCTTTATGGTATATACATTATCATCCAGTAGATTCACATCATCGGCACAGGCCAACAGCTGATGTGTTACATTTAATTTCAGTCCCACCTGGTTTCCTTGGACCTTTCTAATGGCATAATCTAAAACAAAGTTGAAAAGGAGTGGCGATAAAGCATCTCCTTGCTTTAGACCATTCTGGATAGGAAATTTATCAGACAAATGTTTACCTATATGGACTTTACTATTCGTTTTGTTTAAACACATTTAATCAACCTAACTGGTGTCATGGGTATCCCAAACTCTATCAGAATATTGTACAATACTTCCCTCCTAACTGAATCATAGGCTTTCTTGAAGTCTATGAATAGCTGATGTACTGTCTCATCGTACTCCCATTTTTTCTCCAATATCTGATGAATGCAAAAGATCTGATCTGTAGTTGATCTGTTACGTTGAAACCCACACTGATGATCCCCAATAATTTCATCTATATGTGTACTTAACCTTGAAAGAAGAATATTGGACAAAATTTTATATGAAGTTGATAGCAGTGATATCCCCCCATAAATACTACAGTCAGTTTTATCACCCTTCTTGTGGACTGGTACAATAATAGACTCCTTCCACTGATCAGGCATTTTTTCCTTACGCCAAATAGAAATAATTAGAGTGTGGACCTTACAGAATAATATTTCGCCTCCTGCTTGAACAAGTTCTGCCGGAATTTGATCACTACCTGGCGATTTATGCTGTTTCAATTTTGCAATAGCACTTTCAACCTCAAAAGGGCTAGGATCAGGTTATTAACAGCTCAGCTGTACTGATTTCTGTCTGCCTAACATCACTGACCCTATGTACATTCAATAATTGAGAGAAGTGGTTCCTCCACCTATTCAAAATGTTGTGGGAATCTGCAAGCAGATCACCATTCTCATCCTTCACTAAGTTACTGCTAGGCCGGTAACCCTTGTTAAAGTCATTTATTCCTCTATACAGGTCTCTAATATTCTTGTTCTTACTGTTCATTGCAAGCTCATCAATTTTGTCTTTCAGATATTCCCTCTTTTTGTTCCTGAAATGCCTGCTGGTTTCACGTCTTATATTGTTTAGATTATCCCCATTTAACTTGCTTGGATCCTTTAACCACTGCAATTTGGCCTGCTTTCTTTGATCTAATAATTTTGAGCATCCTTCATTTAACAATGGCTTATGTGCTTCTTTGGTTCATAATAACCTAGACTCTCTTTCGCAGACATTTTTATATTCTCTCTAATAGTTTCCCAAGCTTTATTAACATCCACCTCAGTTTCCAAGTTTTCCAAAGCAGCAAACCTATTTGAGATTTCAACAGAATACTGCTCTTTACCGTCTACCTCATTTAATTTCTTGAGATTGAACCTCTCCATAGGAACTGTGTGTGTTGTTTGTTTGCTCACTGCCAGTCTTTCCCTAACCTTTGCCACCACCAGGTAGTGGTCAGTATCACAATTTGCTGCTCTCAATGATCGGACATCAAGTATACTTGAGTGCCATCTCCTATCTATCAAAATATGGTCTATCTGATTGTGTATCTTCCCATCAGATGTCCATTTGAAATCAATTTCAACCCGTTTTATCCATGATTTCAGTGAATCTCCAGGACCTACTTATTTATAAAATATATTAGAAAATGTATTCACTGCTAAGGCAAATAAAAACACCACCTTCAAGTAGTGGATTTGCATTGAAAGATCTGAATTACTGATCACTGTATAGTGAATTGATGAAAAACTGTTAGTTCTACTTCAGCATTCATTCAGTGCAACATAGCAAGCTGTATTCATCAAAGAACTGAAATGTGCTTCCAAATCATAATTGCCTTTCTTTGCTACAGATGTTTCTGCATATAATACATTCTTTCATTTTCATTTCTCCCAGCTTTAAAGTATGTAAATATAAGTTCAATGCTAAATTTAGATCTTGCAGCTCATTATCAGTAACAATAATATATATATAAAATTAGACTTTGTCAAAATCTATGAAACCGCACTTATATTTAAGAAAAAAACTTGCATTAGGGAGGCACAAACATAGCACTTAGTTAACTTCTTTCGCTCTGCTAGGAAGTGTAACTACTGACTGAGCACACTGTTACAAATTCCAACAAATATCTGCAAATGCAACTATAAATTAGTGCAAATAACATGACACGTTCTGTTCCAGCATTGCTGCAGGTGCAGGCGCATAACTGTGCAACAGTTTTCCATATCTACTGATTGCAATGTTTACGATTTCAAAAACAAATCGCCAACTTTAGCTGTTATATCACTCACTGGCACTCCAAAAATAAATGTTTGTAAACTGTTTTTCTCCGAAGATATTACAGAAGGTCGCAACGTATAAAATTTAACAGAAAAGAACCCACACATTAAAAACTACCCTTAAAATGAGTGCAGCTGCTCACCCTCATTATACAGTAATTTCAGTAGTTTCCGAATCCACACAAGAGTACTCTTTCCAATAAATTACTTTCTTTAAGACTCTTTACTCTAATTTCATTTGACAACACTTGTATGTCCTTTAGATTCTGGCTTGGTACCGGGATCCACTTTCAACTAAACAATTTTGAACGTTCCTTATGTGTGAGATCACAACTACAACTGCAGATTTACGGTAATTTTATTACACTGTACCTTAAAAACTAGTGCAATGAATCTCATCTAGTGACTAACAAAGTTACTGGATGCTTATCTGACATGAATCATTTTCCTAATTTCTAAAATTCAAGATTTCACATAGTTCAAGCACCGGTTAAAATACTGTGCGATATTATCACAATGTAATTCTAACACCGGGGAAAATAACATAAGTAGGCAACATAATAAACATCTGTAAATACCGCTTCAGTGCCTAGTTAACATTATGAAAAAAACGCTTACTTAGGTTTACTCCAGATTTCCCTCGGAGCACAGCAAACCCAATTTGTATATCAAAACCTTTTCCACATGCGTGTAAACACTACACGATCAGTTACAGTTCACTGAAAGTAAAATATGCAAATTAAAGACTAACACAAATTAACGTCTAAACACCTTCCACTATAACTAAAACTATCGCAAACAAACATAAGATAACATTCGTCAGTACAGAACGCCATTTTATGTTGCTGCAATATCAAAGATACAAGTATATTGAGTTGATCCGTGGACAGCAGAAATCAGAACCACGGACGACATTACTGCGCACACAAATTCTTTATTTTCCTCTTCTTCTTTTCCATTTGGCAATCATGATGATCATGATAGTCACGACTTCATGCACTCCAGTTGTCAAACATCTGAGATTTTGAATTTTTTAAACTGGGCAGATTGCCAAATACCCGCACTGAATTAAAGCTATACGCATACATACAGTTAACGAAACATTTAGTTATAAATGTGAATAAAGGAGGCTCTGGCCACAAGGAGACTTGCGGCTTAAAAAGCATTAAGACATCAACTTGTGAGCCCATCGATAACAGCGCCAAATATGAAAGCCACTCAGATAAATTCAGTGCTCTTGGACCTTATCTAAAACTACCATCAAATGTGCATAAACAACGGAACATGTCCATGGAACATATTGCGTTGGTAAAACTGACTCTTTGGAGTTTTTCTTGAGAAGATGCCTTTCGCTAAGGTACTTATTAATTTCCCAACAGCTTATGGAACCCTAAGCTTCATTTTCATGTTCACAAAAGCCCGCTACTCCAGATGAAACCAGTCCATACTACACCATTCGATTTCTTTAAGATCCACCTTAATATTATTCTTCAACCTACATCTAGATTATTCTTGTCTCTTTCTTCCAGGGTTCCCACCAAAATCTTACATGCATTCCTTTTCACTCCATGTGTGCTAAATGCCATGTCCATCTCATACTTGTTCACTAGAGCATTCGAATTTTATTCTGAGAAGAGAACAAGTTATGAAGCTCCTTATTATTCAGTTTTCTCCAGCATCACACCATTTCATCCTTCTGTCCAGATATTCTCCTCAACACCTCCTCAGATACCTACAGTCTATGTTCTTCCCTAAGGGTCAGAAGCTATGTTTCACATGCACAAAAAACTACAGGCAAAATTATAGTTTTGTGTATTTTATTTTTGAATGTTATAGACAGCAGACGAGAGGACAACAAGTTCTGAACTGAATGGTAGCAAGCACTACCCAAATTCCCGTACAGCCTTCAGATTCTGTATATGATTCCATTCATTCTGGCGAAACGCTATGTCGAAGGTAGCGCACTTCCTCCTGGAACAACTCAGGATTCAAATTAGGGTGGGCCACTCAGACCCTCTGAAACATCTTCTTCGGGGTATTAACCCACTCCTAGAATGCTGCCTTCTTCTTGACGACCAAGTGCAGAGCAACATTCCAGTGGTCATTCATATGGCCCAGGATACAGAACCACTTGTCGCCAGTGAGCTTATCCAAGGTATCGCCTGTCTTTATTAGCATTGAACTAACCTTCTTGGTAGTGTCATTCAGCCTTCAGAAGTCCAAGCCGAAGAGTAGGTTTCCGCTTCTCTTCATAAAATTCACAACGGATAAAGACTGAGTACCTTTTGGCTTCTCGATTTACTCTCATATTTTCATATCATTCCACTTTAGTTTGTGTAGCTATCGAGGTTCTACCATGGGACTAATGGATTACTCAGCCATCTCTTCGACTTGAATTCATACTGGACTTTAATGACCAACTCTTAAAGCACACGCCACCAATTTGATTTGACCGTTGCTCATTTCCACATCATTTTTCTCTGCTAGTCGCCACTGTGTTTTGGCAGGCTCTCAACTTACTCAACTGCTACAAAATTGGCTCTAATGCTGCATTCATCATCGATCCCACACTATTTAACCTACTTCTGACACCAGGGCTAAAGACTTGATATGTAGAAGAATTCTTGCCTCACTGTCAGCACCAATTTATTCTCCTGAGATGAGTTATATGTTCACTCATTAATTCACAGAGAACATTCTGGTCACAGCACTCGCCTACTTCCTCCGAATGTAGCTCTATTACTCTGTATTGCTCTGGACTCCACTCAACTTCCTTGTACCACACAGAACTGAAAATTACTCACTAATAACTAATTATCTGTCCCTAATTCTGATTCCCTTGCTTGCCACCTACTCCTTTTAAAGCCATGTCATCCGCAGGGAATGTTCAAGAATGTTCGCTGGTTCCTACTTAACTGATTGGTTTTTGTAGTAGTCCAGAAGAGGTTCTCGATATTTCAGAAAGATTGGAGTAGCTCACAGACTAGGCAACAAGATTCTATCGCACTCCGTTCTGGCGACAATAATTTATATTCCTCAAGATGATCCCATGGAATTGTCAATCCATATATCAGAAGAGACATTACTGAAAACTGAAGAACTTCATCGCCATATCATATGACCCTTTTCTCAGGCATTTAATGGCCTAAGTGTCTTGCAACACAGATGTTGCTTTCTTTTACGGGATTTTTGTAGGATTTTGTCACATTTATAGGAATCTAGATCTTAATGCCTTCATGTCTACCATTAATATTATCTTTGTGCTACTCCTTCCTGCCATGCCTGAATATAATAATTTCAATATAGAAATATATTCCTGTAACGTCATTTCTTCCACTCAGTGCATTAAATCGTGGACTAAGTTGCTCTGTGTAGGTGTATATTTCTGTTGCCCAGTCTTTCTTCAGTTCAAGACACCCTGTTGAACCCACAAGTGTACTTATTTTGTACCATGCATTAATATTCTTATTTATCGTTGGTTTATATACTCATGACACTTGTAAAGAAAAATATCAAAATATAAGTTAGATTTAGTGGGAGTAGAAGGTCACCGAACCAGAAGGCTAATATGTATTTCTATGAAAAGAGGAATGAGAATCATGAATTAGGTATAGTTTTTTCATGCATATGAGAGTCATATCAGCAGTTAAGAGGGTAGAATTTCTTAGTGAAAGGATGTCGCATATAATACTAAAAGGTCGCTGGTGTGATATCACTGTTCTGAATGTTCATGTCCCAACAGAGGATAAAATTAATGACGTAAAGGACAGGTTCTATGAAGAACTAGAACATGTATTCATTAAAATCTGTTAGGATATTTGAATACCAAAGTAGGTGGGGAAGACATTTTTAAACTAACAATTGGGAATGACAGTTTGCACAAAAGTAGTAATGATAATGGAATTAGAGTATTAAACTTTGCTTGTACCAGTTCTCACGGTCTCTTCGCTTGCAGATTTCTTTTCTTTCTTTCTACCCCGAAGATGGAGGCGATACGTTCCTCCAAAACGTCAGTTAACACCACATCTACATGGTGCCACATCCCAGAAAACTGCTTTCTTCTTAATAGAAACTTGTTTTATAATTTATACCCTGATAAATAAAATGCACATTTTTAAGACACAAACTTCTTCCTTCCAAAAAATGAAAGAATATAACTCAATTTATAGTTCAAACTCAAAACTTCTGCTAAATAAAATTAACATACCTCTAACATACACTCTTTGTTATAATCTGTTTCTCAAATATGGATTTTGACAGAAGCACACGACACTTTCATTCTGCAAACAATATGTGAAGGATTTGTAATGAAGGGTGGAAAAGATAAATAACTTAGAGCATTTTCAGACTTTTATTTTCTTCACTATAAAGTTTTCTCTATTATGACCAGGACAAATTTCATGTATTTAGTGACAATGTCAGCTGCTCAAACTATATAGCATCAAAACAGTGGAAATAATTTTATGTACCATTTGTTGTATGCAAATTTTTTACACAGGAATATTGCTCTAACTGGACTGGCATGGCCTGTCAGTTGGTTCCTATCAAAATTAACTTAAAAACAATCATCCTTTAAATGCACGACAACTCAGTAATATAAACTAAAACACTTCTTCCTCCTCAGCTGTATTTTCATGCTGAAGTTCAGTGAAACATATAGTAAAATGCACCACCTAAATATAACAACATATTACCTTTCTGCAATTAAAAACCATGCAGAACAGCATGACTTAATATTACAGACTCATCCCACAAAACTCACCTATCATATATAATATTTTATGTCTGTCTTCAGGTAGATAGCATCTATACAATCACTCATATACAAGTTCTGTGGTTTATGTTGATTCGCAGTGTATTCAATATGTGACCACTGCTTCAGTCTACCAGTTACATGATTCTCATATGCAATACAGACCACTAAAGAAAGGAGTCTTAACTTTAAAGACGAGCTTTGAGCAACAACTTCCATGTTACAATGAATTTGCGAAGGAATTGACCAAACATGTAAAGACATGAAGATCCATCTTCTTGAACCCTCAATCTGCCCCTTCTGAGACTGTCATACATTCTCTGGGCCTGCTTACAGAGCATACCTTGAAGAACCTCAATCAGTTGACTAATTTGTAGTTTGTGTATAAATATTAATTGCTTTTACGTCCTCTTATTGAAAAACTGGGCTAAAGCATCCTGACTCTGATCTCTATTTCTCACTGATTTTGCAAGCCACACACTGTTTCTGCTCATTTGTCCCCAAAATGCACTAGAAGCTGAATGCTTAAACTGGTTTATATGTTCTTTTTCTCAAGGTGAGCATTTTATGTTGCATATGCAATACATAATAAGCTTATAAGAAAGGCTTTCCATATTTGCATACTAAAATTTGATCAAATGGAAGTATCCAGGTTGTAATTACTGAGAATGTGTATAATGTTTCATTACTTTTTACATATGATCATCTGCAGCTGCTAAATTTCAGAAAAGGTTAAGTCTTGTTACATAAAAATACTATACTTGTCTATTTTGACAAATGGATCTGAAAATTCTATTAAGAGAAATATAAGTAGATTATATGCTGGGAAATTCTTGAGTAGCTGCAGAATTGGCGGCTCCTCCAGAAGGGCTCAGCTCCGTGAGTGAGTGAGTGAGTGGGTNAAACAAGCAGACAGTAGGATATTTAGATGAGATCTGAAAGAAGAAAGAAGTACTACTACAAGCTGGTTAAATTAAAGATACAAGGGTATGAAGAACATGGAGAACATCAGGATTCCTGTGAGGGCATAAAAAATGTTAAATTGCTACAAACAAGCAGCACAGATCAAATGTCTGGAAATATATTAACTTTCTGAATTTGCAAGGATTATGTTCCTGTAAACTCGCATGAATGTGGAATTTGCTGAAGTTGAGACCATAATTCAGTTGAGAAAATCTGATTAGGCGCATGATATTAAAAAGAATGGCGTGAAATTGTGTGTGTATATATATACACATATAAGAACACAGACACAAATTAATACATAATAATATAATACTATGCATCTATTAGTAATACTAAAAATATTACAATATGATGATGAAGTCACTGAAGAAAGCCAGCGAACTGGGGCAGGCTGAGACAGTACGTTTTGGGATGAAAAAAAGTGATCATCATTTGTTTTGCTGTTTCCTGCTGCTAAATATCATGGTAGGGGCAAGATGCAGATCCAATATTCATCTTAAATTTCAGGTCTGAGTCTCTGACACTGAAGTAAGAGGGTGGCACGTGACCATATGGCTCTGTACTAAGCTTTCATACTGCAGCAGTAAACCCTCAGACTTGCAAAGCCAAGCCGGCATGAATGTAGAATAGGCACTCATTAGATACATCATGAATGTGGAGGGCTTACTGTATGCAAAAGAGAGTAGCAAAAGGGGTGACATAAGCAGAGCACTTATGGAGGCTGTCATAAGACGACTTACCCCTGATGGAAATGACAATACATTTAGGCCATTTAAAAACTATGTATTACATAAAATGTTAATTTTTCTTTCAACCACATATTTAATAAGGTACAGTTAAGAAATCAACTCCAGTAAAGAATACTGTTGATTAACAATTTTGAAAATTACATCTTTTTATTACTTTCATTCTATATAAAATTACATTCATACATGTTGTCAGAGCAAAGCCATTTCAAAGGACTGGCACACATTGCAAACTTATCTTGGGTGCTTTGAGCAGAAGCTATATATCAGAGAGCTGCATGTAAGGTTCATACGATTAATACACAGCAGGAACCTTAGGGATGAGAATGGGCTCAAGCCATAGAATTCAATGAACTTATCGGGAATTGAAACAGCAATCTTCCAGCTTGTAGCACAGTGTCCCTTATTTTTCTCTGTTAAGTAGCACTCAAAATATGTGCTGTGTAGTGACATTACATCGACATCAAAGATCATGTCATTTGTCTAATTTCATTAAGATACAGATACATCTGCTACTTAGAATATAAAACATGGATGGGACCCATATGCTTGAAACACTATATTGAACAATCCATGGCTTATGTTATACCAAATGTATGCATCACTGCTGTATCTGATGCACAGATAGTACAGGGGTGTGTTCCTTTATACTGATAACAAGGCATATCAGCTGCTTATGATCAGCATAATGTTGTGGTGCAAGCAACAAATATGTTGTCTGCATATGAAACAGAAGTATGATATAGATATTTACAACATGACTTGCTAGACCCTGCTGTTCTAAAATGAAATCACAAAAACATGTTATTTTTTTTATTAGAACAAAGGAAAATAAATATGGCCAAACTGTTATCACAGAGATGAGTGATAATTCATGAATAGTGACATACATACAGTGTCACATATAGAGCATTCAAAGTCGAGATTCGTGGTCTCAGATTCAGCTAGAATATTTTATGAATGACCAGTTGTTAAAAAACATTATCCGTGTTCTAATGATGTTCGCACATTCACTGCTGGTTCTAGAAGATAAACATGTTCATTCATATGGTGAACAGATTAATCTGAGAATGCAGATGGAAATTCTTGGGAAACTCAGCAGTCACCTCTAAGGAAGAAAGTAAAACAGCTTTCATTATTGAGTGCAAACATAAAAATTATATTTTAGAAGAATATAAGAGAGTTATTATTACCTTCTGTAACTGATAGGATAAATATGAAAACCATATATGCTAGTGTACAGAGTGGCAAAGCAAAACAGACCTATAATATTGATGCCACATTTTAATTGCAAACGAAATATGGAATCAGTATTGGCAAATGCATTAATTCACAATGTTTGAACATATTTTGGCCCATTTGCAGAAAAATCTATTCAGAAACGTGAGCTACAAAATGTATGCTGGTTACATAATTACGATGCAAGGTCAACTGTATGTTTTAACGTGTTTACGATGTGAAGTCAAATCTGCAGCTAGACTCAATGATTATTTCTATAGATTTAGTAGAGTTCTGCTTAATAACAGCTGAAAATGTGTTCAACAATTCAAATGAATGTTTTAATTTAGAGTTTTACTTAATAACAGCTGAAGATTTGTCCAACAATTCAAACGGACATTTTAATTGCAGGTTTTGATAAGGGATATTTAGCTGCTATATAGTATATTGAGTCACATTACACACATTCATGGCATATATTGTTTGATTTTATTTAAAATTATTCAAATATGAAAAAGAAGATTGGTGTAAGCCCCCTGTTAACAAATTGGCAGCACACACCTCAGCAGACCTGAACTTAATATGGTTTGCTTAACACCCAGGATTGCAGGTAAATACTTCCTCAATGCTCAAGATTCAGGCAGCTGACTGAATTCACCATAAGATGAGAACAAATCTGTTTGCAGTGTACTTATCAAGTTCTGTGGCCAATTTATGCCAAGCCCCAGAGATTCATGTCAGAGCAAAACTGTCCTGCAAGACAGTCATATCAAGAGGCAGACATAGGCAACTCTGAGTGCTGTAAGAAACTAATAAACAACAATTATAAGTTGTCAGCGTATAATAAGAACCAATTTATGCCAAGCCCCAGAGATTCATGTCAGAGCAAAACTGTCCTGCAAGACAGTCATATCAAGAGGCAGACATAGGCAACTCTGAGTGCTGTAAGAAGCTAATAAACATCAATTATAAGTTGTCAGTGTATAATAAGCACTTTATAGGGCCAGGATGGGATCAACTGATCCTGATCTGGGCTATGTAAATTTCTAAGACTTTTGCTCACAAACACTCCAACCCTGAAGACTAACAATATACTTATTAATGACTAATACTGGGAAAACTTGGTATGCTCTGCAGCAGGTACACAGTACCTACACCTGTTTCTTTGCCACCTGTTGCTGCCACGTCATACATCGTTCGATCCAAATGGGTACACGTCCATTAAGGAATCCGGCCAAGACCTTAAAATCACCTTTGTAAGATTTCTTATCAGACAGTTCAAGGATGACTCGAGTTGGTTCCTTTTTTGGTCGAAAAATGCAACGAAATGTAACAACTGGGTCACACGTGGAAGCTTGCTCTTTAAATTTCTTAAATAAAAAATCAGATATTATTTTCTCTTTCATGATAGTCACCATGTTCGCAGGAAGTTCCACTTTCTTGGGCACATGTTTACGTCCTGTCCATGTTTTGCAGTAACCAGAACAATGAATTTCTGTCACCCCCCCACAATCGAGCACATTCTCACCTATGTCTGACTGTCCTTCCAACTTCTGTATCTTACTGTTATGTTCAAATTCTTCAATCTGAACTTCAAATTTCATGATATCTTCAAATATTTCTATGAGGAATTTCAGAACTGACTTATACAATCCCTTTCTTAGTTCGTCTTCTGTGCTAGCAGAGCTTTCGTCTTGTGGTGAATCTAAGTTCTGTGGAAACTTACAGGTGAGGTACTTTTCAAGTGGTATTGTGATGTGACACAAGGGCAACTCAACAGGCTTGGTACTTTCATCAAACAATTTTTTCAGGAACGTTGGCCCTGCTGAATCTGTCGATGACAGTTCTTCATCACATGCCTTAGCAGCAGCCTCACAATATTTCTTGAAGTTCTCTAGAACTTTTGAAGACACTCCTGAAGTAACGTTATGTCTCAATTCAAATGCATCCTGAACACACATATCACAGTCCACCCTGAGTCCCACAGAATCTGAACCACAGGTAGACATATATTCTTTGTAATGTTTCATGGCTTCTGGTAATTCTTCTGGTGTGTGAAATACTGATTTTGGTACAGATGTGCCCACTAATGGGCATATTACATTCATCTGATAATCAAAGGTAGAAAAAAATTTGAAGAATCCACACAGCATTTCTGGTACAGACATTCTGTTACTGTTTTGTGGTGAAATATTTGTATTAATACTGCATTCCCAGCCATCAATGATAACTTTATTGTCCACACCTTCCTGTAATGTGGCAACAGGTGGGATAATTGGAACTTCTAACTGTTGTACATAGAACAATGCAATCATTATTAATGCATAGTTGCTGAGCTTGCATTGCCCAGAGAGATCATTCTTTTTAGCCCAATATTTTATTACAATTAAGAATGGTTTTAACCGTGGATCCAAGGATAAATAAAACTTAATCAGAGCACTGTTGTTAACACCAAGTGCATTCTTAAATGATAAGTCACAATTAATGTTTGTAGGTTTGTGAATAAACTTCACAATTGGAGTTTTAGCTTTTGGAATTGCAAAGACTTTGCTGAATAAATATGGCTTACGAAACAATTTTTTTGCATGGTTTACCACATTGTTCAGTGATTCTGGAACAGGTAAACTCACACTTCCTCCTTCCAGTTGGGTAGCTGCAACATCATCTGCAAAGAAAAAGAAAAGGTCACTTTATGTGACTTATGTCACTTAGCTGCAGCTAAGAAGAGAACACACATCACAAGACACAGTTTACACAGAAAATAAGAAAAACAACCCCGTAGTGAACGAACCACATACAAGTTTTAATTAAGACAAATAAGATGAATTATCTTAACAAGCTTTAGCGAGTGTAAATTTATCAAAGTTGACAAACACGGACTTTTTAAATGGTTGGTGAAAACATATGAAGGCAGGCAATGCAATAGATTGACGTAGTTGGGACACCTGATGATGGCACTGTGTTGCTGAAACATGTTGTGAAGTGACAAGTGAAGTTGTATGCACTACAAGACGGCCACTGTATACATATAATGCATGAAAATCAGTGCAATGGGACACTAAAATATAACATTATAACTTCTCCCATTCCTTCCCAATTCTCTCTGTTAATACACATGGTCAATCCAGTCCATTTTTTATGTTACTGCGGTGTGTTTACAAAGAATGGTTATTGCTGAGTTTGAGAAGTGTACATGAAACATGTCTTCATTTTGCTATATACCCCAATCCTGGTGCCATGAAAGCAACAGTCTATCCTTAAAGTCTGGCTTACCATAGATAACACTCAAACATGTTCTCAAAACCCTGAGAAATCTACTTACTTAGGTCCATGAAGACATCCAAGTCACTCCATTTAAAAGCAAGGCCTGTTACAGCAGAACCAAATGGATATGCCTTGCAGCCAGGAAAAGCAACAGAAAATGTGGATTCCAAGTGCCTACAAACCATTCCATATTTGCTATAGTCTGAGAGATGAATTTCATTTAATAATGCTGCAAACTGGACCTCAAAATTATCTTCACATAATGAAAGTGCAGTAGTTATTTTCACATGATCAAACTCTTCACTTGTTGCCTTCTGAGGACATGGACCTGTGTGAGGAATGATTCCAATATATTCAACAAAATGCACTACAACCTTGTAACAGGAGCATTAATACAACACTCAAATTGTACACACTGCTCAGGGATCTAATTACAAAACAGTATGGTTGACACTGATTATTTTCATTATTAAACTCATAATTTGAGAGTTCCAACAGACTGAGCTGAAGGTATGCCTTTCAGGCAAAATAGCTGGACAATATCATCCATTACTTCAGCATACATTTTATCTTCTGAAATGTAATGCCATGTAGTCCAGTCAAAGTCCACTAACACACTGAAGTAATGTACTGCCTCCATTTCAAGCTCAAAGAGCATGGACTTCTATTAAAATACACAGCGTTACATCCCTCAAAACAGTCACCACTATGAGAATCCCAAATACAACATCCTTTTTATTCACTGTTAACTTCAACAACATACTTCTCATCTACTGTTAAGAGAGAAGTTATGTTCTCACAGTTCTCACAAGGCATTTGCATCTCCTTGTTTTGTGCTCAGCCTCTACTGTCCAGCAGCTAAGTATTCATAATCACCAAAAGACTCATATACACAAAATTGATATACCCATTGTTTTCTTTTACAGGCATGAAACTGAATGAATAAAGGTTGAGGGTATTTCAGAACAATATTCTGGGAATATCTGGCCCTATGAAAAAGTTAGTAATAGGACAACAAAGAAAGGCAGCTACCCAGCTGTTTTGTAAACATTAAACAACACTTCCAAGAAAGACCTTCTCTCCCCAAAATAAGAATAATAAAGTGTAAAAAATCAGACATTTTACTTATTTATGCCATCTTTTGTCCCATGTGAAGGCAGGTTAGAATACCTCTGCCATAGCTCTGCGAGTCTTAATGGTGACAAAGAGTGAGCCTAGTGCATGAAGTATAACTGGACCAACCTATCACTGGGGGACATAATTACAGAGACCACATCATCCAGACCGGCTCTGGGGTCCACCCAACCTCCTACCCAATGAGTATGGGGCATGAAGCTGACCACTCACCTCCAACTAGTGCCAAGGTCAACACAGTGTGGATCTATACAACCACTCCCCCTTATGCCTTCATGGCATAGTGCTTAATTAGTTAAGCAGAGGGACAACTTCACCTTTGTTTTTACAGTAGTAAACCAGTCTCTAACCATCAGTTTGCATAGATAAACCTGTACCATCAACTCGAATGGTTTACTGGTTAAGGACAGGATTAGAAATACAATACCCAGCCTAACACGGATTGGTTTCTTCATACATAAAAATGTCAATGGTTTGTATATTGGTACTCACAAACATTCAAGACGAAACCCTTAGTTGGATATACATAATTAGATAAATAAGTAGGCCTACTGAAATATATGATTGACATTCCCACTGCAAACCTCCAGGCATACAAATCTTGAATTTAGTATCTTATTTAGATAAAGCAAGTTCATAATCCATCAATAAAACTCAATTTAGCTCATGCACTAGCATAATGAACAGGTGCACAGTTGGTCAAAAGACTGAATCCTAGTAGAGTCAAATATGTTACAGATTCTTGTTGTTGTTGCTATCATCATCATCATCATTATATCTAATTTTTGTATCAAACTGATAGCAACAACATGGGCAAGTGCTCATATCTATAACTATGACCTGAGTCTGACAGATGGGTACAGTGAAGGTGACTTCTCCAGGCAACATTAGACCACTGACCATTTAAACAGAGCTGCAAAGCCATATACTAAGCCTATCATATGAGACAAGACGTTAAAGATACAATTATCACATCTCATAGAGTTAATCCAAATAAATAAAAAAGATTGGAAATACAGTCAACTCTCAATTATCTGGGGGCGGATTAACCAGTTTGCGGCTTAACCGGGGCTACTGAGGCTTTTTTGAGGCTTACATGTTGTTTAATATTCATTCACTTTTGTTTCACATGGTGAGTTGTAACACTATTTTCGCACTAGTGTGAACCGAGCTCTGCATTCTTTGGTCCTGTTATGCTAACACGATGTTCTAGGGTAGGGGTGAAAGAATGCAAGGATTTGTGGAAAGTTTCAAGAACAGATACATCGCCCCAGTTAGTTTCTTTGTATCAATCTTCAAGTGCGTTAGCAAAATGTCAGGGTGTAAAAGGAAGCGTGTTGTGTTAAGTATTCAACAGAAAAAGGAAAATGCCGCGAAAAAGTAAACGACAATATTACATTTTTTTAAGTGTTAAGTGTGAATATTCGTAAAAAGTGTTGGATGTTGTTGAAGACTGTGATTGAAATAACTAATTCATACTTCAGTGTAATGTAAAAAAAGTATTAAATAGGCCATGAGATGACATAAAAATGAGGTTGAATAAATTTAAACACAGGTAGGCCTATAGCATTATGAAGGTACAGTATTACAGTACTACTTTCAATACAATTTGTCTTAACCGGGTTTTCGATTAATCGTGATTTCCATCCCCATCATTATCCCGGATAATCGATTGTTGAGTGTACATTATTTTAATTTACTGAGTTGTGCAATTTGCAATATCACATCATCATCACACCATTTTACCTTGATTCAGTGGGGCACGTATTTCCCGCTGTTTTACATGCAGAACGTGTCCTCTGTAATATAACTCTTTGGATAAGCACATCTGAGCAGATTGTCTAAAACACAGTAAAACCATGTCAACAGCGATAATCAAACACAGATATATTCCACCTAACAGTAAAGTCAGTATAAACTGTTCTTTTTAGCACAAACCTCTCAGAGAACTGAACAATAGCAAATTTGCTCTGACGATCATATGTGAGCTTCCTGATTTGTCCAAATTGTCTAAAA
The DNA here is from genome assembly GCF_002891405.2 of Cryptotermes secundus. Taxonomy (NCBI): domain Eukaryota; kingdom Metazoa; phylum Arthropoda; class Insecta; order Blattodea; family Kalotermitidae; genus Cryptotermes; species Cryptotermes secundus. The sequence goes on from NW_019727786.1 coordinate 2,026,552, forward strand.
AAGGCCTTTAAGTGTTCCTGATTCACAGGACCACGAAAACCTGTAATAAAGAGTATTATATTTTTAATTCCTAACATCCAGTGACAAATGAAAACTGTCATATTTAAACAGAATGCAATATAATTAATTAATTCATTCATTCATTCGTGAATGTGACGCATTATCTTACATCCATCACCGCGACAACCGCTACAATAGGAACGGACATTTCCACGACAACGAATACGTGGAAATTGTGGAGTTCCCGCAGCGACAAATCGTAGCAACGAATTGTCGTTGAGTAACAACGGATGAGATGAGACATGTTACTGGTGTAATCTATAAGGAGCGTTCCCAAGAAAACGGATTGCTGAACACGTGAGCTCGAACCTTGGTGAGGGGTGTCCTCTATTTAGTCCACGTGTGCCTTATATAAAGGGCCTGGCCTCGAACAGAAGATTAGAGTATTGAGTACTGAGTATTGAGCCAGAGACAGTTGAGATCCAACCATGATCGAGGATAGTCGAGATGTCACGTTGAAGTATTTGGCCAGAAGTCAAGTGATACTGCAAGTGTTAATAATTGTAAGGTGTGTAAGTGTGAGTGTCCAATAAAGATTCACTAAATCTGAGACCCGCATGAAGTTATTTGTCGCATGACATACCCAACATGTGACAATATTATAAGAAAACATTTTGAAGAAGAAGAAACAGAAATTTGAAGTACTGTTTAATGTTTTCCTAATTCAAAACTCACTCTTTCACGGGGCTGACTGCAGGTTGAATCAAGTTTTCATTCTTAGCCTGAACAGATGCCCTTGAAGTATGACTAATCTCATGTAGCTGTACAGCTTCTACTACAATTGCATTCCAAACAGTTTCCGAGGTAGTTATTTCATTGTACATTTCCATAACTGTTGATAAGAAACAGATATTACGTACTGTTTCTAACACCGGTATTTATTATTCAAGTGACAGATTTACTACAGTTTACCTAGTATAATAAATTTTCAAAAATTCCACCGTGAACATCGATGCACTTTGCAACTCATGTGAAGACATGGAGTGATGCTCGTCTATACATTGTACTGTACAATGAGATAGCTCTATCTTGGAAACTGTTTGGAATAGGATAGACATACATATACACTCTTTTGCTTTGAATGACTGATACTATGACCTTACCTCCTGGGATGACCTGAATATATATGTAGTATATTTTGTGGCTGCCGGTCACTGTAGCTGAGCAGTCTAAGGCATGTACTGTCTTCGCTCACTTGGAAACCAGGATCGTGGGTTCGAAACCCACTCAGGGCATGGATGTTTAGTTTGTGTGTGTGCGTTTTTCTGTGTTTGTGAACAGGTAGAGGCCTTGTGACAAGCTGATCACACGCCCAAGGAGTCCTACTGAATGTGTGAGATCTAGAAAAACCGAAGTGAAGGGAGAAGTTCGTTGAGGCCGTAGTGCCAAGGGGAAAAAAAATATTTTGTGGCTTCTTTAAACGAGAATTTCCAAAGAACAAAGTGTTTGTAACAAGTCTTGCTTCAAGTTGGAAAAAATACTTTCTGAAACATATTACATACCACAGATTTCAAAAACACAACCATACAAGTGATCTTCAAGACTGAAAGTTGGATGCAGTTCCATACAAAACAAAGAACACTACATGGGCAACTATAAGAACAGATGAAAGTGCTGAAAGGGTTTGAGAGTTAATTACTCAATGTTTATAAATCAGTCAGCTTTCAAAGCAAACTCCTAGCAACTACTCATACATAGCATTTTTTCTGTTGCAATGCTTCCCATGTTTTCAGTGCCACATTTCTAATACTTCCCATGTGCACCAACTTTGCACTGTTTAAGAACTGATGTTTCCATATCGTGTTACTTTCAGACACTTACATCAGTTGTTGCATTCTGTTTGGAGAATACAGATAAAAATTATTAGACCTTCTTAACAACTTGCTCAAGATTCATATATTTCTCATTACTTATTTGTCTTAACAAGCTTAAATTTAATCTGTCTGCAACAGGTTGCCCATCAATTATGATTCTGATTTATTTAATGTATCAGTTCACTGTCTGCATCAACAAAACGATACCAGTCATCTGCATAAACCCCAAACTGTAGTCACTTGTCTCAATTGTCCACAGCATGCACTAATTGTGCATGGAAGGCTAAGGTGTGAGGATGTTTGTCTCTTTAAGTCCCATGTGTGTTTCCTGTAGAACATTACCTAGCCTGTCAGGCTGACTTTCTGCATGAATTTCCTGAGTTCACTGTGCCAGATAAACCAAAATATTTCTTTTATAAAATCAGAATTGTATCATCACTGGGTTCTTCAAATTTTTTCATGACCCTGTATTTCCAAATAAGATTCAGGATTCAAGCATCAGTCTCCCTGGTTCAGCGGTAGCAAACTTGTTGGGCATATGGATATTCAACCAATGGCTACCGTGTCACTACAGAATACAGCGAGGTATGCCTTGACCTACAGCCGCGGGAAGTTCAACCACTTATTGGCACATGAACCCCAGAGATGGGAGCAGATGAAGAGACCAAAATGTTGGTATTTTATTAATCCCCATCTGGCCTATAGCCCAAGAAAATTTCAGTGAATTATGTGGCCATGTTAAGATACCAGTCATATAATGCTATTTGTGTACATGTACATAAAAGAAACAAAGTAAAATACTGAACAAACCCTTAACATATATTCCTCTATCTTCTGCATCTCTCTTTTGCTGCAGCAACAAAACTCCTCTTTGGTGTTTCTTACCCTGGAGATGTGATTCCCAACACACATTTGGCATATCAACTTTACAAATTTCACACTTCAAAGGATTCTCCATTGTTGTTATTTCTAGTTCTTAGACTGCAACAATGAAACAAACATTGTTACCGTTGGCAAGGAATAGGAGTAAATTCTTAAGTTAGAGCAGTATTACTGTGGGATTTTATGCCTCAACAAAGCTAAGACTTTCATACCTTTGGGCTTTTGAAGAAAGTACTCAGGGGATGCCAATTTGAGCCAGATGCTGTGTTAGATCCTTGGAATTTATAAGACTAGTAGGTTTTATATGGGATTGTAGTGTAACATTAGTTAGCAAGTGTAGCAACAGGACATGAGATGTTTGCTGCAGACAGGATGGAAGAAAGGAGGAGAGATCCTGTACCTAGGTCCTCTCTCTCTTTCTCGTCCATAAGTTGTAAGGTTTAAATGACAAATCAGTGTCTTCACTTGACAGAAACTAACTTTAAATACTTGTCATCTAGTGTGCAGTAAAGCATTTCAAACAGAATTCTGTTACCCATACATGAATTAATTCAATGCTCTCTCAGATAACAACATAGCTGGGTGAATTGAGATATAACAGCCGAAGAGCAGTGAAGTACTGAAAATTTCTGCACAAAATGCAATGCATGTTAAAAAGTCACAAAAATGAAAATAAGGACTACATATAGCAGAATAAATCATCTATGTGCAATCATATGATTTGCAGATGAAACGCAGAACTTTCAGAAGCTCTTAATTATTGATTGCAGCTTCAAATAATAATTTAAATGTTGCAACCATCTACAAAATTTCAGTTCCATAACCACAATAAAAACAGGTGAAGCAGATATACAGTTACTAGATTCATGGAAGCTTCTACAAAAACCCCATATTGCAAAAAAGGTTTACTTTTATTCCTCACTAAATGACAAAGTCTATCATTTATATGGATTAACATTTAACCCATCATTTGTTTTTAGAAGGTATCTTGTACACTGTTTCATAAATCTTGGATAAGCTATCCATGTAACAGGCCATGGAGGCCCATAGGGTTGAGATGATGAGGATCCTACATTTTCTAGACAATCGGCTCACAGATGGCAGTAAGGTAAGCCTTACCCATCACCTGCCCTTTACTGGGGGGGAAGATTCCTGGTACTCATTTCTGTTAGAGGCTGAGTCGCCCCCTGGGCCATAGTGCAGCTGGAAGGATTAGATCAACTGATAAAAATCCAAATCAATGGGACTCAAACCCACGACCTTCCGGTTTGTAGCATAGTGCCTCAACCAACTATGGTACCGCATGCCCCAAAAACCTGGATAAGACACATCATAAATGAATCTATGTGAATTCTCTATGCAGTCCAGTTCACATGTGTTGCATATTCAAAATTTTTGTATAACAGGGAATTTTATGCCTGTTACGTTACTTGCATTGACTGAATAACATCTGAAACACAGTACACAAAATGAAGTAGATGTTTACACCTAGATTCTAAAGGGTTCTGACAACAGTGCATAACAACCAGGATTAGAAGGTTTTCAGAATTTGCCCATTGTCTTCTATTCTAAAAAAACACAACTAGATGTCTCCCACCCATCACTTCAGGATGGAAACAGATCCATTTCCAAACACTGTATTCTTCTGTTTTTTTTTTTTTTTTAGATATAAGATGATGGACAAAATCCAAAAACCCAGAAATACTGTGTAGATGTTTATAGTTTTAGCAATTATAAGACAAACATTTCTTTTTGATAGAAAGAATAAGACTTAATGAGTGTACATTGCAAGTGTTTCTTTCTTAACAACATCTACCAACTGTAGAGATTATTTCGTATTAGCTGAGAAATGATGAGACAATTTTGGACCATGAATTGGGCATCTTGTGAAAAAATAAAGTTATTCTTTCTTACTTTCAAGGCACGACTGCACCATGTTTTAGTGGGATTTATGACCAACAAGTACATGGAAAATGTAATTAGGCTGTACACACTGTCAACCATCAGACATTTACATAATGCAAAATTTCAAAATACTTACCAGTACTGTCTTCCAAGAATATCACAATGTTTCTCAAACAACTATGCAAGTATGACTTTTCCTGCAAATCAAGACAAAACATACGTGAATCTAATGCTGTACGTATACAGTGAGTTTATTGTGAGCACAGTTGCTATCTGTTGTACCTTTCAGGTGGGAGCACTGAATTTTCCTTCTGTGATGTCAGACCTTCTGAGATTCAGACTGCAAGCTGAACCATAACCTACAGCCTAAACACATTACAAATAAAACCAAGTGTGTGTTTCCAGAGAAAATATTTCACTAGACTACTAGTATTATTCTAATTCAGCAAAAAATTATGGTAAAATCTGAGCACAAGAAAGCCTCATGCAGGTCTGCAATAAACAGATTAGCTAGCCAAGTATGAGACAACTGGGTCCACAGTAAACATCAACAAAAGCGGCCTCCGTAGTCTAGGGGAAACGTTCCCACCTCATGACTCAAGGTACGCGGGTTGAAACCCGGTGGAGGTCGTGGAATTTTTAAGGGCAGAAAATATTCAGGGAACAAGTCCTCCGGGAGGGACTTTAAGCCGTGGGTCCCGTGTCGTAGATTTAAGGCACGTAAAAGAACCTCATGTCTCTAGGAGACCTCTGAGCTAAATTAGGCAAATTTTCCCGCCCAAGTAGTTTCCAATGCCTCTGGTAGATGGGGAAAGTATTAGGTACCACTGCCAGATGAGGACCGACCTCGCTCACAGAAAGGGACTAATTATCAGATACCATTGCCAGTAGAGGGCCAACCTCGCTGGCAGCAAGGGGCTGATAACAGCACCAGTACCGGTAGGGTATGGCGACAGTAGAAATTAAAGGGGGATGCACAATGGACCAATAACTGGTCTATGTTCATGGGGAAACCCACCTCCTCCAACAGTGAATGAATGAATGAATGAAACATCAACAAGAGCCAACTCACAAATTCACAAAACTAAGTCAAATCTGTGCATAAACTGATGATGTAATAATTACCAGAACAAAAAATGAATTGCAGAGAGTATATCTGACTTCAGAAAAGGAAGCAATCAGCTTGGTCTTTTTACAAACATACCAAAAACAAAGTAAATGCACTTTAATAAACTAAACATGCATATATAAGAGAGAGGAAGTTCTGTATTGGAGACAAAGAATTTGAAATGGTACAGAAATTTAAATATCTAGGTGCACTAACAGATGAGAAAAATAATATAACACACACCACACAAGAAAGAATACAACCTGGCAATAAGGCATATTATACCAACCTACAGTTACTAAACAGGAATATGAAAATGAAAATACATAAAACATTAATACGTCCTGTAGTAACATATAAAAATGAGACACGGGTGCTAAAGAAAGAGGATGAAAATAATTTAAGAAGATCTGAAAGAAAAATTAGTATGAAAATATATGGGCCAATGAAACAAGAAGAGCAGTGGAGAATTAGAACAATGAAGAAAGAAGATATCGTTAGATTTATAAAGGCAAGAAGAATCAACTGGCTTGGACACATAGGAGGAATGGATGTTAACAGAATGCCAGGGAAAATCTTGTATGAGAAGATCTACACTAAAAGAGTAAGAGGCAGACCAAAACTGAGCTGGTTTGATGATGTCAGAGAAGACTTTAGGATACTGAAAGATAAAGATTGGAGATCCACTGCGATGGACAGAGATGCTTGGAGACTGTTGGTGCAGGAGGCCAAGGCCCACAAAGGGCTGTAGAGTCAGTTGGTAGTGGTAGAAACTCACGCACACAAGAAACCTTATTCTCAAAATATTACAAATGAAATCAGGTTACGGCAGATGTTGGAAATGCTTCTATTGTTCTGCACACGTTATTGACACCCCATGAACAGTTTACAGTCACACATCACATTCGTCTTGAGAAATGGAGAACATTTCATTTCTGATATTTTCTTTCAGTTCTACAATTGTGCGATGGTTTGATACATAAACTTTTCTCCTGCACAGTAGAAAAACTCAAACTCAAAAACTCAAAAAAGGAGACACTCAAATAATTCACATATTGATAAGAACCCAATCTTTGTCACAATTCTGAACACAATCCCCTAACACAACACCTAACAAAATATTAGCCATCCATCTTTCATCCAGTTGAAACACAGCTAACATGAACTACACTATAATACAAAATACTTAACAGCCAGTCCATTAGAGACCATAAATTTGATATACCACATGCTTATATTCTTTACCATTTCCTTTTACAGTTTCAAAACATGTCTTTGAACGAAGGTACCCCTCTGCTAACAGTTCAACTACCACATAGCATCTACATGTTGGAGCTGCTATCTAAAATGAACAAGAAAATTATTGAGACTGCATGAACATCCAAAATCACACAAATGTTGGATTTCTGGATCTTGCTGCAGTGACTATAAAATGTAAAGTTTTGTTCTTATAATACCAGGTAGTATGAAGAAAGCCCAACGTTTCAGAGGAATATTTAACTTCCATCTTCAGTATCAAAGATTATGCCAACCATGCAAACAGCAGAAACATGCAGCAAGCTTACTCTTCAACCCTAAAGATGGAAAAACTGACTTGTCTAATTGTACATAATGTAATAGTTATGGATGTTAAATCAATCAATCAATCAATCAATCCTCTGATTTCTCAGATTTTCTCCAAAATACAAGGCATTACAACCCTGAAGACCATACTCTTCATTTCTGAAAAGCTTCAGTGTAGTGTCATGAATACTTTAAGCCCTCACAGTTCTTCTGTTTTCAGACTTTCATAATGTTTAATGATATGGAACTATTTTCCTTTTGTATGTTTAACTTCTACATACAGATGAACAAGAAATCAACTTACATAATATCAGTACCTCATACTTTGCTACAACAACCTACAACTATTAAATCATTTTCTCTATTTTCAATTTTTAATTGCTGCCTAATGACCATGAACTGCGTAGCACTCCCAGTGCACTGTAAATTCAGTCATGGATCCAGGAACAGTGTTAATTGATCTTTTGTAGTAATGACTTCGGACCTTGGAACCTGTGCATTGACCTCCCACTGAATTATGGCTCGTTATAATTGAAATATGTAGTGGAAAGTAAAAGCTACTGAGATATAGATACCATAATAATCTGCGTGATGGATGTATAACTGTACACCGTATTAAACTATGTACAGTACAAAATATTCTACTGAGTATAACCTTTCAGTCTTGTCTCACTAATACAAATCAGTACCAAATCTGGACTAATCTTCCACTCATTCAGTACACACTAGTCAGCTTTACTGTAGATATTTCTGTTTTGGGAGCTGGCTCAATGTTGTAAAGATCTGAATACATCTGAATTTGGTTCATTTCACAGACGTCTGACATAATACTCTCACGTTATGCTTGCCATCCAAAACTTGTAAATACAGACAAAAACAAGACTGTTAAATCTGTTGCTTACTTGTAGATGCCTCTATAACTTTTAAGAAGTATTTTGGCTTAATATAGCCATTGCCATCTCCTGGGCTTAATATAACATTATTGACAGATCTATAGAATGGAATTCCATCTGAAACACAAACAATTCCGCTGTTATTCAGAAATTATCAGTGCGAACATCTGCCTCCAAATTACACCTTTTTAACTTTCATCATACTACTTCCTGTTCATAACATTACAGCCTTATTTAGGATTAAATCTTTCATTCACTTTCTGTGTATAAGCGTTTCTTTTGTTAACATCATGTCTTATTTTTGTGCTTAATTTAACAATGCTGTCTGAACCTCAGACAATGTAAGGTCAAGTGGCAGGTCAATTAGAGAATAAAGAACAAGAAATGACTTGGGAGGAAGTGTAATAGCGTTGACGCACAATTTGTCTCGGGTGCTAATGGTGAACCCAACACTCATCACCTGTGACAATTCGGGCTAGCATATCGTGTCCATTGTGGTAGTGACTGAGATGCTGTAATACCAGACCCTTTCTTTCCATTTTGTGTTGTGGAGTGAGCATGCGCAGCACCCATCATGCACAGACTTTGTGAAAACTTAACCTGTAGGTAGGTTACGAGGTAGGCCATGCCGTGTGAACACGCCTGGTTACAAGAGCAGCCCAAAGAATTTTATGCTGCTGTTTTTCAGGGACTTGTGAAACAAGGGGACAAGTGCCTCATTGTACAGGGAGATTATGTTGAGAAATAAAAGCATTTTTCAAATCAGTACTCTTACTTGTTTCAGTTCTATATCCATTTGTAACTTACTTATTGACTTACCCTCATATATATAGAAACTTCACATATGTCAGGATGCAATAATGTGACGATAGTCCTCATTGTGCTAATTGCTAAATATTTACCTATTAAAGCCCTTTCAGCATCAATGTAGATGTACAACTGACATGATGAACGCATGCCACTGATAACCTGTGAACCACCCGCTTCACCAGGACTGAAATGAATATGGAGCCTGTTCATTCGGCTCAGACCCTCTGTCTTAATTTTTGTCCAATTTTTAAAGTAAGTTCCATGAATAACAGTTGGAATTTCAGATGCACAAAAAATAGGAATTAAATCAGTATCCTGAACAATCTGAAAAGAATAATACACAGAAAGTCAGTTCCCATTTTTGTTAGCGGTTGTTTCTGTTTTATAAACTATGAGATTTCAGGCCTGACAGAAAACATTAACATTTAAATTCATGCAGAGTTTTACTAGCCGCTTCATATGGATGTAAAACCAGACTCATTTTTACCAAATGCATTCTTGTAAACTATGACAATCTGAAAATAACAAAAATCTTAACTTGCAATCAAATATATGTACAGAAGTTACTTAGAAACTGTAAGAGTAATTACATCAAGATGTGAAGGGCATACAGTTCAAATAGAGGAAATAAGTAAGTCACACAAAATTTTGGGGAAGGAAACCTCTCTCTGGGGTAGCAGTCACTTGGAAGACAAGAAGCAGAAGAGGGAATAATATTAATGTGGTTTTGGGGAAACAGGTTTTGAGGATAGAAAGTGGCTCAAGTGGACAAGGATTTTGCCAAATGGCTCTAACATCGAAGCAATGAACTTTCACACTCAATCATTCCATGTCATATCACCACAAACGAGACTATAATATTGTGACGTGCTGAGCTATGGATGACGCCCCTCCCCCCCGCCAGCCGTGATGCGCCGAGCGAAGCCGAAGCGAGCCGATGTTAGCCGAGTCCTAGCATCCTGGTCGCTAGGCAACGCAAGTCAACAGCGGTGACGTCACCAAGTAGTAACAGCGGTTACCTCCGCTAGCGTTACATAGCAACACAGCGCCATGCAAAGGGTGCCTATTACGTGGCCGTTTTCCCGTATTGTCCGATCGAGGCTACATACGGAACAGCGAAGGCTATTCACAGTCAGTTGTACTGAGTTGTACTGAGTCAGTCAGTGAGTCCTGGAGCCACCGCCGAGTTAGCCAGCAACTAGTCAGTTGTATTCTGGCATTTGGAGTGTACTAATTGTGATACTGCAGATAGCAGTAATTGTACAACTGTCAATTGTGTGATTGTAAGTGCGAGTGTGAAATAAAATTCGCTACATCGAATACCTCGTGAATTTATTTGTCGCGATATACGCCCGATACGCGACAATATTATCACGATCTTATGGATTTACTACAGATGGGGTTTCGATTTGAAATCAGATTTATTGCACACTACACTTCACAAATCACTATCACACACAGACAAGTGTTCTCAGTCTGTTACAGTCTCCACTAGCCATTTATTGGTAGCGGCTTCCAATGGCGGACGTTTCCCTTGCTCTGAGATCCCGATCCACCACCATGCCTGAGCTACCAGTGTTTAACAGCAACGGCTCACAACTGAACTGCTGCAGTCCTCTAACTGACAGCTCATCATATAACTCACTTCAATCCACTGCACTCAACTGTATTGCATTCACTAACTGAACCAAACTAGATCGGTCCAGTCATATAGCCTCAGAGCCTCTTCTCTTAAATATACGAAGGGGTTCTCACAGGGATCTTCTGGAAAAAGAGATAGAGAACGATTGAAACTAAATATGAACCAGTTATGATGGGTGAGAGGACTATTCACAGGACACTGTCACCTGAAAGGACACTTTTATAAACTGTGTCTAACTTATATCCCATCTGAGTAAGGTGCCTGAACAAAATGAAACAGCCTCACACATCCTATCTGACTGTGAGGTACAGCTTACTTCAAATGTCATCACCTGGGTCATTACTATGAAACCAGTTGACTACCTTGAAGCCCTTTTAAATAAGGTACTGCAATATGGTCAAAGTGTAGGACTATTTGGGGGGGAGGGTGAACAGGTGCGGATACACACTAGATCCCTAGAGGATCAGAGTGAACTGACTGGTGTGGTCTACCCCTTATTTTTTCTTTCATCCAACCATTCATTCATTCTTATTCTCAACTAGCCATTTCTATGTTCATTTTCTTTTCTGTTCCTACTTTTATCTTAAACAGAATACCAAAGCCACTCCAAGTGATGTTAACATGGGTTTAAACAAGTTAAAGGGTATAATTCAATGGGTTTCTGCAAGGCAGGTATGCTTTTATTTTTAATTCATAATTGTGACAGGATGAAGAAGCTACTGACTATTACACTGCCCAAATTATGTTTTATATCAGTGCATGTGCTCCTCGAAAACAAGAGCATCTCTATTGAAAGATCATCATGTTATCACTTGTACCAACATGTATGCAACCTATTATGGACAAAGTGATTTAGATACAAATTGTGTTAAAATGGTATTAAGACCTTAAATACATCCAACCATCAAATGCAACAATGTTTCTATTGAATAATTTAAAATCAACAGTACATGTTTCAACCCTTAACGGGTCATCCTTATATGTTCACTAAATATACAATTTAATTACTGACTTTGTTATGCATGATCTTATATCACACACAGTGTTGATTTTAAATTAATCAATAAAACATTTCTGCAACTGATGGTTGAACATGTATAAGGTCTTAATACCTTTTTAATTGTAATAAATGCAACATGATGCAAACAATAAAATATAAATAGTATTTTTCATTTTTTCCAAAACCTTTGCTTCAAACATTTTTCTATCTGATAAATGTTCTGCAATATACACATAGAAATGCATTAGATCACATGAAGTAATCACTAAACATGTCCAACCTATATGAAACCTGATATGGCTCAACAATTTTTGTTAAATTATCCATTTCTAAATTTCATCCTATGTCAGTATATTCTACAAGATGAATAAATATAAAATAAAATACTTTCCATAGAATTTTAAAATAGTTCACCAGCAATCTACCATTATAAGTTGGCATACATTAGCATAAACTGTACAGCATCACCTATAAAAGAAAACAGTAATACTTACATTAATTGAGTGTCCCTGATTTGCCTTAATCTGAAGTTTACCAGAGATAGGATGTGTTCTCAGAGAGAACCTTTGTTTATCATTTTCAGCCACAACACGCTGGATATCACTAACAGTAAACTTTCCACGAAATCCTTTGTGCTGTTCGATATCTCTTACATCCACAAAGCCACCTGTATCAATACTCAAACCTTCCTTTATAGCACCATGGCGAAGCAACCATGAAAGCCACTTGCTAAGAGACTTGTCACTGTTGTGTCTGTAATCAGACTACAAATACAATTGTTTCTCGCTTTATGTTCAATAATCCAAGTATTTACAATTCTCTATCATTTATATCATAACAGCTTACACATATTCACACTTCTTAAATCGAAATTGCGAACTACCACCAATATGACGCTTGTGTTGTGTAATTATGATATGCTAAGTAAGATTTGAGGTTTTCAAGGTGGTGACTATGAAGAAAGCAGTCTTCTGGTGTGTGGCACCGTGTAGATGTGGTGTTAACCGACGTTTCGGAGGAACGTATCGCCTCCATCTTCAGGGTAGAAGGAAAAATAAGAAATCTGCAAGCGAAGAGACCGTGAGAACTGGTACAAGCAGACTGGTGTTGGAAATAAACACAGTGGCTGTGTTTATTTCCAACACCAGTCTTCCTTCTACCCTGAAGATGGAGGCGATACGTTCCTTCGAAACGTCGGTTAACACCACATTACACAGAAGACTGCTTTCTTCATGACATACTAAGTTTGCGGTCTTCTAGGCGTTTCGTATGGCACATGGTTTTCAACGTTTTGGAGTATGCTGTCGGCTCCATCTTTTGTCTTAAAGGCGGAAGTAACAAGTTTCTCCGAAACGTTGGTACCCATTCTCCTAACTACATTACGTCACATTCCAAAAGATCATAACCTTCATACATGCACGAATTCATTAACCTTGATACTCACCGCCTGAGTATCTTTATCGTTATGTTATACGAATGTTTTGTAGCTTATGTCATATATGACAACTGACTTGTCCAATTGTGCCTGTGTAACAGTTATGGATGTTAAATAAATTATCATTATACATTACCTTCCTCATAAGTTTAAATATGAACGTATTTTCGTGTAATATTTAGCTGTCAGTTTAAAAAATACACATAGTAACAAGTATAACGAGTTACTAATTTGGCACTGTTTTCCGAATAATACCAACAAAAACACGCATCACTGTCTCCCAACCCTCCCAACCGCTCCCAACGCTCTTAACCTCTTAACCGTCTTAACCTCTGCAAACATGCGAACAAACTACAGCCATCTTACGTACAACCGTTCCAACCCACACTACGCATAAATTTCAATTCGTTCCGCATGATTTTTAACATCGTCTATAGAGGGCAGCGCTACTACTTACCTACTACGTTTTTGTGGTATTATCGTACATGACGAAAAATAGTTTTAACATAAAATATTCGGGAATATATTCTTATTATTTGATTAAACCACTCCAATTGTTCTTTCTCTCTCTCTCTCTCTCTCTCTCAGACACACATCTGCGCTTGCGAACGCACACATGAACAGCGAGTGTTTCCTTTAACATTATCATCTAACAAATTTTTGCAACCGAGATTTGTTGGAGGTATGAATCGAATTTTAAGCAGTGCTTGAGGTGGAATGAAAATAGAACCGGGATGGTTTTCCCCTTTTAATTCATAGACATATTGTACATTGCATTTACTGCCAAAGAAGTAACGGGATGCTTTTAAGCCATTTAGAAGAGAACCGGGATGCCATCCCGCCGCATCCCGCCCCACCGCAAGCCCTGATTTTAAGTATTCTGCCATTGAGATTCATCCCATATAACACACAGACTCGGGACCAATTCAGCCTGATAAAAGATTGCGTTAGCTATAAGTAGGTCACATTTTGGTCCCAAGTCAAAATTTTCAGGCCTTTTTAACTATGTACTTAACATCGATGCAGTATATTTCAGCCTGTGCTGCATCAGAATTGAAAACAAAAACTTGTATTTATACCTGAGTCATAAGATATTTCAAAACAAATGCCTAAAATTTATAAGTAATTTGTGGTAGCTGAGCTTAACCGTACGACGTAAAGTAAGTAAAGTAAAGGTATCCCTGCAACAGGCGGTGGAGGCCCATAGGGTTGTGAAATGTTAAGGTTCCCACATTTTCTAGACAATCGGCTCATAGATGGCGGCAAGGTTGTCAGCCCTACGCGCCGGTCGCCCTTTAACCCCAAGAATATTCCTGGTACTCATTTCTGTTAGAGGTTGTGTGGACCTCAGGGCCATAGTGCGACCAGAAGGCTTAGGTCAACTGAAAAATCCAATGATCTCATTGGTACTTGAACCCGCGACCTGCCGGCTTGTAGTACAGTGCCTACCGAGTGCCCCTAATCGTACGACGTAGATAACTAATTTAAAATGATCCAGAAAGAACAGCTCATGCCCACATTCACAGTCAAACTATGATGGTTATCAGGTAAAAGTAAAGCTTTCCCTGTACCAGGCCGTGAAGGCCCATAGGGTTGTGAGACGTTGAGGGTCCCACACTATCTAGACAATCGGCTCAAAGATGGCAGTAAGGTTGTCAGCCTTACGCGCCGGCCGCGCTTTACTCCCGAGGAAAATTATTTAATTAATTCCTGGTACTCATTTCTGTTAGAGGCTGAGTAAACCCCAGGGCCTAGTGCGGCTGGAAGGATTAGGTCAACTGAAAAAAAAATCCAGTGACCTCATCGGGATTTGAACCCGCCACCTTCCGGCTACTGGATGAAAGTAATGAAAAAGCCAAGGCTAGTATTATTCTGTATCAAATCAGAGTCCCAATATTCCATGCACTGGTACGGTTAGGTGTATTAGGATTATCTTAGATTATAGAAACACACATAATGTTTGTGAACATTCTCAAATAAAAATACTAAGAGAAAGAAAGGTCTGATATTTAGAAGTTCCGTTCGGTCGAGCAGCTATTAGTACAGATATCCAAATTGCTGTTTCCTTAAAAACTGTTAAATGCTGGCATGGTTCTCTCTGTTCTGAACACAAACATATGGAGTTACTCCTAGAAAAGACGAACTGGAGCAATACTGTGAATATGACTAATGTTTTCCCTGTGGCTACTGCTTTTAAGGCCGGGTACAGACTAGCGAGCTGTTGCATGTAACGTAACGGTTACTGTAACCACGTCTTCATATGGACGACACGTCCATAGTCGTCATGTAACCAGCTTCGAGCGACCCGATCCATAGTGCTCGTGGTGAGCTCGCCATGAAGACATAGCGATTCGCAACGCTACTCCTGGCTCGAAGGAAACGTACACATTTACGAGCAAGCNACGCTAGTGTGAACGCGCCCTTACAGAGCGCGCTCGAAGTACGTTCGCAAGCGTGGTTCGGAAGGCGTCCACACTAACAGAATGTGGTTACAGTAACCGTTACGTTACATGCAACAGCTCGCTAGTGTGTACGCGCCCTTACAGAGCGCGCTCGAAGTACGTTCGCGAGCGTGGTTCGGAAGGCGTCCACACTAACAGAATGTGGTTACAGTAACCGTTACGTTACATGCAACAGCTCGCTAGTGTGTACGCGCCCTTACAGAGCGCGCTCGAAGTACGTTCGCGAGCGTGGTTCGGAAGGCGTCCACACTAACAGAATGTGGTTACAAAAACCGTTATGTTACATGCAACAGCTCGCTAGTATGTACGCGCCCTTACAGAGCGCGCGCTAAGTACGTTCGCGAGCGTGGTTCGGAAGGCGTCCACACTAACAGAATGTGGTTACAGTAACCGTTACGTTACATGCAACAGCTCGCTAGTGTGTACGCGCCCTAACTTGTTATGACAAGTCATTCGCAGTATGAGAAGTGTGATAGCGGTTAAAGGTTTTGTTTGTTTAGAACTTCTTGTCCTAAAGCCTGAATTTTATGCTCTTGCAATGAGGTATACTATTAACCAGATTTTTATTATAAGCGAAACATTCACAAAAACCAGAATTAAATGAAGTGAAAATGGTCGTTTACTCTACAAGAATGAGTTCGCACAGAACTCAATAATTGGCAGATAACAGATTCAATTTCTGATAAAAGGAAACAACACAAAGGAATGTGTTAATTGAAAATAAGGTTAAAGACATTATTGGACGGTTCGATATAAGTCCTCGAAGGAAAGACAAGAAAACAGTTTTTCACTCGGACCTACGTTCATATACACATATACACAGGGGCTTGTGAAACGATGGGGCAAGTGCCTCAATGTACAGGGAGATCATGTTGAGAAATGAAAGCATTTTTCAAATCAGTACTCTTACTTGTTTAAGTTCTATATCCATTTGTAAGTTACTTATTGACTTACCTACGTAATTTATGCTACAACGGCAGCTTAGTCATTTGAATGGTTGTAAGCTTGACCACCGCAAAGTTTTAGCCTCTTCTATTTTTCAACTGCCAGTCAAAGTCAAAGTCACATTGCGACTGACGGTCGGTCAGTCAGTCAGTAAGTCTTGGCTCCGAGCCTCATATGTGGCTCGTGACCAGATATTTATTACTGTTTGACAGTTACGGTCTTGTTTCTGTGGGGCGCCCTCTCTGACGAGAGGACGGGTCTGCCTTTTGTATATGCTGCTGGTCCTTGCCAGGGCAGTCTTTCTCGGTCCGAGTCCTTTGGCACTCGCGACCATATTTTACTGTCTCAGATTTGAGACCTCCCTTTTCGTCGCCTCCTACGACNCATGTTGAGAAATGAAAGCATTTTTCAAATCAGTACTCTTACTTGTTTAAGTTCTATATCCATTTGTAA